>NW_028288931.1:1564285-1877142 GCF_059628265.1 Tinamus guttatus
GAAGGGACAAACCTCTTACAGCAGCGCGCGCGCGCCCCGCCCTCTTAAAGGGGCCGAGCGGGCGGCGCCAGGGCGCCCCCAGCGGGCGGGGGCGGCGCAGCAGGCGCGGGGGCCCGGGCCGGTTCCGAGGGGCCCGGGCCGGTTCCGAGGGGCCCGGGTCGGTTCGGAGGGGCCCAGGCCGGTTCGGAGGCGCCCGAACGCTCTAAGAAGTCCTTTTATTATAAAGTGCGTCGCCGCTCCGCGTGTCCTCGGCGGGCCCCGCTCACGGGCGCCGGCGCCGCGGGTCCCTCAGGTGGTGCGGGGCCGGCGGTTGCCGCCCATGGCCATGAAAACGTCAATGGGGATGTTGGGCAGCGTCAGGCAGTGGCTCCCGGGGCATCGTCGCAGCTGCCTGTGCGGGACAGAGCGGGGTTAGCGCCGCGGGAGAGGCCATGGCGCGGCACGGGGTGGCCCTGCATGGCACGGCACGGCACGGCACGGCACAGTGCACCACGGCCTGACATTGCATGGCACAGTGCAGCATGGCATGGCCCAGCACAGCCCGGCGTGACATTGCACAGCACAGTGCAGCACGGTGTGACATTGCACGGCACAGTGCAGTGTGGCCCAGCATGGCACAGTAACCATGGCATGGCACAGCACAGCCTGGCATGGCATTGCATGGCACAGTGCAGCATGGCATAGCCCAGCATGGACCAGCATGGCCCAGCACGTCACATTGCATGGCACAGTGCAGCATGGCATAGCCCAGCATGGCCCAGCATGCCACAGCACAACATGACATTGCATGGCACAGTGCACCATGGCCCAGCACAACGTCACATTGCATGGCACAGTGCAGCACGGTGTGACATTGCATGGTACAGTGCAGTGTGGCATGACATTGCATGGCACGGTGCAGCATGGCACTGCACGGCACAGTGCAGCATGGCACTGCACGGCACGGTGCAACATGGCACGGCCTGGCACGGCCCGGCACTCCATGGCATGGCTTGTGCCACGTTGTGTGGCGCGGCACTGCTTGGCTGCCCTGCACGCAGGGCTCCGCGTGTCCCCGTTCGGGCTGCATGGCAATGCCTGGCACGGCATGGCACGGCTCAGCATGGCACATATGGCACGCACGGCACAACGTGGCACACCATGACATGGGATGTGCGGCAGGGCCTGGCACTCTGCCAGCCCCCACAAAGCCCTGTCCCCTGCAGGGGGACGTGGGGTGACACTCTGAGAGCAGTGGAGCCACATTAGCCAAGGAGGGGCCGCTCTGAGTGTCCCCACGTCCCCAGCACCTCATATAGCCATTACGTTCCTTATGTCCCCGTGTCCCTTGTGTCCCTTACCTCCTCGTGTCCCTTACATCCCCATGTCCCTTGCATCCCTGTGTCCCTTATGTCCCCGTGTCCCTTGTGTTCCCATGTCCCTTACCTTCTCGTGTCCCTTACATCCCTGTGTCTCTTACCTCCCTATATCCCTTACCTCCCTATCTTCCTTATGTCCCAGTGTCTCTTATGTTCCCGTGTCTCTTACATCCCTGCATCCGTTACCTCCCCATGTCCCTTACCTCCCCCTGTGTCCCTTGCATCCCCTGTCCCTTGCCTCCCGGTGTCCCTTGTGTCCCACGTCCCTTGCCTCCCTGTGTCCCTTGCATCCCCGTGTCCCTTGTGTCCCCTGTCCCTTGCCTCCCGGTGTCCCTTGTGTCCCATGTCCCTTGCCTCCTGGTGTCCCTTGCATCCCCATGTCCCTTGCATCCCCGTGTCCCTTGTGTCCCCTGTCCCTTGCCTCCCGGTGTCCCTTGTGTCCCATGTCCCTTGTGTCCCCTGTCCCTTGCCTCCCGGTGTCCCTTACCTCCCCGCCGTCTGCTGAGCCGCCCCCGGCTCCTGCGTTTCGGGCGCCACGGCGAGGCCGGGAGAGTCGCCCGCCTCTATGGGGAACCTCCGGGCTTGGGGGGTCTCCTGGGAGCTCATGGCGGAGCGGGGGGCGCGCGGAGGGGCGCGCGGCGCTGGCCGGGCCCGCGGCCGCTACGCAGCCGGGCGCTGGCGGGGCCCCGTGGCGCGCGCGGCGGCTCGGCTCGGCTCGGCGGCGTCCCCGGTGTCCCCGGTGTCCCCGGCGGCGGCGGCGGCGGCGGCGGCGTCGGGCGCTCTGTGACCCGCCGCGGGGCCCCGCATCACAATGGCGCCAGGAACCCGCCGCCCCGCTCCGCTCCACCAGCTGGGAATGGGGAGCGGATGGAGCAGCGGGAACGGCGATGCCGGCGCCCGGAGGATGCCGGAGCCACCGGGCGCTTCCCGCCCAGGCGCCTGCTCCGAGATCCCTTGTGCCAGGGCCACGCCGGGATGCGGGGACGGAGCGGTGGGAACACGGGAGGTGGCGGCGGGACAGGACGAGGCAGCGGGACCCACGGAGGGTCCCCCGGCCCCGCCGCCGCCACCGCCCGTTTCGGCGGCCCCGTGTCCGCCCCCGGCTCACGCGGCGTCACCTGCATCACAATAGGGCGCCCGCGTCTCAAAATGTCCCCGGGTGGCCCCGGGGCCTTGGTGCCGGCCGGGGCCGCGGGCGGCCGCCGGGCTCTCGCCGCGGTGCTGCAGGATGACCTGAGAGCGCCGACGGCCCCGCTTCGCCCGAGGACATGGAGGAGATTTTGCTCGCCAATGGCTACCAGCTGGGCAAGACCATTGGGGAGGGCACCTACTCCAAAGTGAAGGAGGCTTTCTCCAAAAAGCACCAGAAAAAAGTGGCTGTTAAGATTATCGATAAGAGGGAAGGTCCAGATGGTAAGAGGCGACCTCTGGGCTGAGCCCGGCCTCTGCTTGGAGGCTTCTTTTTCTTGGCAGAGAACCAGATTCCCAAATTTCCACCTGGGAGTGGGCGAGGAGGCAGGTCTTGGGGTACCTCCTGCCCCAGCTGCAGGGAATGGGAGAGCTCCATGTGTCCCAGCCGTGGGGGGAGGATCGGGCCTTGCTTCCCTGCATCCCCAATCTTGCGCTAACCCAGGAGCATCCCCGTGCTTCCATAAGGAGCAGGGCCCAGCAGCGGGATGTCCCCTCGGGCATGGGTGGCGGGAGCCGGAGCGAACCCCTGCTCTCCACAGAGTTCATCCAGAGGTTCCTGCCGCGGGAGCTGCAGATCGTCAAGCGCTTGGACCACAAGAACATCATCCGCGTGTACGAGATGCTGGAGTCGGCCGAGGGGAAGATCTACCTGGTGATGGAGCTGGCCGAGGACGGCGACATCTTCGACTGCGTCCTGCACGAGGGGCCGCTGCCCGAGCGCCGCGCCAGGGCCCTCTTCCAGCAGCTCGTGGAGGCCATCGGCTACTGCCACGGCTGCGGCGTGGCCCACCGCGACCTCAAGTGCGAGAACGCCCTGCTGCAGGGCTTCACGCTGAAGCTCACGGACTTCGGCTTCGCCAAGGTGCTGCCGCGGAACCGCAAGGAGCTGAGCCAGACGTTCTGCGGCAGCACGGCCTACGCGGCGCCCGAGGTGCTGCAGGGCGTCCTGCACGACAGCCGCAAGGGCGACGTGTGGAGCGCGGGCGTCATCCTGTACGTGATGCTGTGCGCCAGCCTGCCCTTCGACGACACGGACATCCCCAAGATGCTGTGCCAGCAGCAGAAAGGCGTCACCCTGCCCCGGCACCTGGGCGTCTCCGAGGAGTGCCAGGACCTCCTGAAGAGCCTCCTGGAGCCGGACATGATCCTGAGGCCTTCCATCGAGGAGGTCGGCTGGCACCCGTGGCTGGCCGGTCCCTGAGACGGGCGCCTCACGCTGTCCCTAAATAAAGGGGACCGTTTGCTTCTGAGGGTGACAGTTTGATGTGGGTGTTTTTCTTCCTTCCACCCCCTCTTCATCCGTCCCTCCCTGTGGCAGGGACAGGAGGAGCCAAGGGGCTCATGGCTCCAAGCCTTCGGCCTGCAGGGTTTGAGGAGGAGGAGGAGGAAGAGGCCTCCTTCATGCCTTGAGCAGCACCTGCCACCTTCCCAAGGCCACCCCAAGCCCTGGCACAGCCCCCAGGGCTACGGGATCCACGGAGGCGCCAAGGAGCACATCCCACCCCTCTCCCATCCGCATCCCTCAGGGATGGGAGCGAAATCAGCCCCAGAGCCCCCGGGCGCAGCCCCTGCCCCAGCGCAGCCAAAAGGAGGACACGACACAGGCAGCGGCTCCAGAGAATTCCTTTAATTGCCGTTAACTGCAAATCTGTAAAAGGTTTGGAGAAAGTCGTCATTACAAAACTACCAGCTGTTAGAATTGGTTCTGGTTTGCACCCCAGCTACAAAAGGCTCAGGGAGACGCGGAATAGTTCAGAACAGAGAATATTGCACAGACAACCTCAGGGTTAAGTGGAATAAGACACAGCCGAGCGCGGCCCCCTCGGGGCTCTGCGGATGAGCCCGGGGGCTCCCGCAGGACTGAGCGGCTCCCATGCGTGGTCCCGAAGCCCCCGTTAATGCAGCAGCTGTGGGGGCTGCTGCATTTGGAAGCCTCCCCAGCGGAAAAAGAACTCTGTCAAGTTCCCCCCATCCAGAAATGGAAGAAAAGCCCTAGCTCAAGCTACGCAGCTCTTCAAGAGGCAGAAGGAGAAGGGCAGCAGGGATAAAACCAGTGCTGGAGGGGTGGATACGGGGGCTGTGTCCTGCTGGGATGCCTGTGCATTAGCAGCATCCCTCGAGGGGTGTTTTAAGGGGTTAAAGGGGTGCTGCTGCGGGGCGAGAGGCTCCGGGAAAGCATCGTGGGCAGCAGGAGGAGGTTGAAGTGCAGGAACCAGGCGCTGCCGACAGCGGTGCCACCTCCAGCAGCAGGACGAGGGGCTCGGGGTGCTGGACCAGCACCGGGAGAGGTTCCGATCCCGCCGAGACCCAGTAACAGCTCCGGTAACAGCCAGGCACAAGCACTTTGCTTGGAGAATGTGACTACTCAAAACCCAGCAGAGAGGAAAGCAGCAGCCCTCGGCGCTTAAAGAAGCTGCTGCTCTTGCAGCAGGAAGCGGGAGTTTCCATGAGGGAACGCTTCCAAGACAAAAAGCCAGGCAGAAGCTCAGGGGTTGGCAGGGAGCTCGGCTCCTTCGGGCAGGGCCCGGCGCTGGGCCGGAGCCGCGAGCCGGGTGTCCTTCCTCGCAGCGAGGGAAGGAGCAGCAGCCCAGGGCCCCCTCGGAGGGCTGTCACACACACGCACAAGCAGAGGGACAGGCCGGGGGCACCACGCGACCCTGCCCGCTGTGCCAGCTCCCCCGGGGACCCCTCGCTGCACCACAGCGGCCTCCACCCCAGTGCCAGCAGCTCCAGCCTTGGCCTTGCCGAGTCTCCAGGACCTACTGAGCAGAGGGGCTCCCTAGCAGCAAAGTGTACAAGGTGAACGCCGCCCGCCTCCTCCTCCTCCACATCCCAGCAGGTCGCTCGAGTTGCCCACAGGATTTAGCAGGGATGAAACTCTTCCAGCCTGGAACTGCAATCCCCAGCACAGTTACACACAAAGGAATAGCCGGTCCGTGATTTAATTCACATTCGATGGTGGAGATGAGCCTGCCACGCACACTGGAAGCTTTATTCCCAGTCTTCCCACTCTTCATCTTCCAGCTGCAAACAGGAGGAATAGGCCGTAAGTTTTTTTCCCTTAACTTACCAGCCATCTGTCAGAGATCCTCCTGCTCGGGGCATCCGAGTGGGTGCAAAGCCTGACACACATCCGTGCTCTCACGACAGGGATTTGCAAGATCCCAGGCTAAATTTGGCTGCCTCCAAAAGGAACCAGGCCTTTAAACTCACTGCAGGAGAGGGGATGCTGCAGCAACTGGTACCGGCTGCAGTGCTGCCCCTCCAGGCCAGCAGACACTGGGGGGATTCAGCACCAGGGATTCAGCACCAGGGATTTGCTTTCTCTCTCCCCAGCCTGGCTCGAAGGCCAGGGAAGCCCTCGGCAACACGGAGCTCTCCCTGTCCCCCCGGGAGCTGCTGAAATGCTGGTGCTTTCCAGGAGGGACTGGCACCCCCAGGACTCACCTCCCCGGACACCTCCACCCTGGAGAGCGCCAGCTGCACCTCCTCTTCGGTCATGTCCAGATCAAAGTCCTTTTCCCAGTCCTCGCTGATATCCGTGCTGGAGCCTGTAACCACAAACAGCAGGATTGAGCCAGGCAGGGTGTATAAAGCCCACATATTCCCACGGCTTGGACCTTGGGAAAGCTTGGACACGGCCTGGCCAAGGACGGACAGTCTATCCGGGTCCCAGGAACACGCTGCCAGGTTGGGAGCAGATGGGACTGAGCTGGACTTCTGTCACGGCCAGGACCGTGTCACTCGGTACAGAAGAAGGGGGCAGGTTCCCCTCTGGCTGTGTCAGGCTTCACACACAAAAATACAGCAGGTCAGGAATGACAGGAATGACCCAGGTATGAGAACTGAAATAAATCCCAACAGGAAGCACAGCCTCACAGGGACACTCCAAGCAGTGACATGGAGAGGGCAGAAGCCACTTTTCCATACACAGACAGCCTGGAACTCTAGTATCCAGCAAGCCAGGCATTAATGGCACTGCCTACTCAGTTCACAAGGAGACTTTTCATTTCTCCCTCATCTAATCCAATTCTGCTAAAGAAAACAGATCCAGGGCACGATATTGAGCCACGTTTCCCCGAGCCTGGCTTTTTTCCAGCTGCTTCACAATCCAACAATTAGCAAAACCATTGCACTGGAAGACCCGCAGCTGGCCCCACTGATGGCAGCATCCCCTGCAACACAAGGGTTGTAAACAGCAGCAGGCAGAGCAGCAGCTCTGCCCCCTTCTCAGGGCCAGGAAACACCCTGGCAGAGTTTTACCCTCCACTTCCCAAGGAATGGGGCTCCCGAGAGCAAGACAGTGCTCAGGGCAGAGCCAGCACCAGGCACCTGCTCCCAGCAGGCACTGCCAGTCTGCAACGACCAACCCAACCGCACAAGGAGCCGTCCCCGCTTCAGTTCAGCTCTTAGTTTGGGATCCAGCTCTCTCTGGTGACAGGATCCTGTTTCCTTTCTGGTTCTAGCCCCTTTCCCGAGGGCTCCCACCCGCAGCAGCGGGTTCCCAGGCGCGGGGCAGCCCCCCTCGTACGCACCCTTCTTGCCGTTGTTGGAGGGCGTGGATTTCCCGCTGTCCGAGTTCAGCTCGAAGACTCGCAAATCCGTCGGCCCTTCCTCTTTCAGAGTCTCTGTCCTGGCCGGGGCTTTGGCCTCCGCTTCCCTGAGCTCCGTGGTGGCCGCGGGGCCGGGCTCCTCCGAGGTGGCCTCCTGTAGCCTCCGTGACAGCTCCTGGGCCCCAGTCTGTAGCTGCGCGGCGGCGGGCACGGGGTTGGCAACCTGAGTCACGAGGGAGACGCTCTCGCTGCTCTCGGAGGGGCTCCCCTCCGCGGGGGCCGCGGCGGGACGCGGGGCAGCCCCGCTCTCCTGCGAGGGTCCCTGCGGGGCGGCGCTTCCCGCGGGGGCCGATTCCTTCTCTGCTGCTTCTGGAAGTTTCACATTTGCACAAGGCAGGGGGGACATTCCCAAGAACTCCTCTGTGGGAAAGAGGAAGAGAAGCCAGAGGTGTTTCAGCAAGCGTGTCACAAGGTGGGAGCGGTAACAGCACCAGAGCCGGGCTCGATACTTCAGGTCTCATCTCACCAGGCTGCAGCAGCCCCTTCTGCCCAGCCCTCCGGGGAGGCCTCCCGCATCCTCCCACCTTCCTTCCCCTCCAGCTCCCTCCGCAGGGGCCTGGCAGGGATCATTCCCCCGGCCGCAGCGCTGGGCACTGCAGTGTTGAGGCCCTGCTGCTGTGCAGGGCAGGCACAGCCAGAGCAGTGCCAGGGGAACCAGCCTCCTCCGTGCTTCAGCCAAGCAAGGAGCAGCCACCAGCAGCTGTGACAGCCCAAGCACCAGTGCAGCAGCAGCTGCCAAGGAGGCAGGAACAGTCGTGGCCTGGCTTGGAGCCAGATCTGCAGGAGCGAGAGCCACGGCCCCGAGCTCAGACCTGCTGATCTCCCCACGGATCCCCTGCCACGCGACCCACCTTCATCCTCCTCCCAGCCGGGCTCCTCTCGGTGCATGCCCTGCTCCACTCGCTGCTTCAGCGCTTCCCTCCGCACCTCATCCTGCAGGGAAGCGGGACTCAGCGTCTCACCCACAGTGCCTTTCCCCAAGGCAGCCCCACATCGGCAGCAGAGACATGGAATGGACAGCCCAGAGCCCTGCTTCCCGGGAAGGCACCATCCTCCCTCCCCTGGCTCTGCATTAGGGAGCTCCTCAGCCCACGAGCACCCTCCTCCCGAGCTACCTGCTCCAGGCGATGCACTTTATAGAAGTAGCGCTGCCAGAATTCAGAATGAGACACGGCCACGGGGACCTGGGAACAGCACAGAAAATGCACTGAGTCACTTAGAAGGGACGGCTGTGATTGCCACCTCCTGAGCCTTGTAGTTACCCTATAACCTACACAGGTCACCTGTGGGTTTGGGACTGAGCATCAGGTGCACATCCAGAGGGGCTCAGACACCAGAGAGCCACAGGGGAACATCTGCTCTGGGTTTGCAGGCAGCAAAGGGGGAAAAAAACCCAATATGCAGCTTCGTATTAATGTGTCTGCTTACTGCACAGGCACAGTCCTCCTGCCAACAGCCCCAGGGTCCAGCAGCTCAGGGCTCCCCTGTGCCAGGAGCACAACCCACCCCCGGGCAGTCCCCATGTGCCACTCCAGGTGCCCTCACCATCTTGCTGTAGAGCGCACGGATGGAAGGGCTGCTCGCCAGCAGCTCCGAGATCTCCCCTTTCTTCTCCTCTAGCTTAAATTGAGAGAGCCAGGCCTCAAGGAGCTCCGCGGGGCCTGCAAAGGACAAGCACAGAGATAGCAGCACAAATAAGGCAGGGTAAGCTTCAGCTTCAGTAAGTTTTGTGGGAAAGACGTTACAGTCCCTGGGGAGTGGGCAAGGAGCAGGCAAGGCAAGAGAGCAGCAGGATGTGCAGCCCGAGATGAGCACACCACTTCCCACACTGCGCCCGGCAGCTGGGATGCGATTCCCAAGCTGGATAGAGTCACTGCAGAGCAGGGAACATCACAGGCTCACAACTCTTTAAAATCCACGAGCAGACGAAGTCCTCAAGGTCCCCACACAGATCTGCTCTCTCACACTGGTGACTCAAGCCAAGCCAGCAGGACAGGGGCTGCCAAGCCCCAGGCGTCTTGGGGACACCCAGGGACACCCGCACAGACAGCGCCCGCCCCACACGCACCGTCGGGTTCGTTGCAGTAGGTGGCTGGGTCGGACTGAAGGCTGTAGAGACGGGCCTGGAGCAGAACACGGGAGGGAAGCGCTGTCAGCGGAGCCCCAAGGGAGAGGGCTCCGCACCCAGCGGGACGCGCCGAGCAGGGACACCCACCTTGGCACTGTCATAGGGCTCCGTGGTACCTGCTGGCGTTGCCATCAGCGTGATGACATCGCAGTCAATGGTCTTGTCTGGAGAAGGAGCAAACGTGTCCGAGATGACGCCCAGGAAGTCAGAGAGCCCTTTCCTCACCTTTTCTGTTGCACCCGATGGAACCTCTGTCCTCTTGAAGAGGAAAAAAAAAAAACATGGCATTAAGAAACAGCACCTGAAGCGACAGGACAATTCTCAGGGTCTGTTTTGACTTGGTTCCTTTACAAAAAGATTATTTTTTTATTCTTCAGAGAGATGCTAGTGAGGCAACTGTACAGGCAAGGCGGGGGTATGGGAAGGGTGTGATAACGGGACTGGTCTCAGGTGGTGACAATAAACTGGCATTAAGGGAACCAAGCCCAGGCTGGGACATGGGAAAGAGACAGCATGTGGCACAGAGGGAAGGAAAACACAAGAACCCTTCTCCATTCGTCTCCAAGGGGTCTTTCCCACAACGCAGCAAGGAAGTGAGGGAGACAGAGCCCTGGCACAGGCTGCCCAGAGAGGCTGTGGAGGCTCCTTCTCTGGAGATCTTCAAACCCGCCTGGATGTCACCCTGTGCCCCTGCTCTGGGTGTCCCTGCTGGAACAGGGCTTGGACTGGGTGATCCCTGGAGGTCCCTGCCAACCCCAACCACTCTGTGATCCTGGGAAATCACATGGGTCTTGGCGCTGAATTTGCACGGGGAAAAAAGCCTGCAGGACAAGTTTGTAATTCTGCAACCTGTTTAGAAAAGGTTGCATCCTCCAAAGCAGGAGCAACCTGCTCGCTACAGGCACATCCCACCCCTGCCCGGGTGCATCCGCAAGGAGCCCCGCTCACCGCCAGCCTGTCCTTGACCACGCTGGCCGTGGCCGCGATGGTGCAGGCCGTGTCGTGCTGCACCACCTGCGTGAACTCCGCCAGGTCCCGCTTCATGAACTCCAGAGCCTCCGTGGACTGCGGAGAGACGGGCAGAGCGCGACAGCCTGAGGATCCGGCGGAGCCGCTGCCGCGCCGGGAGCGCCCGGGACGCTGCCGGGCCCGCGGGAGGATCCCGAGGGTCCTCTCCCCCCACGAGGATTCCGGGATTTGGCACAAGGGAGGCTCGTACCCCGCACACCCGTATAGCAACGACTGCGATAACGAGAGGCAGCGAGTCCCGAGCGCGCGGGGATCGTTTATGCTAAGAACGGGGGAAAAAACAGGTCGAGCCGCGTTAACGTCACTAGCGGGAGCGGAGCTTGCGCACGCGGGGAGCTGCGCGGGGAGAACCGCGGCCGCGGGGACCCGCGGGGCCGCCCCCCGGCCCGGGGCCGCTCGGGAGCGGGTCACGGAGGTACCGGGGCCACCGCCCGGCCCGGGGCCGCTCGGGAGCGGGTCACGGAGGTACCGGGGCCGCCCCCCGGCCCGGGGCCGCTCGGGAGCGGGTCACGGAGGTACCGGGGCCGCCCCCCGGCCCGGGGCCGCCGCTCGGGAGCGGGTCACGGAGGTACCGGGGCCGCCCCCCGGCCCGGGGCCGCTCGGGAGCGGGTCACGGAGGTACCGGGGCCGCTCCCCGGCCCGGGGCCGCTCGGGAGCGGGTCACGGAGGTACCGGGGCCGCCTCCTACCTTCTCCTTGACGGCCTGGTAGCTCTGCTGCAGCCAGCTCCGCCACCAGCCCGCGTCCTCCCTGCGAGGACACGCGCGTCAGCGGGCACCGGGGACCGGGTCCCCCCTCCCGCCGCCCCGGGGACGGGGACCGGGGAGGGGGGAACCGGGACCGGGCCCCTCGCCCCGGCGCTCACCCCTCCGCCATCTTGCTCGCGTGACGTCACCACTATTTACCGACCCCTCACCCCGCCGGCTCCGCCTCCGGGGCGGGCCCGCGCGGGGAACGGCGGCGGGGCGGGCCGCGCGCGTGGCGTCACTTCCGCCTTCCGCGAGGAGCGGCGGTACGGCGGCCGGGACGGTGAGGAGCGGGGCGGCCGGGGCGGGTCGCGGCGGGGCCGGGGCTGCCCTGTGGGAGCCGGGCGGGGGTTGCGGGTCTCGGCATCGCGTCTCGGCCCGTGTCGGCGCGCGGCGGCCCCAAGGGCTCCGTTATCGGCTCCGTTATCGGTTCCGTTAACGGCTCCGGTTTGGCAGGAGCGATGGAGATGCAGTCGTACTACGCCAAGCTGCTGGGCGAGCTCAACGAGCAGCGCAAGCGGGACTTCTTCTGCGACTGCAGCATCATCGTGGAGGGCCGCATCTTCAAGGCGCACAAGAACATCCTCTTCGCCAACAGCGGCTACTTCCGCGCGCTCCTCATCCACTACATCCAGGACAGCGGGCGCCACAGCACGGCCTCCCTGGACATCGTCACCTCCGAGGCCTTCTCCGTCATCCTCGACTTCCTCTACTCCGGGAAGCTGGACCTGTGCGGGGAGAACGTCATCGAGGTCATGTCGGCGGCCAGCTACTTGCAGATGACCGACGTGGTCAACTTCTGCAAGGCGTACATCAGGTCCTCGCTGGATATCTGCCGCAAGATCGAGCGGGAGGCCGCCTTCCTGCAGGCGGACAGCGGCGGCGCTGCCCGCGAGGGCACCTCGTCGGGCGCCAGGAGCCAGTGCTCGGCCGCCGTCTCCTCGCCGCGGGAGAAGGAGCGGGATGCCGGGTGCCGGCGGGATCCCCCCTGCGGCGGCTGCCGCCCCTTGGAGCTGGTGGTGAGGGCCGCGGGGAGCAGCGAGTGCCCCGAGGCCGTGAACTCCTCGCTGCGCAAGGAGCCCAAGGTGGAGCTGGACTCGGACGGCGCCGAGGCGGACGCGGGCGGGCGGCCGCAGCCGTATCCGCCGCCGCTGTCCCTGGAGCAGCTGGACGAGGCGCTGCCCGGCGCGCCGCCCGGGGACCTGGCCTGCAACAACTACCACATGAAGCAGTTCCTGGAGGCCCTGCTGCGCGGCGGCGCGGCGCACAGGAAGGACGAGGTGGTTCAGCACTTCGTGCGGGGCCTGGAGGGGAGGCCCGACGACGGCGGCGTGCCCGTGAGCTCCGTGATGGACATTCACAGCGACTGGTACGGTGAGGATGCAGGTGAGAGGGCTCCGCGGGCTGGAGCACAGCCTGGTCCTTGCTGGGGAAGCTGCTATTTGTGCGACTCCCCGTGTTAACTGAACGGTTGTTCTTGTGCAGGAAAATATTGCTGAATTTTATGCCTAGCAAAATAAACTATTGCTGTGGACTTCCAAAGAAAGCTGTACTCGTTTATTCAGTGCAGCATGGGGGAGGTAAGTATTTCTGGTAGTTTTTGCAATCTTCTTGCAGCAGATCCTGGAGCGTGGTGGTGGTGACCCTGCTTTAATAAACAGTCTCACCTGGAACCTTGGTGGAATGGCAGGTGGACATTAAAAGACAGTCTTCATTTCATATATCTTCATCTTTAAACCATTCCAGTGGTTTAAAGAGCAAACAGAAAACTATGCCCTGAGAGGATGATATTCTGTAGAGTCTGGCACATCAGAGTGGCTTTTCACTGGCTGTCACCTAATCACTCTGGTTGCTGATACTTTGAACTTCAGAAAGGCAGAAACCATTTTATTCAATATTAAGTGGTACCCAGAATGTCTTTAGTGCCTAAATGTAAGAAGCACTGAAAGCTTTAAGTTCTGCGTGGTACCGAGTAAAGGCTTAACTTGGTCTTCCAGAGGCAGGCTCCTTTTTTGGCTGCTGGTAGCTGGTTTTCCCCAGCCCGGCGTCTGTTAGGTTCTTCGCAGTGGTTGTCAGGGCCTGCAGGGATTTGTGTCCATACATCTCTTGAAGGGGACACTGAGGATTTGGGCGTTTTACCTCTTCCTGCAGTGCCGGAGCAGCCCTTGCCTTGTGCCACCGCTCTCACGAGGGAGGAGGCTGCCCTGGGTTCCGCTGCCGGTGTTGGAGGCTCTCAGGATGCAACGAGCTCAGCAGAGGTGCGGGCAGCACCATGGAAATCCGTATGAGATGTAGGCAGCAAGCGTGCGTTTGTGCCATCCCCAGCTCAAGAATGCGTATGTGATCTCAAAGGCAATAAAAACAATATATTCCCCTCTTTGTTTTAAAATAATAAATCCGATAAAGCTAATAATCCAGTCTCAAAGCTTCACCAAAAGTTTCTATAACCCAGTACTGTCCCAGATGCTGTCTACACCTTTTAAGTGTTGCAGCAAGGCAGGGGCATCTAACAGACTAACTGTACTTATTACTATTTTCCTTTTAAAATCTTCCCCTCGATTAGTGTAGCGTTAAAATGTTTCTAAAATTTGGTATAGAACATAAGGTGTTATGACAACATATTAGAAATGTTAAAGCTAGAAGTGTTTTAAATAGGGAACAACCCCCTTCAGTTAATGTTTCTCTGCTAAAAATGCTCATCACAAGCATCCAGTAGAACGGGAATATCTCTTCACTGCTTTTAGTGCTCCTGGTATCTTCGGCGTTTTCACAAGAAACAACCATGAAGGCAGGTCCTGATAAACAAAAGAATGACTCTCTCATACACTCAAGCTTTTTGAATGCAAGACAGATGAGGTAAATACCGTTTAACTTCTAAGCATCTGGTCTAGGTACCCTGGTGGTTTTCCTAGCTGGTGGAGGGAAAACAGGCCCTTCTGGAGAGCGCTGGTTCTTGTGCGGAGGCAGAGACTGGCAACCTGGTAGAGCTGTAGAACTGGGCTACTGAATTGCTCCTGAAGGCTACAAGTCAATTCTAAACACCTTGAGACTGAGGTGGACAAAGCGGAATGCAAAAATACTCCAAAGCTGCAACTCGTAGCTATTCGGGGCCTCACAGCTCAATATAAAAATGCTTTCCTGAATCAGTAAAAACTTAAACTGCTTGTGAAAGCTGACATTTTAATGTACCACCTCAACCCCTAAGCTCTGAAGGAAGCTCCATATGTGGGCTGCTACTGAAAAACTTAGCCATAGTCATGTATGCAAAATATAATCTTCAAATTAAACTCTCAATCATTGCATCTGACTTCATAAATTCAGATATTTTGTGTATATAGTGTGATTCTAGGAAAAGTGAAACAAAAGTAGCAAGTATATTGTAATCCTTCACCTGCTGTTTCCAGTAGAGAGAGGCTAAAGTGAATGAGAGTTAAAAAAAAATCTTCATCTTTTTAGATGGGTTCACCTCATCTAAATTAATGCACAATGTAAAAGCATGTGGGAAGCTGTTCACTACCTCTGCCCGTTGTTTACGCTAAAGATTCTAATATCTAAGGTTGTTTAATGCTAATGGCATTAAAAAAAAAAAAAGACTTTTTGTGGCTGGAATAGCAGAGAGGCTCTAAGCACATTTTTTGGCACTTAATTGAATGGCTTTTTAAAATAAGGCTAATTTGTCTTTCTGTTGTGAGCCAAGTCGCTCAGAATGGTGATCCACAGAAGTGTAGTCAACCTGGTTTCCAAGGGACTTGATCGTCTGCAGCTGCAGTAGTTTTCTGAAACTGCACAGCCTACGGAAATCCCAGGTAAGCCAAGTACAAGGAGAGGGGCAAGTGCAGTTACCTTGATTGAGCTTTGCAGTCAGGAGGGCGAGAAGCCGACAGAGCGAGCGTTGCTGCACTGCCTAATCTAACGCGCTGTTTTTTTCCTCACAAGGTGATGTGTTAGTTGTGCCAATCAAGCTTCACAAATGTCCATTCTGTCCCTACACGGCTAAACAAAAAGGAATACTAAAACGGCACATTCGCTCTCACACAGGTGAGAGGCCCTACCCCTGTGAGACATGTGGGAAGCGTTTCACTCGGCAGGAGCACCTCCGGAGCCACGCTCTAAGTGTAAGTCGGGAAGATGGGGCTATTAGGAGGTGAAAAGATCAAGAGGGTCTTTGTTTTGTTCACAAACATTATGTTATCCTAGATTAAAAACAAAATCCATCGTATTTTGAATCAAGATGTGAGATAAACTTTGCCAATAGTCAGTTTAAGCATCTGCTGCGTAGCTTAAGTGCAGATGCCTTCTTACACAAAATACCCCCTGGAGAAGGCGATGGCAAGAAGGCAGGTTGAGTTTTTACTGTGCCGTTTTGTTTTTCACTGTAGGTGCATCGATCAAACAAGCCCATTATCTGCAAAGGCTGCAGGAGAACGTTCACGAGCAGCATGTCCCAAGGGCTGCGCCGCTTCGGCTTGTGCGAGAGCTGCATGTGTGTGACCACCACCCACGAGGACTCCATGCCCATTAACCTCAGCCTCATGGAAGCCTCCTCGGAAGGCCAGGATAAGGGCGATACAGATAATGACTGGCCCATATATGTGGAGTCTGGAGAGGAAAATGACCCTGCCGAGGATGATGATGGTGACGATAAGCAGGAAATCCACAGGAACTTATTGGACCGAGAAACACTTATGTAGCAGTGAGACAAGAGTGGGAGGACTTCAGGTGTCTCCCTGACAGAGGATTTGGAAAACTGGGTATTTGTCCAGTTACTGTACTGTTTTTTTATCATTCCATTTTTTTAAAGAACAGTGGGGAGAATTGGAATTTTTAATACTTTGAAGCTTTCAGTGCTGTGCACCAGAATTCTCCAGAGAATCTTCTGTCTAGGGTCCCCAGAGGTTGCACTTGAACACTCTCCCATTGTGTCTCTGCATCCCAGCATTAAAGAAGAGACAGCACACTTTGCAAGTGGAACATCTCTGTGTTATTTTGGTACCAGGTTTCTTCCAATAGTGTTGTCATGGCCCTTATTCACCTCTTTCAAACAGGCACGGTCTTCTCTCTGGAAGGAGATGCAGATTAAAAGAAAAGTCCAAATTAGCTGGGACTTCTTCAAACTAAGCTGTGATCCTTCTGTGTTAGGATGGTATTATTGAAACTGTAAACCTTAGCTGTTTGTTTAGACAGGATTTGACCTGGAAACCAGGGTAGACCAACCAGGCTAACAAAAATACGCTGCAAATGAAAGTATAGACAGTAAGAATAAATATATTTCAGATCTCTTCAATCATAGCTATTTTGCAGCAAGCTGCCTTTTCCGAATTTTCAGTGTATCTGCCTCTCGAGATTGAACTACAGATCTTCATATGTGTCTTTAATGACATTTAGATAACACTAGATCTGGCTTAAGAAACATGAAACACACTTAAGATGTTATAACTTTATAGTTTCTAATGCTGTGGTCAGTTGAGAATAAGCGATCTGTCCTATTATCTTTTTTAAATTTTACAGTAGGATCTGTACTAGTTTTTTGTATGCAAATCTTTTTCTATTACTATAGGTAGTCTCCGGCAATCCTCTTCATTGTTTACATTGTTTCGCAAATTTATCCAAGTCCTGTTTGGTTCAAACTCCAGCGTGGCCCTCCTGTTTCCGCTGCTGGGGTAAAGGTTGGCGTTCAAAGGAGGTGAGGTCATGTTGCATTTTCTGAACCAAATCGATTTAAGCTGCAAAAATTAAGCTGGGGAGCTTCAGAAGTAAACGCACCCCCAACAGAAAGCCTGTTTGTTCATGGATAACCTGATGTTTCCCAATGAAGAAACTATTGAAAGATTCGGTGAAGTCGAACAGCATAGAGTTAGAGCTTTAAGTGTTCAATGAAAAGGCAGACTGTATATGAGTCTTTCTAGCTGGAGTTAAGTGTTAGATCAGAGAAGACCGGAGCCAGATCTAGCTGGTAAATAATATGTTCCTCTGACTTAACAAGACAATATTTCTTGAGGTTTTAAAGAAATACTTCACAGTAGGGAGACATACAGTGAAACCTGCTGAGGAGGGAAGTCCTCCAATTTAACCAGCTGTTTTTGTATATCTTGTGCTTTTATTTCCTATAAAACCTGAACTGTTCTCATTCTGTATCAGCTTCATTCCACAGTGGAGCAATAATCCTGTTGCAATATCACAGTTTACTTGAGCAGAAGTGATTTTGGTATCACAAGTGGTTAAGAAGTCACTGCCAGATCAAGCAGGGTGAGGAAAGAAGAAATAAGGTAACTTGTTTAAAAAGAAGCTGCTTTATTAATGATTCATAAAAAACAGCAGAAGGTAAATAGACTTGTTTTGAAATGTCTCTCTAGATCTTTGTTCTTGATAAGTGCCATGTTCTCAGGAAGCCTTTCTCAGTGCCATCACTTCCTGAGTTTATTTTCTAAAACTTCAATTGAGCAGGCAAGATACCACCTCTAAGAAATGCTCTTTTTGGTTGCACTCTGAGTTTTAAAACTTTCACCCTATTCCAACCTCTTCTAGATCATTTATAAACTGGGAGCTTGCAATAGCTGACCAGTATCATAGTGACACCAGAATGGAAAAAAGTATTGAGGCAAAGTTTTCAAAAACATTCAGGACTCTATAGTCCCTGTTTTAATCTCTAAACAAAAACCTTCAAAAAGACAGTTCATGTAGGTGCCCGATTTGGAACCGAGAGCTCTTTTGAAAATCCCACTGTAATTTTGGGTGCCAAGAATCTTTGAATGTCTACACAAAAGGTGGGCTCCTAAATCATACAGGCACCTTTGAACCCCCGTGTCCCCAGCTCACTGATATTGCTCTGCTTTTGTGGAGCCAAGCCAACTTCAGAGTGTTTTTTGGTATTTGATAAAGAAGGAACTTCTGTGTGTGAGAGCACCTGAAAGGCAGTCGTGATATCTGTGACTGCTGGGAGACCAAGTGGCATAATGAAAGTGGAGTAGGAATGTACACAGGGAGCTGAAATGGTGTTTAGGGTGGGACATGGGGACTGTGCTGAGATGCAAACGAGCTAACTCCGAAATCCTGAGGACGCTCCGGGAAGGGAAAACTCAACTCGCCTGCAAGCCTGTATGACACGGAGTGAAGAGCTGCAGGAAAGGCTGCAGAGACCTTCAGCGACTTCACTCCAACCTGCATTGTGGGTCTTAGAGATTATTGTCGTGTGTTTTGTGCGTAGAAAATGGAGCTGTGTTGACTTCTGTGGAACACGGGGTGAGGGGCGGGAGGGGAGGCGTCGCGGTCGCGTTGCAGATTGGAAGTGACCACCAAAATTGATGTTTACTGTTGATCTGTCATATTGTGCTATTCTGTTTTTGATGGAGTCCTTTAGCCTTTGTATTTAGTAGAAGAGGGTGTAATTTGCTCACTTCGGTGTGACCATGTTCATGTGAATCTGTTTGCTGTGCTTTCCACCTAGTTTTTTGATGTTTTCCTGAAATCTTCCAGTGTAAATCCGGCCTCTACAAGCTTTGAGAAGATGATGTGGCCCTTTTAAAAGGTTCATATGGTGCTGAATGAAGAATCAAAAATAACGTTTTTAGGAAACTTATTTGTAATATCTTTCTCAAAGTTTTTAAAAGGCCACGCAGGCTGCATATCTTAAAGATTTAGCTCTGTGTGATCCACTTTGTTTAGGAATATATGTTACGATGTACTTTTGCACATAATTGCACTGTATTTCACTAAAGGAATACATGCTGCACTGGTATTAATACTGCATTTTACCTCTTGGTGCAAGACCTTGTAAATCTTCCAAATGTGGTCATTTAATTTTCTGATGTTTTGTAAGGCAGTTTCATAACTGGAGTCCTTTAGTCTAGTTTAAATGATGTATTCTTATAAATCAAAACCTTATTTGTGGAAGTGACTTAACTATAATAGTGGATCTTGGAGCACTTTGGAGGTTTTTGATTGTCTAGAAAATAAAACTCATTGAGAGGGTAGCTTTGATTTGATTTAACATTCACAAAGGTGACTAAAATATAGATAAAGTCCTACATTTAAATTTCTGGGAATTAAAAATATATGCCTTGTTAGCACAAGACATCATGCAAGCAAAAATCACATTTGTGTTGGAAAAAGATTAAAAGGATGCTGTCAAAATCTAGTCAGCTGATTTTTGTTTTGATTTGATTTGAAATGATTATATATTTTTAACACTGTGTTCCCCTACCAGTTTTTGTAGTTTCAAAATTATTTTAACTTTTTAAAATCTTTTTTTTTAAAGCTTTCCCCTTTTTTATGCTATGGGAGAGTCCATGCAACTGGGAAGCAATCCCTGATGCTGTCCAGAAGAAAATGCTCTCAAATATCTACAATAAAAGAGCCGGGGAAGGGAAAGGGGGAAGAAAAAAGTCCTGGGTCACTCTGCAATAATAGTGGATATTTCACAATTATTTTTTTTTAATCCTGCTTTTACAGAATATATTTTAAAAGCTATATTTATATGTTTGTTTAGAATATCTTCAATCAATGGAAAATTTTAATAAACGCCACTTTCTTTTCACTGTTTCCATTGAAGCAGTGAAATCTGTCATTTTTTATTTTCTTGGGGATCTTTATGTTAATACTTTGGTGTTTCAGAAGTGCCTGTTGTGCTATCTGCCATTAAAGGACGGACAGTAAAATAATCCGGAGGGGCTTTAGCTGGTTGCTTTTATTCGCCAGCGTAAGATCTTTTCAATAACAATATCTACCATTAACTGGCACAATTGTTATAGGAATCAGCTGATCAATTAGTAAATAAGAATTCCATAGAGAAGGAAAACAAAAATAAAATAGAGTGAAATAAAAATTAAAATAGAATGGAATGTTATAGTGTTACTTCACCTTGAATATCCAGGTGGCCTCTCAAGCTTGCAAGGAGTGACCTTAGCCCAGTGTCCCGGTTTAATGGGAATGAAGGGATCCTCACTCCCATCCTGGTCCAGCCGGAGGGGTTGTTCAGGTGTCCTTGATCCTTGCTGGACTCTGTCCTTCCTTGGGGAAGGAGTCTTTGGGCCTGTGCTATGGTCATCCTCACAGGGTGGTTTTTCCAGTATCTTCAGGCGAGTTTGGCCTCTTATCAGGTGCTTTGCAAGGGTATCAGCTCTCCAGTGAGTTGGGTCTGTCTTTGCAAATGTTATTGCAAGCGTTTGCAAATGTTCATGCTGCAAATGTTTGCAACCTCTGCAGGGCTTGCCCTTCCCTTTCTTGTTGGGAAAGCACCCAAAGTTGCTTTTCTGCCACCCGTCCTGCCCATCCACAGAGCTCCTGCACTTCAGCAGTTTTGTTGTTAGCTTTTTACCTGCTCATCAGTGCCTGGGAAGTATTCCTATTTCGAAACTTATTATTGACTTTATTTTTAATCATTAAAACTTTTCCCATTAAGGGTTATGTTTATAAATTTGAATTTTTGGATCTAACTTATGTTGACAGTCCTTTCTGACCTTTAATGTGCACACACAAGTGATTAGACTGATCAAAAGTATACTATTCTAAAACACTAATTGGTACAAATGATGCTTTCTTCTGTGCCATCTGAACCTGAGGCATGTGGAATTGTTATCCCTGCTTTCTCGAAACATCCATCTTTCATATTTTTGAGTTTTAACTTTGTTTAACAAACTTTTAAAAGTAAAAGAAAGATGATTTTTTAAGAATGTCCCAGGACACGCCAAATGTGGACACCTAAAAAACAAAAGCAAGGATAACTCTGCAGTATTTCGACAATTCAAGAGTACACTCTGGGTAGCACCCAGCAGACCTTTCCACATTTAATAGCTGGACAGTTTCCACAGATCAGCAATAGAGAAATTGCACTGACATTTAGCTAGAGCTGCCAGATTTGCAAGAGTATCTGTCCTGATGTTGAGATGTCTGTGTGTATAAAAATAAATAAAACCAAAGTTGACGATTATTGTGCATCAACACCATACAAGCAGCTTACCCTTTTAAGGGGTGGGGATCAGATCTTTTAAGTGCTTTTTTTTTCCTACAGTGGTGCATTACTGAACTTGTCTTTATTGTATGTTAAATTGTATATGTACTGTATATGTTTATATCACTGTATGCAGTCTGGTTCTTTTATAGTTAAAGAACAGAAAATATTAAAAATCTAACATTAAGTGCATTTTTCCCATTTCCCATAGAAAGGGAAGGTGCTGCAGTTAGACATCTTGGTAATAATTGTGAGATTTTTCATCTGGGCATGCACTTTAGTAAAGATTTGCCAGAGTTGCTTTGGGAGTGGGGAAGAGATGTGGCTTCAGCAAGACTTACATTTTGTGACTTGTAAAGTCCTCCTTGTACAGTGTCCCCAACAGGCACCATACCAGCCTCTCATGTGAAGCCCTTAATCTCACCTTGCTGTGAGAGGCAGCTCCTCTACATAGTTGCCGAGTTTATCCCCATTGCATGGGCTCTCCAAGCAGTATCTCACCTTCAAGTGGAGCTTGCTTGGCCAGGAGCAGGAACTCAAAAAGCACAAAGCAAAGCACTAGATCAACTAACTGAGCACCCTTCTAGAATCTGTGCACTGTTTATGATGTACTGTTGTGCAAAGCAGGATGAAGGAGAACACCAGGAGTCAGTTCTTTGGCAGCAGTGAGAAGACCTCCTGCAAGGTTCCTGGAGGACTCTGACCAAAGCACTTGCAGTCTCTGAAAATTCTAATTAAAACTACTCTAGATATCGCTGCATTTTTTTCCTGCTTTTTAAATTCTACCAGTCTGTTCCTGATAGATGGGGAACTCTCGAGTTCTCAGCGGCATTCCTGCAAAGTCCCCGCTCGGCTCTCGCTGGTACGAGCGCGAGCTCAAGCCTCTCTCGTGACCTGGTCCAGCATCTCCTGTAACACTCAACGTTTCTGCATCTTCGACACCCTATGGCAAGAAATGTTAGTGCCTGGCAGAAGGTATTCGGAGGACAACCTTGTTTTCAGTGCTCTATCCCTGTCACTGGATAGCTTCATTTGATACCACCTTGTTCTTATACTGGAATAACAAGTGAACAATCAGTGCTGTTCATCCACTTGGCACTTCATTGACTTTCATCGTCATCTGCCTCATTTTTTTCCTGTTTGGAGATTCCACACTATACAGGCATTCACCCAAAGCTGTTCCAGACTTTTTATAATTTCTCTTTCACCTTTCTGAGCTGTTTCAGACTCTGGTGTATCCTCTTTGAGAAGAGAGATGCTGAACACTGTGTGTTCAGCATGCAGAGTTAATGTAAGAGCTAAAGCAGCCAGATACTGGAATTCTGTTGGGTTACCCTGAAAGGGGAATGATGTGGAGGAAGAAAGTTACCGACAGTTCCCTGTACAAGCTTTGGAATCAGTTCATCTAATCCATTATGTAGAGTTTGACATAAGCATGATACAATCCTACGAAATTTGCAGATGACATTCTAAGGAATTGCCAATACCATGCAAAATGGAATTTGTACAAACTAATGTCTTTTTTGGACTATACTGACAGAGCTGGGAAAAAAAAATCAACGGTACAAAATGCAAAATTCATGACTTTAGATAGAAAAATACATATTGCAAGCTATTGGAGACAAGAGAAGACTAGAGGGATGTACCCATTGATGACAGGATGACTATGAAACAGAACTGCAATGTGGTTTGAAAAGGATACAGCAGATTTCAATGTCCTCAGTTGTTGAGAATTAATAACACTGGAGTTTCATGACAAATACTGTTTAAGCTGTGATCGCTTTTATGTTCAAGAATGATAAATTTAAATGGGTAGGTCTTACGGAAGATTTAAGAGCGTGGCCTGCACATCAAAGTTTGAAAGAAGATGGAATCCACAGAACTAAGGAAGACCATTAAAAAAGGTGAATTAAGTTGACGACAAATATTGTTACAACATATATGGGTATAAATTGGGTATGACTAAACGTATATGATACACTGAGAGAACAATTCTATTTGTCAGAGGGAAGTCTCTAGATAACTTCCCTTTTCCCCCATATTGGGGAAAGGAATGTAAATTGTTTCAAGATGGAATGTCTGAAGTTTAAGGAAGGGAGGGCTGAAAAGGACTCGAAGGATATGGCTAAGGCGGCGTGGCTCCCGTGAGAAAAGAAATATTTGTGAGAAATATTTGGGGTGTCAGAGTACAGAAAGACCCTGCTGCTAAGAACAGGAAAGAGAAAGATTCCAAAGTTCAAGTGAGAGAAGGCGAGAGGCTTCGATGGAGATTTCAGACATTATGGTTTCTGGAGAAGATAATGGAGATAAGGAGAAGAAAGAACAGGGATAAATCTCCGCTCGAGGAAGCTGCGGGCGGTGTGGGAAGGATTTGGGTCGCCCGGGCCCTCGCTGTGCACGAAGGCGCGAGGAGGAGGCATCGGGGGCATCGCAGCCCCTTCCGCGCGGCGCGGAGCGGCGCAGAGCGCGGGCGCGGGCGGAGGGCGCTGCCGGCTGCGCCTGCGAGCGGCGCGTGGCCCCTTTAACTGTGTCCCCAGCCCGCGGGCGTCTCTGCCCAGCGCCCACGTCAGCAAATACCTTTTGTTTCTCCCCCGTTCGGGCTTCCAGGGCTCGGGGCTGCGGGAGCAACGCGCCGCCTTGAACCGCACGGAGCCCCGACGCGGGGGCCGGGGATCCCGCATCCAGCGCCCGCTCCTCCCCGCCAAGCGGCAGCGGCGCCCGCGGAGCACCCGCAGAAGCAGCCGGTGAGCGGCGGCTCCCGCCCGCCGGCAGGCCGGGCAGGGCGCCGGGATTGGGGGCGGGAAGGGCCCCGGAGCGGGGCTGCCGCGAGCGGCAGCGCGGGAGCTCGCGAGGCTCCGCAGTCGCCGCCGCGCGGAGCCGCTGGATCCCGCGGGCCGGGCGGGCGCCATTTGCAGCCCCGGGCGCGGCTGCGAGGAGCCGGCGCCGCAACAAAGGGCTGAGCGGGAGCGGGGCGGCCGCTGCGGGGCGAGCGGCGCCGCGGGCGGGCGGAGGCGGCGGGGCGGGCGCCGCCAGCGGAGCGGGGGCTCCGGGCTGCGGCCCCGGCGCCGCGGATCCCGGCGGGAACCGGGCGGCGGCGGCGGCCGCCCGCGGAGCCACGAGCGGCCCCGGAGCAGCCCATGGAGCCGGGCGGGCGGGCGCCAAAGCCGGGAGCCCGGGCCGCGCCGCGCTCCCCGTTCCCGCTCCCTGTGAGCGCGGCCGGAGCGGGGCGCTGCGATAAGGACAACGCCGGGAACGGACACGCGCTGGAAGCGAGACACTCACGAGGGCTCCCCGTCCTGCGGCGGCTGCGGAGCTCCCAACGCCGCGCGCCTCCTTCGGAAGCGGATGCTCCCGGCTGTCGCACACGCATCTGCCAAATAACGTGCACAGGTTTATTGGGCTGTTTGCATTTCGGGAGTCGTTTCTTTTCAAAACACAATGTATGGTTATGCATATTGTTATTTAAAAAGATACATTTTCAGAAAAATATTTTTTAAAGGTGTCTATAAAATTGGGTCCCGTATCTCTGAGTTGTAGAATGCTGAACTCAATAAACTTTAATTCTGTTTTTATTTTAGAACAACTCTCCATTTCACCTTTTCTGGAATGGAGATTTCTTCTCACCAGTTCCACCTCCTGCAACAACTAAATGAGCAGCGCAGGCAGGACTTATTCTGTGACTGCAGTATCCTGGTTCAGGGGAAGGTCTTCAAAGCCCATCGCAATGTGCTGTTCGCCAGCAGTGGCTATTTCAAAATGCTCCTTTCGCAGAGTTCAAAGGAGACCAGCCAGCCAACAACAGCTACTTTCCAGGCGTTTTCCCCTGACACGTTTACAGTCATTCTAGATTTCGTGTATTCGGGCAAACTGTCTCTTACTGGCCAGAATGTCATTGAGGTCATGTCAGCAGCTAGCTATCTGCAGATGACGGATGTGATCAGCGTGTGTAAAACGTTCATTAAGTCATCGCTGGACATCAGTGAGAAGGAGAAGGATCGCTACTTCAGCCTTTCAGACAAGGATGTCAACTCAAACGGCGTGGACCGCTCCTGCTTATACGTTGCTGGCTGGAGGGCTGAAAGCAGCCCGCCACGTTCTCACTTAAATCCAGATCAAGGGACATGTATGATGGGTGGAAGCGTTTTGAGCAATTTCAGCTACTACCCAACTTCCCAAAGAAATACACCGCTGTCCAAGCATGAGCAGAGGCAGGATTCCATAAAAAAATCCAGGCACCTAGGACCGCAGCAGTCGCCTGACATTCCTCACTGTAAATCAAGCAAACTTGAGGACAGAGCTTCAGAGCCAAGTGGCCACGTTACTCAATCTGAGGAGCAAGTTCACATTGAAGAAGTTGAATCTCCGCAGGTGGGATACCAATACACTCAAGGCTCTGATGTGATACCAAGGGGTTTAGCTGCATCACAGCAAGGGCACGAATCACCCCGCTCTTCTGGAATATCCAATTCTTCGAACGCAGACGAGCCGCACACGAGCATGCCTTCCATTCTAAGTGTCACGGGCAGCTGGGCTGAAGGTAAGAGCTCTTTTAATGCTCTAAGTGCACAATCATCTGTTAATTGTCTCTCAGTGAGAAAACAGATGTTACTGGCAAACTGCACATTGACAAAAAATCATCTGTAGTGCCCACAAATGTAAGTTTGGGAAGTTTAGCTCTATTTTTTAAATATTTATGAATGATGGAAATATTTGTTTAAATTTGTCCTGATAGCTGTACTAGTTTATTAAAACTAGCCCTTCAGAATGCCAAACTCTAGTGTCTCCACAGCTGCATCCTGCAAATACAAGTCATTAGCCTTTTTGCATTTTTAAAATCCATTTTAATATAGCTAACGGACTACTCCATTTCCTTTATTGCATTCCTGTGAAATTAACAGGAAGGGCAGGATCTTTGCATTTGACAAGACCTATATGATGATATTAAACAAAAAAGCTTACTCCTCTTTTCATAACTAGAATGAACTTTTCCTAGAATATCGCATCACTAGACTTGTTATGACTTTTAAAGGTTTTCTTAAATTATTTTCTAACAGATGATCTGCCCAGGATGAGGTTCAAGTGTCCATTCTGCACACATGTGGTGAAAAGAAAAGCAGACCTAAAGCGTCACCTTCGCTGTCACACAGGAGAGCGCCCTTATCCTTGTGAGGCATGTGGAAAAAGATTTAGCAGGCTAGATCACCTAAGTAGCCATTTTCGAACAGTATGTATTTTTAGTAGCTGCATGACTTGTTTAATGTGTAAACCTAAAACTGTGTTAGTATAATTAAACACAGTGTAAGTGTATCTCATTGATATGCTGCCTACCTTAAGAGGTAATACAAAATGAATCTGTTTTGTTTAAGTAAATATGAAGTATAATTCATATGAAATCCATTGCTAATGGATGGCACAGAAATGTACTGTGCTCTGTGTAAGTCCAGTAATAGAGCCTAAGTGGGCAATTACGGAGCCTTTGTTTCTAACATTTGGATGCCTGTCTCTCAGAATGAGTTAACACTACTATTTGACACTGTTCCAGCCCTACTTTTTGTTATCTTAAAAAAGCACTTCTTCCTTATGGATATCAAATGTGTTCATTTCATTTTTTCCAGATTCATCAGGCTTGTAAGCTTATCTGCAGAAAGTGTAAACGCCACCTGACTGAGCGAACGGGACAAGTGGTCCAGGAGGGGACAAGACGTTACAGACTCTGTAATGGGTGCTTGGCTGCAGCTGGCATAGACAGTATTCGCATTGACTTGGACGCTGAAACACCCCTTGAATTCCCACAAGAAGGGGATAAGGATTCCAGGTGGCACTATGGGGAAGACAACAAATCCGATGTGGAGATTGTAGAAGATGGGTCAACCGACTTGATCATTCAGCAGGTTGATGACAGTGAAGATGAAGCAGAGGAAAGGGAAGTTAAACCCAATATTAGGTAGTTGTGAGATAAGAATTAGTAAATTATCCCTTTTACATTGAATTCCTGTGTCTTGACCACAATCCCTCACCAGCCTGTTCTTTTCATACAAAGACATACTGGTTTCTCTTGAACAGGTCCAAACTTGCATGAATTTATGGACATGCCATTGATCCCATTTTGAATTTTGTTATCAAAATATCTGTATTTTGCTTCATTAGAAATAATCCATCCAAATAATCCATCCTTAAATGGAATAATGAATGAAAAAGGAAACTGAGGTACTACATGGACAACTTTTTATAGTAGACAATGAGTCCCTTCTAAAAACCACTTTCAGTGGGGTAGAATCTAAGTATTTTTTAAAAAGTCACGAAGCATTTTAAAAAGTCAGAAAGCATTGTAAACTACCCACTTCTTGAACTTGGAGATGTGGGTTTTATATGCAGTATTACCTGGTGCTCCAGAAAGTTTAAGTTCCCTCCACCAACACTGTAGAATACAGAGAAAATCTCTCTTCAGCATTCAGAAGAGAAAATCTTCCATGAAATTTCACAAAGTCTTTGTATGGTGATTAGAAAAGCCTGTCAGAGAATTAAGAAAGAAAATATAAAAATGTTTTAGCATTTACATGTGGAAAAGCACCTTCTTTTTAAAATGATTCTAATAAGGAAAATCTTTGAATCTTTAGCAGATCAAGAGATATATCTTTATAAGAAAATAAGAGACATGCATACGATTCCTAGTCAACACATCAAGGATAAAATGATTACTAATATGGATCACTAATTCATACCAATACAAGTTCTTTTCACTCTGAAAATTGGCAACTCAAGCTGGGGTGTGTTTTAGTAACCACGGGCAAAATACTTTATTTTCCCTCTAAATATCGAAAGTGCTGATGTGATGGGACTGTTAGCCCTGTATCATCAGCAATACCAGTCACAGTGCCAGCTTTTCAATGCCAATTTGAAGGAAACATTTTTTTATAAGGCTGCTTTGGCCTCTGTTTTCTTTCCTTATCCCCTACTCTATTTGCCAGTAATGATGACAGAGCCAGCTAACTTGTACACTACATATACTATATCATGAGAAATTGAACTGATGAGCTTTACATGTGAAGCCATTGACTATTCTCGTTTGTTGTGACCTGTACTCAGTTTAAACTGGTGAGTTTGAAGATGCCGTCATTATCAATTTACATATTCACAGTCACTCAGGTGTCGGTAGATTTTTAACCTTTTTCAGTTTCTAGTATACACCAGTGAACAATCTGTGCTGAAAGCTCTGAACATTGTATTTGTGTTACTTTACAATGAGACTACATGAGATGATTAATGGTGATGAAAGTTTACTTTTAAACAAAATGAGCCACTTTATTTTCAAACGTAGTGAGTTTATCTCAAGCAGCAGTGTCAATGGGAAGAGAACAGAAATATGCTGCTAGGGTGTTTTTACTTTGTATTTTCTTGGACAGAAATGTGTATTACTACAGGCTTCATCCTCTGATCGCTCAAGTCGATGGGAAGAGGCTTTGATTTTTATTTTATTTTATTTTTATTACTGTGTAAGCATGTTTGGCTAAAACCTGGGATTAATTAGGGAACAAATCCATATATATACTATATAATCTCTTTTCTGGGGGCAGCTACAAAGTCATTATTTTATTTTTATTTCTGTAAAAACTGTGTAGCCTTATGAGTATCATCATTACCAGAGAGTGCAGCATTTCTTACCAGGCTGCAGATGGCTAGCCTGCAAGGCTCTTAAATGAGAGCTCAAGCGCTTCCTTATCAAGTTCACAGTATAAGTGCTTCCTTCTCCTCTGAAAAAGAACTTAAAAGGCTGTCAAGAAGCAGCCTGCTCATATGTTGTAGGGAGAGTCTACTTATTTTTACCCAGTCGGGGAGTAGTGTTTATTGCTCCTAAAAAAATCGTTCATAGACTTGGACTTGAAGGGCAGGTGGAAGGGGGAGGATGTATCAAACTTTCTAGTGACCCTCTATTTTATGTTACACTTTATTCGGCAGTCCGCAAAATGGGTTTGATGTGAAAATAGTAATTTCTGGGAGCTTATTGCTCCAAAGATTTGTTACACAAAATGGTTAAGAATATTCAATGAGCCACCTTAAATAAATCAAGTATAGAACAAAGAAATATATAAAGGAGTATGGACTGGCTTCAATCAGTTGCAGAATGCTTGCAGAAATATAATTTAATAATTTTCCCATTTCCCTTTAAACAATATGCACAATAAATTCTAGGTATCCCTGCCTACTGTCCCAGGGTACTAAAAAACTGGGATATGTGTGTGTATGCGTATTTGGGAATGGATTAAGGGGATGGGAAAACATAGTGTCACTCATAAGATTGAAATCCCAACTGCCAACTCTAAAGATGAGAATATTCAGGGGTTATGTATGTCTGGAGAAGGATTTCAGAAGCAAATGGATTTATGGATCAATATTCACTCTGATCAGAAACTCTAAGAATAGTGAGGACCACATGGTTCAGAAAACGATGTGAAATACTATAATGGGCAGTTTTAAAAAGAACAGTCTATCCATATGAATACATTTACATATAGGCAGATAAACTGCTGCTTTATGTCTTGGCAAACAAGGGTTTTTATTGCTGTTTTACATTATTATTCTCAGTAGCATAAATAAATATTTGTAGTCATTTTTGAAGTATCTTGCTAAGCTTCAAGTTTTAGCTCAAGACTGCAATTTTCATAGGTCAATTATGTTTTGTATTTAAAAAGGTTTAATTTTTACATTTGTTGCCTTATTTCAGTTGTTGTTCCCTTATTTTTGTATTGCAAGACAAGATAAATGTAAGTGCCTTATATTTTCTACACTGTCCTTTGTTTTACACACCCAATCATATATTTTGCTTGTTTTTCTCTAAATGAAAGAAATCATCTTTTGTTCGTTTGTTTCTTTCTTTCACCTTCTTGCATCTCCATGCCTCGGTCACTCTGTCCATGTTCCTTTTATTTTCACATACCATTCATGAGCAGAAGTAACATTTTCCTCCTTTTCAAGGAGGAAACCAAAGACCCTGTAGGAAACTATAAAAGAAACAGCTCTGAGAGTTGCTCATTTCATAGGATTGTTCCCACAGAACTTTTAATTTATTGATAAAAGCCGATTTTCATGTGTTGCTTTTAGAACTTTGCCAGGGTACAAGTACATTTCCTGATGTTATCTTTAAATCCTAGAGAAGGCTACTTGGGACTATATTGACTTCTTCTGCTATCACTGATCCATTCGGATTCCGTTTCTGTACTCTCCCTGTAGGTACAACCACGTTTGGGGGTTTCAAATTGTGCAGTACTGGAATAGGTTGCCCCAAAAGGCTGTAAAAACTCTGTCCTTGAGGGTTTTCAAGACTTGGCTAGAAAAAATCACGGCTGATCTGACATGATCTTGATGCCAGCCTTGTTTTCTGTGAGAGGTGGGATTAAAGACCTCCAGAAGTTCCCTAAAACCAACAGTTCTAAGATTCTACTCTAACTATTTTTATTAGTATCTTCATTGTGTCTTTTACCTCCTTACACTTCTTCGTGACTGTTTGCCTTGGATGCTCTGGTATGTTGCTTGTTAATCAGTGTTTTCGTTCTTCACTGATTTTCAAAATGTCTTTCTCTTGTCTTCTGCTTCACCATTCCCCATTTCCACTGTCTAACATGAGGGTGTGCCAGTTGGAGGGACATCCCTCTTTTAAACCTCTGCTTTCCGTGGAATCCTAGTGTCTTTGTCCCTTTGTCTCCTCTATCTGTCCTTTGTCACTGGAAGACTGTTTGCTTGGCTCTATCTTGTGTTCACGAAACCATGGTCAAGAATGAAGACACAGCCTCCTCATGCTCTGTGTAGTACCTCACCTCTAACTATTCTTCTTTTGGGGCAACTACCTTGCCATCCGCTCAAATGCCAAATGGAGATAAATGTATTCTAAAGCATTTTTCCTTGCCCTCTTTCAGATATTTCTTCAAATAATTCTTTCTGCCTCCTAAACCTATGGCCTGCTTGATATCTGATTTGCTTTTCTCTTCCAACTACACATACATATCATACCTCCAATATTTTTGTTTTCCATTAAATTACCTAAAATTCTCTATTTACTATTCTTACAGAGAACACTTACCGATACTTGTCCATCCTCCAGGATTTGGGCACCCTTCTAAATTTTTCAATGACGATTTATGAAAAACTTCTCCCTTGGATATCAAAATATTATGAAATATGTTACAACATTTCTTCCCTGAAGCATCTGGTCACTGTTAGAGGTTATATTATTCCATTATCTAGCCATGCCAGTGTCAGTATTTCTTAAATTTTGGTTTCTTAATCTGCACTGGCAGCAACCATCACACAACAGTATTAAGACAGAACACCATGCAGTATGAAACTTAAATGAATTGTCTTGTTGCAAAATCTGATGTGACAGCTGTGATTAACAAGCATGTTGCATTTTGATCTTGAGGATATGGTGACAGGAGTGTTTTAGATTTACTTATTAAGATTTGATTTGCATCCTCATCCTAAGAAACTTATAACATGTAGTTGTCCCTTAAACCTGCATCTAAAGCTTGTGCACAGTTCTTAAAAAAAACCAGATAGTTCTAGATTCTAATAGCTTTGGTTCAGGTTTGTATTACTTCTTGGTGGAGTATTTTAAAATGATGCTGAACCAATTATGTGCATCACCTCGCTTCAATGTCAACAGTTCCACGCAGGATAATTTGTATTTTCTTCTGGAGGTAAGCTGGTAAAAAACATTTAATACTAACCCTCTGTGCATTAAAGATAAAAGTCTAATAACTTAGTAGATGTCCCCAAATGCTGGATTTGTAGTCTCTCAGCTTCCCTGGCCGTCTGTCCTTACATCAGGCATCCTATGCTTTTAGCCAGAATAAGGTTAGAAATACTGGGCTTTGAACTTCCAATAGAGTAAACAGGGCTCTTGGCTAATAGCCCCATATCTTCAGCACCATTTATTATTTAAATGGACCTTGGTTAAGCTGAAAAATGCCTGACCTGCCATCTGGCTTTAATTGAGTCAGGGGCTGTGTCTGCATCCCAGGATTCCTGATAGTCATTAGCATAACAAGAGCAGTGCTGAATTGAATATCTACCTAAAATCTTAACTGCTGAGGCTTAGCAGAGTCTAGATTGCTGTTCAGTGAGGATTACAATTAAACTAAACTTGTTTGATTGAATTTATCCTAAAAGAAAGGCTATTTTTATTCAAGCCAGGAGGCTAAATTTAGCATCAGTCAGACTAGAACAAGCACATTCACTTGAGGTTTATTTAATATGTCTAAAAATTCATAATTAAAATCTTATTTCAGTGGACTGCTGGGGCCGGTACCTATGTGACCTGGTCAAGTTGGCACATGATATTAGTTCAAGAACCATTTTAAATAATAAAATTATTATTTAACTTCAAAAAACTCCCAACATTTGAGTTAATCTTACTTAACTCTGAAATCCAATGAGAAGACGTGTCTTATTTGATGCACCCCCCAAAAACTAAAACAAAAAAAAATAGGAACACGGAACAAAAAAAATCTTCTCAAAAGAAAAGTTGAGAGAAGTGGAAGGAAAAATAGTTTTCTAACTTCTATCTCCTGCACTAAATATAACACTAATGCAGTTCTCTGCATAACTCCAACTTGATATCTTTGAAAATGGGAACTGTTCTTTTACCTGGTTCTAATTGGCCTGCCTTGAACAAGGGGTTGTAGTAGAGGAGCTGCAGAGGTCCCTTCCAAGTGAAACTATTCATTGATGTTCAGGAAGAAGGCTGAAGCGGACTCCCATCCTTATGGGCATCTTGAATTTTTATGTCACATTCCTCCTCCAAAAGGAAAAGATGAAGGGATCTCTGGGATCTCTGTACTAGTGCACCTCCAGTACTCGAGTTCTGGATGATGTGTCAGAATACGAAGCTCCCTTGATTAAAAGAGAAAAGCAAAGCTGAGTTGGGCACCATAAGGTGTCTTGCTCCGTGGTCCTGCAGATGTTTCCCACTCCCGTTCGGGCGGCGCCTTCCTCCCCGCCCCACGCGCCGCTGTGCGCGGGGCTCCCGCGGGCGGAGGGCGCTGCCGGCTGCGCCTGCGAGCGGCGCGTGGCCCCTTTAACTGTGTCCCCAGCCCGCGGGCGTCTCTGCCCAGCGCCCACGTCAGCAAATACCTTTTGTTTCTCCCCCGTTCGGGCTTCCAGGGCTCGGGGCTGCGGGAGCAACGCGCCGCCTTGAACCGCACGGAGCCCCGACGCGGGGGCCGGGGACCCCGCATCCAGCGCCCGCTCCTCCCCGCCAAGCGGCAGCGGCGCCCGCGGAGCGGCCGGTGAGCGGCGGCTGTGCAGGGCAGGGAGAAGCCGGGGCGGGCGGCGGGGCTGCAGGCGGGCACAGGCGCGGGAGCTCCCGCCGCGCGGAGCCGCTGGATCCCGCGGGCCGGGAGGGAGCCGGGCGGGCGCCATTTGCAGCCCCGGGCGCGGCTGCGAGGAGCCGGCGCCGCCACAAAGGGCTGAGCGGGGCGGGAGCCGCGGCGGAGCCCCCCGGAGCGGAGCCCCCCCGGGAACGGCAGCCCTCGGCGGGCGGCCCCGGCTCCCGGGCAGCCCGTTGAGGCGGGCGGGCGGCGGTGGGTCCGGCCCGCTCCCGAGCGGCTGTGCCCGCATCCCGCGGAACCGGGTACCAATCCCTGGGGAGCCGCGGCACGACTTGCTGAATCGGCAAACAGCTCAAACCGCTCGTGTTTCCATTGGCGTCTTTCCTATTAATAATACGTCGTGGGGTGGAAATCAGAAATCTATTGGGAATGTAGCAACATGCACGATTTTCTTTTTAAGGAAGGTCCCATGTGCCCTTAAAGCAGGATGCAGTCATGTTGCGTTGGCTGTAGATTGTCATGCTTTGTACTTATTTACTTTAGGGCAAGACTTCCTGTTATTCCCTCGTTGGAATGGAGATTTCTTCCCACCAGTTTCACCTCCTAGAGCAGCTAAATGAGCAGCGGAAGCAGGATTTGTTTTGCGACTGCAGTATCCTGGTTGAGGGGAAGGTCTTCAAAGCCCATCGCAATGTGCTGTTCGCCAGCAGTGGCTATTTCAAAATGCTCCTTTCGCAGAGTTCAAAAGACACCAGCCAGCCAACAACAGCTACTTTTGAGGTCTTCTCTCCAGAGACATTTATGGTTATTTTGGACTTTGTATATTCAGGCATATTGTCTTTAACTGGTCAAAATGTCATTGAAGTCATGTCAGCTGCTAGCTATTTGCAGATGACAGATATTCTTAATGTCTGTAAGACGTTCATTAAATCCTCCCTGGACATTAATGAGAAGGAAAAGGATCGTTACCTTAGCCTTTCGGCCAAACGTACAAACAATGAACCTGCTCACCCACCTCCTTATCGGTCAAGAAGGAAAGCAAAGAGCAACCCAAAACGCTCCCATTTAACTCCAGATGAAAAGGCAAGTATGGTGAATGAAAATTCCTGGAGTAATTACAACAACTGTCTGTCCTCACAGATAAGTCTTCAACGGCCAGAAATGCAGCTATCAAAAAGAGGCCGAAAATTGGGCCCGACAAGAAAGCGCCAAAAACATCTAGGACTGTCACAGAGCCGTGATTTTGTGCACTATAAATCAAACAAAAGTGAGCGGACTAGCAGAGGTGGTAATGCATCAGATTCTAGCCACACCTCTGGGGAAAGAGGGGAGAATGAATTTGATGCTGACAATGATGTTGATCATGATGATTATGGAGATAACCAAGAATCAGAAGTTATACCAAAGAGGTGGTCTGTTGCTCAGCTAGAACAAGAACTTTCAAGAAATTCTCCTGAGTTAATGGAATTAAAAGCAGATGAGCTGTATACGTCAATGCCCACAATTTTAGGTGTAATGAGTAGTTGGAATGAAGGTAAAAATAAGATATGGTTTTGGACAGTTTTTCTTTGTCCAGATGAAGTCAGCAGATCTTTTGGAGAGAATCCTGTATGGCTGTTTTGGCATGAAAAGCAAAATGATGCCTAGACCTGCAGATTATTTTCTTGCTGTACTTTATACTAGTGCTTAACAGAATGAGAGAATTTGTGAAGTCAAAATATAGCAGGACAATTATAGTTGGAGAACACAGCCCAGATATTCAGTGGAGTTAAAAAAATATACACCAGATTATCTGGACCCAAGTGGAGTCTGAGGCCTTTAGAGCTGGAATTGGCTTGGGGATGTGGCAGTATTTGCACTTAATCCACTGTTTTCTTTACAAGAGAAGGTCATGTCATTGGCCACTTAAGATCTTTAGATGGAAGCATTCTCCACTTCCCTTATGGTCCAAAGAGTCTAATCTTTAAGACTTTTGGCCACGCTGCATAAAGCATGAAAGAAGTCCCTGATGAACAGAGAGCAGATGCCTGAGATGATGGAGTAGACAGATATTTTCTTAGAGAGACTAACTTATTGTACCAGTATGTAATTATAATTGCATAATTTAAAGACTTCAGGGACCCTAATATGCTATATAGGATTTATAAATATCTAAAATTGTTTCTTCATGCAAATGTGTATTTACATGTATATATTTACAGTCTTCCATATGTCTAAAGAACATTCACTCCGTGTGAGGGGAAAAAAATACTATCAAATACTGATTTAACGTATTCAATAAAGAATGTTGGTTGCTGGAAAAGAAGAAATATTTTGGGTTGCATTCTGGATTGTTTAGTGACAGGGCACAAGACAAAACTGCTTATTTAAGCTTCAAAACAATCCAGAGTGGTGAATTACAGAATATAAGCAAAGACTAGTAATTATTGACATATTAAATTGTTTTTCTCTGAAATAGATGATCTACCTCGGATGCGATTCAAGTGCCCCTTCTGCACTCACACAGTGAAACGGAGGGCAGACCTAAAGCGTCATCTTCGGTGCCACACGGGGGAGCGACCGTATCCATGTGAAGCGTGCGGGAAAAGGTTCACCCGACTGGAGCATTTACGTAGCCACTTCCAAACAGTACGTCGCTTCCATCAGAGAGTCAGCTTAAGGGAAGACAGACAGACTCATTTGTAACAGCTGTCAAGTCATTTCTAGAACCAGTACCAGAAAAGCTTCCTAGCTGTAGCCTTAATTCAAATTACTTCATTTGAAATTTTAAATAATTAAAGTTTGAGCTGCTCTTCATGGAAGATACAAATCTGAAATAAAATTATTATCTCTGCTGCTCATGAGGTATTTACTGTCTTTTTTGGGTTTTTTTTGCTGCTTTTTTGCTCCATAAATTCAGTGCACCAGTCTGGTAATCTCCAGGTGACAGAACAACAATTACAATATAGAAAAAGTTTATTTCTTAGAGATGTTGCTTTCAGTGCTGTTTGTGGTGAATAACTGAACAGCGATGAATTTAGTATTTTTAATAATTAAAAAAAATGCTTTTGGATGAGCACTGATATTTTCAACTTTTAAATCTCTTTAGATACATCAAGCTGGCAAGCTAATCTGCAGAAAATGCAAGCGCCACGTAACCGACCTCACGGGATGTGTGGTTCAGCAAGGAACGAGGCGCTACAGACTGTGCCACGAGTGCCTGGCAGAAGCCAGCTTTGACAGCGTCCCCGAGGACGTGGATGCAGAGCATTCCCTCGTCACCTTTCCAGGAAACACACATTTCCAATGGGCTTTGGAGGAAGAGCAGAAATCAGATGAAGAGACAATGGGGGAGGAACCTTATAATTTGGTTATCCAACGTGTTGATGATGATATTTCAGATGAGGCAGATGGTAAAGGGAAACCAAATCTTAGGTAGATATATTTATATGTTTGTTTTTCCTATATTCAAGATTAAATTACTTGTATCCTGCCAACTAGCACTGGTTTATTAGCTTTGTTAATAAAACTTTAGGGATATTTGACTCTATGAAAAGCAAAATAAGGTCTACCAAAACATACTTTTCTGTTTACGGGCATGCAACAGTATAACTGCTTCTGGATACTGACTTAAAATTACTTAGTATTTTATAACTATTTAGAATAATTGCTTTGTATTTAATCAAATACTTGGAGTATCTACTCATAATGGAAGTATAAACTACTTTACAGTTCTGCAGTGGACATTATATAATGAAAAATCTATTATTGATAATTTTAGTAAGACTTTTTCAAAGCAAGTTATCAGCTGAGAAATGTAATCTAAATTTTTGTAGACACTGTAATTAACATGTAAATACACCTAGGAAAGTTCATAAGAAAGGAGTTCAAACAAACCCAACAAAAATTTACTAAAGCTATCTCTTTCTTGAGTGAACTTACTGCTTTTTGTAGTTCAGAAAAAGCATGGATAGTTTAAAAGAATACACAGAGCCAGACAGGGTAGAATAGTGAACCAAGTTGCTATAATGCATTTGGCTAGCATGAGTTTTCCTCTTCAGATATACAGTGATTTTGTACTGTGAATTTTAAACAAAATTACACTGACATGGTTTCAAAAAAATAAAAGTGCACTTACTGGAAGTATGATTACCTTTTTTCCCCCCCATTTTTTTCAGGGCTGGCATTGCGTATACTCTTATTTTATGGAAAGATAATAAATCTGGACAACTCCCTTTTATTTCAGTGGGACACTTGTAGCTTGGATCATGTACCTATCTTAGGACGTCTTTCCAGCTAACATAAATTTAGGAAGCTCAGAGGCTGCTGGGCAGTCAGTATAAAACCCCTTATTTCTAAATACACCTTCTCCTATAATTTAAACAACCTTTGGTATTCTGAAGAGTCTTTTTGTATGTTTTAGACTCCTAGAAAGTACCCTGATACTTGTTTCATTTCCACAGCTGAAGAAATGACAAGGAGAATATGAAGTCTATTTTACAGTAAGTACTTAATAAACATTGAAGAACAGACAAATAGAATTTACTTATCGGAGTCCAAAAGTCTTTCTAGCACATTCCAGTCATCAGTTCCTTAGTGCAGAGTAGTTTGCTGGTGTCACTGCAACCTGTAACGGATGTCACGCACAGGGCACCTCAGCAGGTCAAGAAAATTAAAATTTAGTGACATACTTTATTATTTTCTCCTCCCTTTTTAGGCGGAGAGCTGGGCTAAGGGAGAACAGACGCCGCTCTCCTGCAGCCCCCAAAAGGCCGCGACTGCCTCAGGCAGTGTGGAGAACCAAGGCGGCCTCAACTCGACGCCCGATTGGCTAATCCCGGTCACCTGACCCAGCCAGCCAATGAGGTGCCGAAGCCGCTGCTGAGGGACGGGAGCGTTCGGCGCGCGTCGCCCGCGGCTCCCGGTCGCCTCTAGGGAGAGACCGAAAAGTTGTTTATTTAGAGCAAATTAAGGGTTTATTTAGAGCCATTTTAACAGGCAGGCCCTGGACTCACTCCTCCACAGCAGCCCCGCTGTGGCTGGCATCATCCCAGAGATGGTGAGCAAGGGCTGGAGCCCTAAGGCTCCCTCTGAGGGAAAAGAAAGTCCTGGACAAGCAAATCATAATGTAGGCACCATCTATAACATCCTAATCCTAATTATTATGTATCCTAATTATTATGTATGGAAAACTCTGCTCACCCTGCCAGAGAAGACAGTACAAATCTTAAGTTTATTGTCCTCAAAAAGCCACTGGCCAAAATTATTCATACATGTATGTATCCATAATTCTTTTTTAGTCCATGTTTTATTTCGGCATTAAACTTTTTTATAATAAAATGATTTTATTCCTCATCTGTAAAACAAGGAAATAAAATCCCAATCTTTCTCTATTTAAGACGACTTTAGGACAAAATAAAGATGAGAACTTGCAGCATTTACCAGAAAAAAAAAAAAAGGGAAGACAATGTCAGACACCACATGTTAGTTGTCCCATGAACATAAAATAAAACACACACTTTTCAATTATTATTCTTGATTCAGTGAATAAGACTTCAGATTTTTCCGACAATAAAGGCAAAAGGAAGCTTTTTTTTGGCCACACGGTTTCACCACTCTGTAGTATAATGAAGTCAGGTAAAAAACATAAAATCTTCTCAGCAGTAGAAGCAGGAATAATCTAAATTACAGAAATGAGCCTCACCTCACCATCCTCCCACATGCTAGGGGAGAAGCTCCAGATTGTCTCCTTTTTAGAGTGGTAGCGCTACTAGGATTCCATCACACACTGCAGCATTTCGCTTGGAAACTATTGGCAATTCAGCACCACCTGGTGGCATTACCTTTTTTCATTAATTACAAGTTTTTTTGAAAGATTGGTTTACTTTCTTTGGCATCCTTCAAGCAATCAGAAACTTTTCCACATTAGATCTGAATCACTGCAGGTATTTTGGAGTGTTTGAATAATATGGAGGGACATATTCTAATTCAGAATTAGAATACTTACATCTGCAAATAAATGTTGCAGATTTAAGAAGTTGTTATCCCCAGCAATCCTACAAAAAGCAGTGTATTTATTGCTGGCTTCACTAATCTATTTAGTTCATACGCGACTTAACACATCAGCCTTAAAAGTTGATATAAAATACTCACTTTCCTGAGAGATTTTTAATCCTTACAACTCACCACCCTCACCCAAAAAATCCCAAATAAAAAACTTTTTTTTTTCCTTGGCACACAGGCCAAACTGGCTCACCATCCTCAAGTCAAAACACAGATGTACATTCCCTGCAATTCTCTTCAACTTATGATTTCAACTGGCCAATTCCTTAGTAACTTCCAAAAGCAGCTTCTGCCAGCCAACGATATGTATATCCTGTCATTTCATTACACTTTTCTTTAAATATCAATGATGACAAAGACTTCTGGCTTCTCTTCTTCACAGATTTGCATTGCTGAGTAAGTTATGGCTTTGACTTCTGTACCCTAGAGAGAAAAGACAGAAAAAAAACCCATGGATTTTCTAAAGGAGAATTGCTTGCAGCAGTTTGTCATGCCAATTCACAATATTTACCAATTTCTATAAATGCTATCCAGATTAAGAGACATTCCCTCCCCAAAACCTGAATTATCTTTTTCCTGGTGAATACAAAAGTTAGTATATTAATAGCAATAACTTGTTTGGGCCAAATACTGAACAAATTGCTCTTTCCTTCTGGCACAAATTTCTCCTCCTCTCTGACAGGAGATCAGCATTGCTATTCTTGTGCTGACATAGCTAAAGAACAGGTTGGGAGGTAAGAATCGGCTTTTAGTAATCTTTAGAAAATAAACTTGCAAAAAAGACTAACGAAAAGCTGTGATAACAGTGTGAGAATCCAACTCATGGAAAAATATTGAATATAGATTGGTTTACTGTGCTACTAGCATCAAAAAAGGGAAGCAGCTACTTAGTAGTATTACTTAAGTAATACTTATGTATTACCAAAGCATTAAGTGTTACCAAAGTACTACATACCTGAGGGTGTTTAGGTAAAGAGAACTCTTCTCCCCACCTTTAACAACAAAAACAAGATAGGTGGTTGGAATTTTGGTTATTTTTAATCAAATGTTATAACTAGTTTCATTAATGAACATGGGACAGTGACACTTTCATTTAAAGCCTCAAAACAAGAAAAGGAAGTCCATAATCCATTTTTTAGAATGCATCAGTGAATTTCAGGTCAATATTCCAGAAAGGCAATATGTGACCCTCCCAAGTGTTAAGTGTTTTCTGTAAAGATATTAATTACTCAATTGACCCTTTAATCTCACCCTATTGATCTTATTTTGAATTGCATTCGGTCAATATGAAGCACTTTCACCTCCTGCAGAGAAAGGGAGATGAAAAACATGTCAGTAAAGTCTTCTATCTTCCGTCTGAAAATATCTCAGCAAATCCCCATTTGCAAGGCTTGCATTTTCACTGTTCTAAATGAAACCTGAAACCAGAGAATCGTAGCAACCTCAAAGAGGCACAGTAATACTGGGAAATTAAAGACAAGGGAGCTGGGAGCTGTCTCTACCATGTAATGACACCTAACGGTTTGTGATAACAAAGCTAACAATTTATTTCTCATGTCTTTCTACTCTGGTATTCTCCATGCATTAAGTGTTGCAGCTTTTTCCCCTCCTGAAGTAGGAGGAAAGGGAGTCGGTGTTATCAGAGCCTCATCCTACAAATAGGAAAAGAACAGAACACTTACCCTGGGTATAAAGAACTCATTAGCACTGAATTTATAGAGCCACTCATCCAGGAAGTGAAAGAGAAGAGACAGCATATCGTGTCCTGCAGGGTTGAGGCAGAGAGTCTGGTGATTCTCCCAGCAAGAACACCAAAACATGTAACATATGCAAGAAGTACAGGTTCTCCACCAAAAAAACTTGTAATCAGGCTTTAATTAACTGCAGCAAAATTCCATCTGATGATTTAAAGGATTTTGGTACCCTTCTCTCCCAATTGTTTATACAGTTCCAACATAAAGTCACTACAATCTTACCTTCTGCATGTACTTCCACAGTATCCAGAGGTTCCACAGTCTCTGTATCAGTCATGTAGCCAAACATGGCCATAACACACTGCTCAAACGCTTCTTCCAGGGTATCTCCCCAGGCATGTAGCCTAAAAAGACACAGGATAATTCATAGGATAACAAGAATGACGACGACGTAAGTTTTATACAGGTCAGATAACTGAACATGGGAATAAATGCAAAGTGAATGAACAAAAGATGTGTCTTTCTATACCTATGCATTTGGGCCAAAGATTACATATATAGAGATACTCCTTCCTGTGAGAAGAGTTTCTTTTTGGGAGAAAATGGAAAATAAATGTTTTATCCAATAACAGGAATGTCCTTTCTTGCTATGCCTAAACAGCAGACTATTTGAAATCATTTTGGTTTTAAGGCAAGCTTAAAAGACCCATTTTGAAAGACATTTTCAAATACTATAGTAATATCATTAAAAAAAGTCAGAAGCACCAAATGATTATTACATCAGAGGAGAAGCCAAACAATATATGCTTCTATGCTGTCTGAGTAACAGGAAGAAAACAGACCAAAAAAGAAAAAAAGCACTGTTGGAGTATGGCATTTCACAGGTGCCTGAAGTATACATCTGAAACTAGTCTTCAATTTGTTATACTGTGAAATCCCAGCTGCCCATACTTACTGCACATCTGCTGTGTGATCCAGATCTGAGGGTGGAGGAAAAAGAAAAGCCATGAAATTACCATATATATTTTTAAAATGAGGATTTTTTTTCAAATTAAAAAAACAGATATTGTTATACATTAACTTTTTGTATTCACCTTGACACATCAACGAGTAATACTCTTTATTTTTCAGTATATTAGAAAAAGCTAACACGAGTAAAATCTTAGATTATTTCTGCCAAACTTGACACAAGAAAAATAGTGTTTAAATTACATCAGTGCCCTGTGTGTAGAGCACTGTGTACAACATATGGCTGTTGAAAGATAACAGGGTTCTGCAGGTAAATGGCAATAGAAAAGAAAAACTTTAATGAGAGGTAAAGAACTTTTGCTGAAGTCTGCAGGACTGAAAATTAGTCATAGAGAAGATAAGATTTGCAAATGTTCACAGCCCAAAGAACAAATATACCCGTCCACACCCCAGACATCCATTATGCAAAAAAGCGTAACTAGAAATATATATAAAATATACAGTGATCTTCATTAACAAAGTAGGATTAACATCCGCAACATGTATCAGGTTTTACATGACTATCATTTCACCTAGATGAATGACAGAGGAGTATAATAATACCAGGTTGGTAGAAACAGAGCTAATGTGGGAGGAAGGATCAACGTTGCATCGTGATCCCTCCAGCTGAAACACTGTTCTGATGCTGCTTAGGTCACCCACACACTATTTATTAATGGTTCTCAACAACTGTCTCTAAAGCAAACAAATTCCAGTGGATTTAAAAGGAGGGTAAAACCTCTTTTGATTATGGAAGGAGCATGACTATTGTAGTATGTCACTGTATTTGTGCACTGCTATCAAATAAAGATCTAAAAATATATGTTTTAACAGGGTAACATAGAGCAACCCTCCAGATAAACACTGCTCAGATAGAAAGACAGACAGGCACTAAATGGCCTGTGAGTGCCCCAGGCTACTCCTCGGGCTGACACCCACTTGCTTGAGATGTTCTTAGAAGACATTCCAGGGCTGGGGAAAGGGAGCGATAATGATCGCAAAGTGGAGCATTTGGGGAGAAGGGATGTGGGGGGGAACAACTACTACGAGACCAACTCACTCTTTGAATATCTCTTTTGATATGAGACATAGTAAAAAAAAGTACTGCCTAAGTAAGAAATGGCTTGAAAAAGGAACACTTTCAAGATAAAACTCATAACTAATTTATTCATATCATGATTTTTCCCTGTCAGACAAGGCATTTATCTGCAATAAATAAAACTGTAGGGATCTCTAACTCAGAGAGAGCCCTGATCAGCCCTAATACAGGATATGGGTGTACTAAGGAATCCCACACGTGCCTAAAAAGCCGTATCCTGCTCAGTGCCTTCTTCCCTGCACGCTCACGCTGGCACCCCCACACTCTGCCCGGATGACTTTAAATACTCACACTCGTTAAATACACTCGTTAAATACTCACACTCGTTAAATACTCACACTCGTTAAATACTCACACTCGTACTTCTTCTGCAGCGGCGGGTATTTGGCTTTGATGGCCTTCTGCTCCTCCGTCAGGTTGTAGTCCCTCTCATCGCCTGCCATAGCGGGCGGGCTTGGAAAACACTCACGCACTTCCTGGTCTCCCGAAAAATGGCCACCTCCGTGCGTGCTTCGGTGTTGCCAGGCTTCCCAAGTGATGCTGAAATAAAAGGGAAAATTCCGTTTTAGTTCAGTTTCCTTCACTCGGTATCCGTTTCGTACCAGCTGTACACACACTTGTATTTTTTGAACAGGATTTTAAATGCATATCTGAGTTGTTTGCTATTGAAACTGTCAAGGGGAGTTTGGTTTAGAGCTCAATCTGCCACCACTTGCCTTAGCAACTGATTTAAGTATATTCAGTGAGTGAAGCCAGAGAATTACAATTCTTTTGTAAAGGACACACTGAGGTCCCTTCAGGGATCTTCAGGATTCCTTGCAGCAGGAACCATGTTTCATCCTCTCTTTTGCATACAACAGTATGCATTTGATTCATTCTCAAGTAATAAACTATTTCAATAATGAAAAACTATCAAGCAGCAAAGAAATAGATTACGCTATTAAGCTTGAAATTTCAGTCCAGTTTCACACAAGCTTTTTATTTGTAAAACTAACAAACAGACACAGATGTCATCATCTCATCAATGTCAGGACCATTGATTTTCCTCAGACCTCACACAAAGTGGTCATTCCTGCTCCCTCTTAACATTTCTTTTTCTGTGCAAGATCTATTTGTAGTTTCCCCCAATAAGAGGCATAAGAGATTTACAGATGACAACTAGCACCACCAAGTCCCCCAGTTTTTCAACGTAAGGGTGAACTTGTGCTGCTTATGGGTAGCCCTAAATATGACAACACTGTGTGGGACCTCCCCGCTTCCAATTTCCAGGCAGCACCGTGGCCTTTATGGGACACAGAAGAGCTTGAGGCCAGCGCTGCTCAGAGCGATAAAACCAGACGAGCAAAAAACTGGATTTTTAAACCTGTTCCTTGGTGTTGCCTGTCAGATCCACAGCTGATTGCGCCAGGTTATCCACAGCCAAACACGTTTGGCTTGCAGACTGCTTCAGTTGTCCACACAGCCCATCTCTGCAGGGAATTATGTGAGAAAACATAAGTTATTAGTAATTATTGGCAATCAATGAACAAAGAGGTGGCAAGAGGGACGTTCCGGAGGTTACTGGGCCACCCTGCGAGGAGAAAGGGCAGGACTGGGCCTCATTCCCCATCACACCTGGAGACTTGGGGCCTTATGTACCAGGCCAAGGCCTCACGGAATCGGGCCGGGGCCTCTTCCAGGGGCTGCCCGGGCCCGGTCGGCGGCAGGAGGCGGTTGAGGGGGGACCGCTATGGCCTGAGCGGTCCCTTTAAGGGCCGAGCAAGGGGCACGCCGCTCCCTCCCCTTCCCTTTCCCTCCGGAAAATGGCGGCTCCCAAGGGAGCTTCAGCAGCCCCTTCCTCCCCGTCCCTCCCCCGCTTCCGCCTTCTCCCTCGCCTCCCCTCCACGTGACGGCCGCGCGCGCCCGCCCGCCCCTTTTCCCCGCCCCGTGCCGCGCGCCCATTGGCTGCCGCGTCCCGGCGGCGCGCGGCCATTGGCTGCCGTTGGCGCGCGAAGGGGCTGCGCGGCGGCGGAGCGGCGCGCGGCGGGGGCAGGAAACAATAGAGCGGCGGCCGGAGGGGTTGGAGCAGCGAGCGCAGGAGCCGCCCGCCCGCCTCGCCATGGCGGACAAGGAAGGTAGCGCCCGCGGCGCGGCCTCCTCCCCGCGGGGCTCCGCGAGGCGCGGGGATCCCCCCCCCGCTCCGCCCCCGCAACGGCCGCCGCGGGGGAGGGCGGGGGGTGGCGTCGCCAGGGGGCGCGCGGGGGCCGTCGGGGCGGCCGCGAGGCCGGCGGGGGAGGACGCGGCCTCCTCGCGCCTCAGCCCCGGGCCGGGCTGGAGGCCGCTGGTGTCGTTAACTTAATGCGTTTTATTAATGAAATAACCCGAATGTGACCGCGGGCCGGGGAGCGGGGAGGGCCCGGGCGCTGTGAGGCGCCCCCGCCGGAACGGGGTGGGGGGGCGGGGGGCAGCCGCCGCTAACGGCAGCACTACCACCCCCCCCCATTTCCTCATCCTTAATATCCTTATTTTTGTTTCCCCCCGTAACCCGTGGCACAATATTCCGTAGTTTTGCCATACTGCTTCTTTGAGGTGATGCAGTTTGACATAATCGAGGTCAGTTTGGAGCCGTGTACATAGAAACACATTATCACGTGCAAAGAGGGTTTCGAATGGTTTAATAACTAACCCCGCTGCTCTGCCAGCAAAGCGGGGTGATGTTGTAGTTTTTTATTCAGTGTCTGCCCGTGGCTTTGTCTGTATGTCTTGAATATGTTCATAAAGGCTAATTTTATGCATTTAAAAATAAACCCAACCTTTAGCAGCCTTTGACGATGCAGTGGAGGAACGTGTGATCAACGAAGAGTATAAAATATGGAAAAAGAATACGCCCTTCTTATACGATCTGGTAATGACCCATGCGCTGGAATGGCCCAGCTTGACTGCTCAGTGGCTTCCTGATGTGACAAGGTAAATGAGCCTCTTTATTTTTTAAAGAGGAAAATGTCATTTATCATTGAGAAGATATTTTCATACATTTGATTTTGCAGTCTTTTTTTCAGCTTCACCCGAAACTTAAGAAAGAAAAAACCCTCTCTACAAAAAAACAGAAGGAAATAAAGTTTCAGTACCAAAGCGCTGTCAGCAACTTGTCTTGTACAGTGTGGCACCGTGTTGTCCTTAGCTTCCAGACCAATGTTTTTGCAGGTTATGTTTGTGTACCTCAAAGTTTGTCCTGGAGAGTTGCAATGACTCTTAAGAGAAGGCAAGGGAGTGGTGCTGTGTTTCTTTTATTTAGAGATATAGACTGTGCTATGAGAATTTCAAGTTGAGACCCGGAGTTAAACGTTTTAATCTGCTCAGTGTCAGTGTAAACTCCTTTTCTTTCTTACATATTTCTCTTCTCTTGCAGACCCGAGGGCAAAGACTTCAGTATTCATCGGTTAGTCCTGGGGACCCATACCTCAGATGAACAAAATCATCTCGTGATAGCTAGTGTGCAGTTGCCTAACGATGATGCACAGTTCGATGCTTCGCACTATGATAGTGAGAAAGGAGGTAAGGACCAGAGATGTGAATCGAGTGAAGTTTTAGCTGTCTTTTCCTCCCCATTTTAAGAGATATTGGTCTCTCCCTAGCTTTCAGCCAATGAAGTACAGAAGCTACGTCTAAAACAGTTTGTTTCTCAGCTGTACATTTAACAGACAAATGCAACGTATTATGTACATCTGTAATGTTTTAGTAATAAAATTTTGAAGAAACGAGTTAGTAGGTTTACTAATCTACTTTATAAACTACTATTTATAAAAATATATGTCTCTGGCTCTAAACTTAGCTGGTATTTTGATGCTACAACTATGGATGTTGAAAATAACATGTGATTTGAAAACTGGGTTATTTTAGTTAACATGTTATGGCTTGTTTTTTTCAATGTGTGTGTGTAACTGTCCTGTCAAAATATGTACTTGGTCTACCCAGTAATTGAGTATGGATCTCTAGATCTTGTCTGAAAGTGTCATGTTATTGACAACTGCTGAATTCTCTTTTCAGAATTTGGAGGCTTTGGGTCAGTTAGCGGGAAGATTGAAATTGAGATCAAGATCAATCACGAGGGAGAAGTTAACAGAGCACGTTACATGCCGCAAAACCCCTGCATAATTGCCACCAAGACACCATCCAGTGATGTTCTTGTCTTTGATTACACCAAGCACCCTTCTAAACCAGGTATCTGCATCTTTGTTGTGTCTGTGCCTCAGAACCCAGCAAAAGTCTTTACCAGCCATTCCTCAAGCAAAGGTGATGGTTGTGCAAAAGACACTGAGAAGTTATGGGCTGCATTTCATCTGTAATTTGAAAGGCAAGTGGATATTGAGTGTAAAATACTACTTAATGTAGTACTTAATGAAGCTTATACAGATATACTCCAATATATGTCATTTTGCTTCTTTTTTGCATGTTTTGCCATGTGTATAATGGTACTTGGAGGGGTGGAAGGTACTTACTGGCCAGTTGGTGATTGATTTGCTGTGTAGCTGAGCTGTGTTCCTGGTCCAAGGGTAGTGATAGGAATTTCCTGATGAATTGGGCAAGATCATATAGAATGACTAGTTTTGCTGGTTGTAGGAGGATCAGAAGAGCATTTCTAACTTCCAAGTGCAGTTGGAGATGAAGCATGACGCTCCAGCAGATTGTTTAGGAAGGATTTTTGAGCAGTATCGGGGTTACTCCGTTCAGCCTGACCAGGTGTGTCAAGCCAAGCACGCAGGTGGCTGAGTGGGTGTCTTTGCCCTTCAGCAAGTAGTACAATGTGATATGGATTTAGAACAGAGCATTCCTAGATGATCCAGCTGCAGAAAACAGCAACTTGGAAAAGCTTGCAGTGTGCTCTTATTAGGTCAAAAGGAAATTTGGCTGTGTGTTGCCTCAGTGCATTCTGTTTCAATGAGGTAACTCTTTGCTGAGGGAAAATGCTCAGAAGGGCAGGGAGGGATGCTGTGGGCAATGTCAAAGTTCAGTAAAGCACAGCAAGACTCGTGTCAAACGTTTAGGCACCTGAGTTCTTAGGCTGCATCTTTACAGATCCTTCTGGGGAGTGTAACCCTGACCTGCGTCTTCGTGGACATCAGAAGGAGGGTTATGGGCTGTCTTGGAACCCAAACCTGAGCGGGCATTTGCTCAGTGCTTCTGATGATCATGTGAGTACTTCAGAGTGCTGTGATGAAATCTGCACTTTGTTTGGCAAAAGTTCCTGCTTTTGGGAGGTTTTGGGGGAGGGTGGATAGAGTTGCTGCCTAAAGGTGCAGTCTTTCTGTTGATTGAATTGATTTATTTATTTCAAGACCATCTGCTTGTGGGATATTAGTGCTGTTCCAAAAGAAGGCAAAGTGGTGGATGCAAAGACCATCTTCACAGGGCATACAGCAGTAGTAGAAGATGTATCCTGGCACCTGCTCCACGAATCTCTTTTTGGATCTGTTGCTGATGATCAGAAGCTTATGATGTAAGTAGGATAATGTCTCAAACAAAGTTGCCATCCCTTTCCTTTCCCAGCTACACCCTACCTCAGTAAAATGGGGTATAAACCTTTGTTTCCATTCTATATTTTCTTTTTACAGTTGGGATACTCGATCAAATAACACCTCCAAGCCTAGTCATTCAGTGGATGCTCACACTGCTGAAGTCAACTGCCTCTCTTTTAATCCCTATAGTGAATTTATCCTGGCTACGGGATCAGCTGATAAGGTATGTCTGCCTTGAGCTTGGAGCACTTTTGCCTAGTTTCCACTGCATGAATGTGCATGTATGTGTTGATTACTTCAGAAAAAAAAAGACTTTTTGATGGTTTTGTTTGCTTTTTGACCAGACTGTTGCCCTGTGGGACTTGAGGAACCTGAAGCTGAAGCTGCACTCGTTTGAATCACATAAAGATGAAATATTCCAGGTATAACAAAATGTCTTTTATGCACTTTGACTTAGCTCTTCTTAATTATCTTAAAGAAGAACATTTATTTTCAACTTACATTTGTATTGAATACATTTGCATTAAAAACTCATATATTTTCTCTCATCTACTCGAGATTTTGTTAGCTTATCGTTTGGAGCCATCTGTGTGGGGCAGAACTCCAGTACAGATAGGGATGTCCAGAAAGCCAAGCAGAGGATGGAACAAGGAGAGGGTAGAAAGCTTTGTCCACAACGCAGAGTGAAATGCTATCAGTACAGAGCAAATCTAAATTATTCATGGCAGCAGATTGAAGCAGGGAGGCACAATAAGCGACTGCAGCATTTTTGTCTTCCCAGCCTGGTCCCATAGGAGGGCTTTGCCTGGTGACCGATTAAGGGGATTGCCAGGCCAGCTAGTGACAGTGAATGATTGCAAATTTTACTAGTATAAATATAGAACGTTAACATCACTGGTAGCATGTGCTTCACAGAAACAATATTTCCATCTTCAACTCACGCGTGCCTCAGAAGAAAAATATGTAGAGTTTTTTTTTTTTGATAGAAGGATTGTTACTTGATGACTGTAGTTACTTCTAAATAAAATTATACTTGGAATCTTGACATGCCAGGTTTGTGTGCAGAGCTCTGTGCTCTTTCCTAATCCTGTTATCCTATTAAATCTTTCCAAAACACACCACTTATCTCCAGCAGTGAGATGTGAGCTTTTGGGGCTGTTAAGCTTAATTACAGTCCCTTTTTTGTTTTGTTTTCATTTATAAACCATTCCTCCTCCTTAATGAATACATTGTTTGCATGCTCTGTATTAAGATGAGGAGCAGCTAATGTCATTGGGACTCTTTACATTTTGTAGCATGTAGCCTTTGTTAGAGCATAGGCCAAGAGGTACCTTTGGAGCTCGAATGCCTCTTCAGTGTATGAATGTTCCCAAACACACTTCCTGTGTGAGAATATTAAGTTGATGTTGATTTGAATTTTCATAGAGCTTTCCTGCTATAAAACACTCTGATGTCTGTCATGACCGTTTGCCATGCTGCATCTTCTTAAAACTAACTTCTTTTCTAAATTGTTTTTTGTCTGTAGGTTCAGTGGTCTCCCCATAACGAAACCATACTGGCCTCCAGTGGCACTGACCGCAGGCTAAATGTTTGGGACTTGAGGTAAATCCCAAATTAGTCATGTTGTCCTGACAAATATTACTCCTGAATTGTATATCACACCTGAGAGGAGGAAGGAAAAAGAAAAACTAATATTCCCCTTGTTTTTATTACAGTAAAATTGGAGAAGAGCAGTCCCCTGAGGATGCTGAGGATGGCCCTCCAGAGCTGTTGGTAAGTCTTTGGGTCTCTTTAAACTCTTCATCTCTGCAATGAAGATTTAATTGAATGATTTGAAAACATTCCCTTGTTTCTCCAATCCAGTTTATTCATGGTGGTCACACTGCAAAGATATCTGATTTCTCCTGGAATCCAAATGAACCCTGGGTAATTTGTTCTGTATCAGAAGATAACATCATGCAAGTCTGGCAAATGGTAAGTCGTTGGGGAAAGTGCAGGAGGTGGTAGATAGGAGCTGGTGTTTAACTGCCTGGATTTCAGCATTCCTGGGTTTATTTACAGCTCTCAGAACGACTTGCTTTGTAGCACTAGCTAAAACCTCAAGGGGATTGTGAAATCCATTTTAGGCTTGACAGAAATAAGGACTTACAAATACTGAAAAGCTGCTTCATGTTTCTCATGACTTAAAAAGTAGGAGTAAGGTGGGTTTTTTTTTTTTTTTCTCTTTCATGTTAGAATGAAAATACAGTGTATGAGAACCAAAGGTGAAATTGAAGGTGCTGTTAACTATTGTCTTAAAGAATTAAATCTCTGTAGATAATATAAATGTTTCCACATAGATGGAAAGAGGTGGGAGTAAGTAAAAAAAATATACTGAGCTCAAATTAGCACTGTTTAAAATTTTAGAAAATAATCTTGTGTAACTTGAATGACCTCTGACAAGGTCATTCTTCCAATTTTTGTTTATGAATTGGCTCACAGCAGCTGTGTTCTTAATACGGTCTCTGTTCTTAACACTGCTCTATATAGTTCTTTTGGCAGATGCTGCTGCAAAATAGAGAGTGTATTATAGCTATGCAAAATACTCTTTTAAAGTAACTCTTGTAGTGATATGCAGATTAAGAAGGCAGATACCTAAAAGCTACATTAACTTGAAAAATGCTTCTGAAATGTTTTGAAAATGACTTTTATGAAAAAAGGCTGTTTGTGTTACTTCTTTAATGCTCATTGGCCTTGAGGGATCGTAGATAGGAGATACTTATCTGAAGCTGAAACAACAACTCTTCAAAATGTTCCAGCAGTAACAATCCTATTAACTATGATGCTACGTGCTCCCTCAGCTTTTCCATCTCCCTTATCTTGCAGGCTGAGAACATATATAATGATGAAGACCCTGAAGGAAGCGTGGATCCAGAAGGTCAAGGATCCTAGATGATGACCTTTTCCTGTTCTTAGTCTTTTCCCTTTCTTCCCTCTCAACCCTCAACTTGATTTAACACTGGTTTTGAGACACACGTAGACTTTGTGTTCAGCCATCCTTATGTAGATACCATCAACGATGCTTTCTAGCCCAGACAGCGGGTACCACGCTGTAGCTTCTTGTTTGGATTTCTTACAGCAACCTCTTGTGTATAGAGCTGGCTATCCCATTTAGCCCATTTTAGCTGCCTTTGTCACACAGAGCAACCTATTTTTTTTTTTAAGTCTTTCTGTCTTTGGCTTGCTACAGCTATGGGTTTTTGCCTAATTTAAATAAAAGTTAAATTGGTAGAGCTGCCAGAATATGCTTGAGTCAATGCCATACAGAGGATAAAAGTGATAATTCCTAACAGTTCAGAAAGGGAGGGTGTGGGGGGTCTTGTCCTCTTCAGCAAGACTCAGAAGTCTTGGGGTTCCTGTAGTTAGTCCGACCTGTGTGGGTATTTCTGCCTTTGCAGATACAAAACAGACCTGCAGATTCTGACTTCAACTAGTATTACATTTCTTTCTATATATATATTTTTTTCCTCTCCACTGGTAATTTTGGTGTTTTCATTGTTTCCTTCCTTCTTTCCCTCCCCTTTTCTCCGATCTGCTGCGCGACAGCGGTTTGGATACATGGAGGGGGAACAGGGTATCTTGCTCTATTGTCTTGTTTCTTGAGCTGTGTTTTCACATACATTTCTTTCCTTTCTGTGAAATGGTTTTGAAAACTTGGGGCCACCAAGTTGTCAAGGTGTATGTTTTTACCGACTGACGTCCTGCAGATGGCAAGCCCAGTGATCCAAAACAGCACTGGTAGCTGGTATACGTTAAACAAACTACACGTGGATCAACAACTTCTTTTAGGAGTTAGTCCTTGACCACTAGTTCCTGCACATCTTCCCCTAGGGTGTCCTGTTCCACCAGCAACCTCTTCCTCTCCATGCTCTTCATGACTAATTACGTGTAAGTGCTTCAGATGGAATAAATTTTTCTACGTAAAAGCCGTGTAGCTTTGTTTCGTGCAGATGTTTTTCTTCTGCCTTAACTCCTTTCTCAAGGCTGAACTGTACCTCTTAAGAAAGTGCTGAAGTGAGTGTGTAGAGGTTTTATGCCCATAAAAGACAGCGATGACTTCTAGGAGGCCTCTTAAGGTTTAAGCAGGAAATTCTGCAGTGGAGAAAAGGGGCAAACGGAGCCCAGATGAGATGCTGGGTGCTGGTGTGGATATACCTGCTATTTCCTCTGCCCCTCATCAGGTTGTTGCCTATTTCAATGATGTCCCAGTGATTTTAATGCAAACAAATCACTCTCTATCCCTCCCTGCTCCATTAGTTTCCCTTGCCAAGTTGTAGGGTGCTGTAGCATCTTCCAAGGGTATTTTTCAGACGTTGGGAGCTGTGGTGACTCTGACATTTTTATGTTCGTGAAGGGAGACTGTTTTTTGCAACACAGATGTGCTCCCCTAACCCTTAGCACCGAACTTTCTTTTATTTTTTTTAGTAGTCTGTAACGTGAATAATTGGATACCTTATGGACACCTTGGCTTGATCAGAGGAGCTTGTTACTCTGTCTTTGAGACAGCGGTTTGAGAAATAAAAGGATCCTTAAACTCTGGCCTTTATTTTCAGTGCGAGACTTTATAGAAAGTGGAAACCATTTATCCACAAACTTGAGTTTGTGGCCCACATTGAACATGTCACAATACAGCAGAGACCCACTGAGCTACAAAAGAAAATCCTGTTAAAAGGATAAAGCTCCTCTTGCATGTAAACTTTAAAAATCACCCCCTACCCCAGGCTTCCAGGACAGTGCTTTCTGCGCAGGCTTGTACAGTCACCTATGAACAAGACAAGATACATTTCCAATCACAGCAAAACATACATCCATTACTCTTATATATATATGTCTATCTTCAGTGCAAGTCTATTTTTCTCTGCTCCTCTAGGGAAGAGCAGTTTTCTTAGATCAACAGCAGCACCCCACAAAATCCAAACAACTCTGTCTAGTATTCCTGGTTTTAGGCAGCTGCTCTGCATCAGGTGGGTAAGGAGCAAGCGGGAAAGGGCCCCTGCAGCTGCCTCTCTCCTTGGCTTTTGCTAAAAACGGGAAAAGCCGTCATTCCTCGTAGTCTTGCTCGGCTTTTTCTTCTGATTTGCAAAGGTGTCCGTAGATTTCTAAGCAGCCCCTGTATGGGTAGAAAGTGCACTTAGGGCGCTGAATGTGACCTCGAGGAAGCAGGGGATGGGGACAGAAGCTGTATCCCAAAAGCCTTGTTCCTTCTCCCAGCCTGGAAGTCGTCTGGGAAGCAGCGGGCTATGGGCACGGTCAGGGAGCGTGCGGATGGCCGGGCTTTCCAGGGACAAATGCTCCTCTTTGGCGCAAGCTCGGGGACGTGTTTAACTCGGATTGCCCCGTTCAAACGTGGAAACATAATGAGGTGCTCTCATGTTTCCCAAGGCCAACGCGCTATCGCTTCCACTGACGGCAATTCATAAATTCCCTGGGGTTACGAGGCTGCTGCTGCTGCACCCAGGCTTAAATATTGGCCTCAACAACCTGTGGTTTAGAAGGATCCCAAACGGCAAAGACACAGGATTCCCTGTGTATCCCTGCTCGTGGCAGGGAATACCCTCCCGTGGCATGTTTGCACAAGCAACTTTGAAGGAGGAAATCAGGGAAAAGGATGCTAGAGTAACAGTGAAACTGCAGAAAATGGCCACGAGTGGTAACCACTGCAGCTGTAGCAGTAAGAACACAAAGCCAGGCAAGTAAAATAGTCCACAAAGTTGTGACCATTTTCTGGAGCTTTAAAATATCCCATATAATAAAGAATTCCCGAGCAAAGCCAGCAGTATGGATTCCCGAGCACAAGATAACCCTTCCAGGTTCGTGCCCCTTCCAGGTATTGATAAGGGAACAGCTCCTCTTTAAGTTGCCAGAGCTGTTCCTTGGAAAACAATCTCTACTCGTAATTTGCACAGGAATTTCCATCAAATCGCTATTTGCCGTAGGGGTAAAGGGTCTGGAATTTCCTGGGAGCCCAAGGTTTAGCTCAGGGCTATGTAACCCCTGCCTAGGTGTGAGGCTCCTTCCAAAGGCTTCTCCACGAGCCCTTCCTCGCTGCCCTGCTCCGCGGCTTTGCGCCGGCAAAGGGAAGAGAAGGCGACTGACTTGTAGATGGAGAGCTCCTGGTGGAGGCTGCTCTGCAGCTCCTGCAGCTCCTGGTTCTTGCGCTGCTGCAGCTGCACCCCGTTCTTGAGCTCCTTCAGCCGCTCTTCCAGCTCCTCCACTTGCTCCTGGGGGTTAAAGACATGGGCTGGATTACACGGGGGAGATCAGCTCCTATGGACACCCACATGGGGAAATACGCCACAGTTTAGAAAAAACTCCACAAAAAGCATTGCTTTCCCAGCAAAAAAAGAGCTCGGATTGCACTGTAACACGCCGGCTCCTTCGGGAAGCTGCCAGCCTGGGAAGAGCGCGGTTACGGAGCGAGCAGCTGGCAGTGTTGAAGGCTGAGGATTAATGGGAGCCTCTTTGCCAAATGCACCCTTGGAGGGATTGAATTGCTCGTCCTCCCGGCGCGAGATGCAGCGGGGGGGACGCGTGGCGCTGCCCTTGCGCTCGCTTATAAATAACGTGGGCAGCGGCCGCCCGCGTCCTGGCAGCGGGAAGGGGCAGGCGGCCAGGCCGGGCTTTGCTGGGAGCAGCTGCCCGGGCAGGGATTGACTTTTAAAGGAGAAGCCCCGGTCGGGAGAGCAGGGTCCAGGGCACCCGCTCCTGGGCACAGCGTCTGCCCCGGGGCCTCTAAATCCAGAGTTTCCTCCGGACCAGCTGAACCGGCCTGTGGACCTGGCTCCGAGACCTCGTTGCTCATGTTTGCGTTAGTCTTCTCACATTGAGCATCCAATTCAAGCAAAACTCGCAATCACAGCGCTGCTCAGTCACTGCACTTCTACTTAGGGGCTCCCTTAGAGCTCCAAGCTAAATCCCGGATGGAAAAGTGCATGCTGAGTATCTGTGTCCTGGCTCCTCAGCACACCTGGGATCTCACTGCGGGATGGGAATTTCCCTTCTCTGCCTTTACCTGCCCCCAAAGCAACAAGAAGAACCCAAGGAGCCCCTTTTCCTGGCACGTTGGCTGGATGAATCCTTGACACTTCCCCGCCATATCCCAACCTCACCCGCCGGGCTGCAGGGATGCTGGGCCCACAGGCAACGCTTGTCCTTATCGCCCCGCTCCCGCTGCCATCCCTCCGCAATATCCGCATCGTCGCCGAAGGAGGAGCAGCCCCGGCGTGCGGAGCAGCCCCGTCCCCGGCGCGCGTACCCGGTACTGCCGGACCTCTTCATCCCGCTTCCTCTTGGCGAGGGCCATCTGCTCCTCGAGGCTCCCGTTGCAGCGGCGCAGGCGGCTCGCCTCGGCCTGCAAGGGCCGCAGGGCGTCGCGCATGGCGTGCAGCTCGGCGTGCAGCGCGCGCAGCGCCGCCGCGCCGGCCTCGCGCCGCTCCAGCAGCCGCAGCAGCTGCGGCTCGTAGTGCTCCTCCAGCCCGCGGCGGCTCCGCGCCACCAGGCTCGCCAGGGCCGCCGAGAGCCGCCGGCTCTCCCGCAGGAACGGCGCGTCCCGGCGCTCCGGCGGCGCCTCCAGCCGCTGCCTGGCCTCCTCGGCCTCCTTCCCGCAGCTCTCCCGGAGCCGCGCCAGCTCCTCGGAGAGCTGCCCGGCGCGCTCCTCCAGCTCGCCGCGCGCCGCGGCCGCCTGGCCCAGCTCGTGCCGCTGGCTCTGCAGGCGGTACTCGCAGGCCACGCACTCCCTCGTCACCTTGAAGAGCTGCCGCTTCACCTGCCCCATCTCGTCCCGCAGGTTGTCCCGCTCCAGCTCCGCCTTGGCCAGCAGCCGGTGCGCGGCCAGGATCTCCTCGTGCGCCCGCCGGATCTCCTGCAGCGCCGGCTCGCGCAGCCGCGACAGCTCCCGGATCAGCTCGTCCCGCTCCCGCTCCAGCCGCGCCACGGCCTCGATGCACTCCTGGAAGTAGTCGCCCAGCTCCGCCAGCGACAGGCACGGCTGTCCCGAGCCCTCGGTGCCCGCCGGCTGCTCCTCGGCACCCACTTCTAGCAGGAGCCCTGCTCCATCCGCAGCCACTTCCCATGGGATTCCTGCTGCGTCTGCGGCCACTTCCCATGGGATGTCTGCCCCGTCTGCATCTACATCCAGCAGGATCCCTGCTCCATCTGCATCCACATCCCATGGGATCCCTTCTTCATCTGCATCCACGTCCCACGGGATCGCTTCTCCATCCGCATCCGCCTCCCACGGGATCTGTGCTGCATCTTCATCCACCTCCAGCGGGCTCCCTGCCCCATCCGCAGCCTCCTCCAACGGGCTCCCCGGCACGGTGAGCTCCAAGGGCGGCTCTTCCATAGCCGCCTGCACCTCCTCATGGGTGTCCGGGCTGGCGGTGCCCTCCGGAGCAGCCGTCGCAGCCGCCGCCAGGCCCGAGGGGCCGTGCGAGACACCGGGGTCCGGAGAGGAGCCCGCGGCCGCCGGGGAGGCTCCCGCCTCCATGGCCACGGGCGGCTCTGCCGGGGGCTCCGGCGCTGCCATCAGGTCCCTGCAAACGAGAGGCGACATGAGACAGAGCAGCGATTGCAACAGGTCTCGGCCTACCCCCCGAGCCGCCAGCCTCCTGAATGAAGCAATGAACCCTGCTCGCGTTGGCGCGCGGCGCGGAGGGCGAGCGCGTCGCGTCCTTCCAGCGCTGCCGGCAGCTCTCCAGGCGCTGGGAAGGAGCCCGGGCTCAGCACCAGCTCCAGCTCCTCTCTGCAGTGTCACCGAGCTGCCAACGGCCCCCAGCCCCTACCTGCCCCGAGCACGGCGAGACCCCGGCGGCTTCGCGGCCGGCAACGCCGAGCGGTGCCGGGGGCTTCCCGGGGGTGCCGGCGCGCCGGTGCCCGCGCCCCCGCGGCCCCGCGGGCTGAGCTCACGTCTCGTCATCGCCGCAGGAATGAGCGCAGCCTGGCAGCACCGCGGCTTCAGGGAAAGCGCGGATTTTCACCGATACTTTCTCTCCTAATAAGGTAGTTTTCTGCAGCGATGACACATCGGCGCCCCGGACTGTCCGTTAGCCAGGCGGGACGCGCGGGAAAAGGTGGGGAGAGGGATCCGCTCGGACAGCCCCAGGGCTCATTTCCAAACTTCCCTGTGCAGTGACACCCCTGGGGGGGTCTTGTCCCCCCCTTCCCACCACCCCCGTTGGCTGGGACCCCCCGGGCGGCTCCGGCCGATGCCCCCGGGCTGCTCCTACCTCGGTGCGCGGGAGGCCGGCGGCTGCCGCCCGCCGCGGCGCGGGGCTGGCCCATGGCGCGGGCGCGATATTAATAACGGCCGCTGGGAACGGCCCCCCCGGGCGAGCGGACACGGCGCCAGGCGGCCGCCCTCCCCGGCGACGAGGAGGAGGAGGAGGAGGAGGAGGAGGAGGGCGGGGAAGGCCGCGCGCGCCCTGGCACGGGCAGCCGCAGGGGCTGCCGCCCCGCAGAGCATCCTCCGCCGCGCTCCGTGCAAGGGGGAGGTTTCCCTTTGTGCAGCCTCCAGCCCGCCCCTTCCCTCCGGAGATGGATCCCAGCTCCGCGGGGATCCGAAGGCCACGAGGAGCTCCAGACTCCCCCACGCAGCCTCCCCTGGGGCACGCGCTGGGTTTGCCCACGGGCACGACGGGGAAACGCCGCGGGATCGCGGCGAGGCCGCGTCCTGCAGTGAGCGCCCCGCGACGCCGCGAGCGCCCCGGGGAGCCCGGCGCGTCCTACCTGCCCTGGCCCCCGCCGCCCGCGCCCGCCGGCGCCCCAGGAAGTCGCCGCGCAGGAAGTCGCCCGCTTACGTGCCCCGAAACCAGCTTGCGACACCACGTCCGCCCGTGCCCGCCCCGGGCGGCCCACGCAGCCCCTTCCCTTTTTCCCTATGCCAACCCCGCTGCATTTTCCAGCTCCCGCTGCCTCCCTCTCCTCCAACTCATCTCTCCCCGCTTCCCCACCCAGCGCCTCCATCCGCGCGGGCCCTTTGACTCAGCAGGGGAGGAATGCCCTTAATTTGGCCGAGTTGCGCCTATAAATATAAATCCCTATCTGCAAGTGCCAAGGGGCCGAAGCGGAGGGTCACGAGGGCCGGGTGCCGGCGGCTCCGGGCCCATCCCGCCCGCGGGGCTCAGCTGTTCCCCTCGGTAAGCGGATAGCCCCGGTGCTTTGGGACATGTGGCCAGGATGCAGCCGGCTCGGGTGTCCGCTGGGCTCCGACGCCGGTCCCGCGCCGCGGCCTCCCGGCAAACGGCAGCACCGGGCGCTTATCGGCGGCGCTGCCAGAGCGGGAGAGCCAAAGGCCGGGGCTGTTTGGGCAAGACGAAGTGTTCCGGCTGTGCAAAACAACAGCAAAAATCCCAGCATCTCCAATCGCTCCGCGCCGGGGCTGGACCCGGAGAGCTGCTAAAAATAACCGCTCGGCGGAGAGCAGAACGTGCCCGGGGGCACCTGCCCGCCCGCCGCGCTCGGCCAGCGCCGCCGCTCCCGTCCCCCCGGCTGCATCCCGCCCCGTGAGCCCCCCAGCCCTGTGCGGAGCCGGGATGTTGGCCGGCAGTTCGGCTGCACCTCCGGGTCACCTGCGCCGGGGCTGGGAGAGGAGGAGGAGGAGGAGGCTGAAGCTCGCAGGGAGCGCTCTGCAGGCCGCAGGGACCTTGGTGGCACCGGCGGCTCCCACGTATCTGTGGCCAGGGACGGCCGGGCCGTGCGGCAGCGAAGGGGCCAAGGAGGCAGCGCGCTCGGCGCGGAGCCCAGATAAGGGCGTTAAACAGCTGCTCGTGCTGGGCCTGGCGCTCCTGCAGCTCCGTCTGCACGGGTGTGCGTGGATGGGTGCACGTGTGCATGCATGTGCATGCATGGTTGTGTGCATGCATGGTTGTGTGCATGCATGCGCTCATGTGCATGGGGGTGCACGCTTGCATCCGTGTGCATACATGGGCGCACGCATGTGCATGCATGGGGGTGCATGCATGCATGCGCTCATGTGCATGGGGGTGCACGCTTGCATCCGTGTGCATACATGGGCGCACGCACGTGCATGCATGGGGGTGCATGCATGCATGTGCTCATGTGCATGGGGGTGCACGCTTGCATCCGTGTGCATACATGGGCGCACGCACGTGCATGCATGGGTGCGCGTGTGCATGCGCGTGCAAACACGCAGCTCCGTCTCGCCAGCAGCTGAACAGCCTCCAGCCCTGCTTGGAGGCCCTGCACCGACCTCCACGTCCCACGGGCCTCTACTGGGGCCCTGGCGCCGCTGGGCGCGACGGGCGCCCTCCAGTGCAGCACGGACCTTGTCCAGGCCGTCAGCAGGGGTTAATGATTAACGAGGGCTTAATGAGTAACGAGGCTGTGCTTGGAATGGGGCAGAGAAGGGAGAAAGGGCATCGTAGACATGTCTGAGCGCAGGCAAAGGCTGCGAGGGGAGGTGGTTTTCCATGGAATTTGGGGTGCATTTCCTGCGGGCTGGGCAGGTGGCTTGGCTGCTCCTTGCGCCCTTCCCGTCATTTCCCGAAGCTGTCAGGCTCTCCGGGAACGCCGCCAGGCTCATGGGGAGCCTCTGCGCGCTAAGTGCGGCCGATCCCCGAGGGATCGCAGCGGCGCCACGAGCCCGGCCGAACGTGCTTCCTCCTCCTCCTCCCGCTCCTCCTTCCTCCTTCTCGGATTTCGGGGGTCCCCGTGTCCCCCAGCAGCCTCGCGGGGGGTCCCCTCGCTGTCCCTGCCCTAAGGACCGGCAGAAGCGGCGGCCCCGCCGCGTCCCCCCGGCCAGGACCTCCCGCAGCCTCGAGGGGGTCCCCGCGACACCTGCGCGGGGGGCGTGGCCCGGAGGCGTGGCCAGAGGGGGGCGTGTCCAACGAGAGGGGCGTGTCCAAGACGCGGGGCGTGTCCCGGAGATGGGCGTGTCCCGGGGGCGTGTCCCAGGGCGTGGCGCGCGCGGAGCTCCCGCAGGCTCCGCCCCGCCCCGCCGAAAGTTTCGCGGGCGGCGCGCGCGGAGCGGGGCCGCCGGGCCGGGTCGAGCCGAGCCGAGCGCAGCCGGGCTGGGCCGGGCCGGGCCGGGCCGAACGGAACCGGGCAGCGGCAGCCGGGCGGGCCCGGCCCTATGGGCAGCGGCGCCCCGCGCTGCCCGCTCCCGCCGCGGCCATGTCGGCTGCACCTGCGGCGGGCGCCGAGGCGGGCGGCGGCGGCGCGGGGGCTGCTCCCGCCGCCCCGGCCCCGCTCCGCAAGAAGGGCCGCGCGGGCTCGTTGCGCCGCGCGCTCAGCTGGCTGCGCGGGCGGCGGCGGCGCCGCAAGGACAGCCCCCCGCCGGGCACCGACGGCCCCGCGGAGACCCCCGGCGCCCGCGGCAAGAAGGAGCGAGGTGAGCGGCGCGGGCGGGCGGCTGACGTGGCACCCCCGGGGCCGGGGTGCTGCCCGCGGTGGTGGTCACGGTGGCGGCTGCTGTGGTCAAGGAGGACCAACGTGGTGGCCAAGGAGGAGTGGAGGGGGTGGCCGTAGTAGCAGGCAAGCTGCTTGCCAAGGAAGGGACAGCTAGTGGCCCTGGCGGTGGCCGTGCAGGGGACAAGCTGGTATTCGTGGTGGTGGCCAGGTTGGGGCTGAGCTGGTGGTCCTGATGTTGGCCGTGGCAGAGGCCACCGTGGTAGCCGTAGTGGCACCTTAAGTGGCTGCAGAGGGATGAAGTGGTGACCACAACCGTGATGGCAACAGAAGGTGGCTGTGACAGTGGTCATGGTGGTGACTGCGGTGGCCAAGGGGCTGTGCTGGTGGTCCTGGCAGGTGCGGTGCTGGCCGTGGCAGCAGGCCGGATCCGGTTCCCTCCGGAGGGAACGGCGGCTCCCGGTGCAATCTCGTCCCTGCCCCGAGGGATGTTGCTGGTTCACTGGGTAGGTTTGCTCTGCGCTGAGTCAGAAGGTCACTGGGGCTGAGGGAAACCTGGAGCGCTGCCACGCGCTGCCACCGCCGCCTCCTCCTCCTCCTCCTCCGCGGGAGGGTGTTTGCCCTGCGCCAGGTGTGGCCCTTCCTGACCAAGATGTGGCCCCTGCCCTGGGCCAACTCCTTGGGGTGCTGACCCTGTCCCCTGGGGACATCCGCAGGGAGACGCCCCCGGGCAGCCTCCTGGCTCCGCTCCTGCAGCGGAGCTGGACGGGGACGATCCTTCTCGTCACCTGGGCTGCCCTTAAGGTGGGCAGAAATCCCCTGTTGGGGGGTGACAGCCCTCACGCTCGTCTTCCCCCCGCCATCGTCTTCTGTACTAGGTGGCCTGGCAGGGCTAAAGTCCCTGGGGGTGATCAGGGGTGCTCGGCAGCATCCTGGCACCACTGGGGACACCGTGGTGGCCTTTCCCGCAGGACACGTCCCAAGGAGCCGTCACCTCCTTGCCTCTCCCAAGGGAGAGGCTGGTTCAGCAGCACCGACCCAGGTGCCGTGAACCTTCTCCCTGGATTGCCCTGCGCTGCAATCCTAGTCCCGATCCCGCACGCAGGCGCTCGTGGTGCGAGGAGCGCCCGGAGATCCGTGATAAGGAAGGAGCGGGCAGGAGGCCAGAGGGGCTCGGAAAGAGGCTCCGCTTTGGCTCGGGAGCTTCCTCATGTGCTGCCGGGCTGGGCCTCCCTCCTGGTGCTAAACGCCCAGACGCCACCGCGATGGGCCCTGCGCTGAGACCCGTGCCGAAGAGCGCACAAATCCTCTTTGCGGCGTGGAAACACCCATGTCCCCGAATCCAGAGGCACCTCGGAGGCCGGGAAAGCCGCTCCGAGCGCGGGGCGGAGGGGCCGCGCGCTGCCGCCGTCCCCGCATCACGTGCCCGGCCGCGGTGGGCAGTGCTAAGGGGGACGCGTGTGCGTGTGGGGGGTGCGGGACCCTCCGCCTTCCGGCTTCCTTGTGGCCGCCTTGGAGCATCCCTGGCCCCTCGGATGCTCCGCGCCGCGGCGGCCGCTCGGAGCCGGGCAGCAGCGCGGCCCTGCAGCGCTCGTGCCTGATGAAATCCTGCTCTCCGCACGGAGCACCCAGGGCCGCACCCTGCTTAACCGTCTCCCGCCCGGCCGCTGGGCTGGGAATTTCCTCGGGGCCGCAAAAGCGGCGCGATCCCGGGGATTAAGCAGCAGGCTGCAAAACAAGGACGCGGGGCCGCGGGCGGCGGGGTGACCTTGGCTCTGCCTTCCCACGTCCTTCCCGGACCGCGGGGCCGGGAGGTCGGCCGGGCTCCGTGCGCTCCGGCGCGGGTCACGTTGCGGAAGTGGAAAGAGTGACGGTGCTGGGAAGAGCGGGCTGGTGCGGCCGCTGCAGCGGGTGACGCGAGGCCCGGCCTGCCCCGAGGCTGCGGTGACGGCCGGGCTGCCTGCGGCCTGGGAATTTGTCCAGATAGAGGCTGGAAACTGCGGGATGGGGAAAGGGGGGGATTAAGCTCCGGTTGCAGGAGCTGCGCTGGCCTTTCTCCCGTGATAGCCGCAGGCACGTTCCCTGGGGCCGGAGAGGGATCCAGGCATCGGGATGGGCCCCGCGGTAGCTTCTCCTGACTTGGCTGTCAGGGGCTCTGAGCTGCTTCGTGCAAACTGGAGCGTTTCCTTGTTGGATCTGGCAGCTCCAGGCGCAGGGGCGGTCGCAGGGAAGGAGCAGGAATGCTGCTGGGGGCAAAGCTCAGGCCCCCGCGCTGCGCAGGGGTGGCTCCGTGCCCGTCACGGCTCCTTTCCCAGCTGAAAGTCCGGAGAAACGGGACAAAGTCCAGTCTGGTTCCTGCCCGGATGCTCCCCTGGTTTCCGGGCTCGAGCAAAGGCCCCATGAAGTTTTTGCTGCAGCACGAACAGCCCCCGTGACGGTGCCATCGAGACCTGTCTCCTGCAAGGGGTCAATGCTGCCCTGTTTTCCTCATCCCAGCGACACTCGGGCATCCCTGTGTCCCTATGTGTCCCCGCGCGACCGCTCCGTCCTCGCTGTCACGTGTCCCCTGCCCAGGCGCCCTCCTCGCCTCCGTTCCCGGGGGCAGGAGAAGCCATCGCTCCAATCTGCGCTGGCACCCGATCCGTGGAAAACAAGTCACCTCGCCGGGCCGCCCCCGCGCATGGAGCAGGGAGCAGCGCCGGGAGGAGCCGCGGGCTCCGAGCGCCAAATCCAGGTCCTTGCCGGGTGGCTGCGATCGCGCAGCCCACGCAGGGCTGCAAAGCGAGGCCGCTTTTCCTGGGAGAAAAAAAATCCAATCGGAGTCTGTGGGGTTCTGCAGCTGGGAGCGAGTGCCGCAGGCTTTTCCGTTCCTTCCAGCGCGATCCCTGTAACCCACCCGGATCGAGGGGCTCCGGGGACGCGATGTGCAGGCCCGGGGCCTTGTCCCAGCAGGGCGGACGGTGCCGAGTGTCAGCAGGTGCCTGTGGTTTGAGGCCGGTTCTGGCTATTGTTTTCTGCAGGTTTCACAACATTGTCCTTAATCCTCTAATGAAGTAAAGGAGTTGATGTTCCAAAAATTTTAAATTAGGACTGCATTTTTTCCCCTGTGCCGGCTTATTCCAGCAGCAGCAACAGACTTCCCTGTGCGCTGGGGTCACCGGAATGTTAAAAATACAGCTCGAAATGTGTTGTTATAACATTAGGGAGCGCTTGCTGAGGACTGGGATGGAGGGAGGACTTGGATGCCATGGATCGGCGTGCCGGTGACATGGCAGGACTCGCGGTGCTCCGGGGCTGGGCCGCAGCGATGCCGCTGCGTGTCCGGGCGGGAAGTGCAGCTCTGATAACAACCGAGATGTGAAATCGTAGAATCACAGAATTCTGTGATTCTCTGATAACAACCGAGATGTGAGATCTCGGAGCCTTGATCTCCTCTATCTTCTGCTGCCATATGGGGTGTAAACACGACGTTTGTATTTTAGTCCCCAGCTTCTCGGCTCTGCGGGGACGAAGGAGGCCGCGGGGACGCGCAGACATTCCTGTGCGTTGCCCCCCGTGCTCCCGGGGTTGTATCCCTGAACGTGGTAATGAATTTGTTAATGCGCAGAAAGGCAGAGAGCGACGCTCCAGAAAATGTGAGCAGCAGGAATCCGGCGGCCGGCGGAGCCGCTCGGCTGAACAAAGCGAGGTGTGTCTGCAACCGCAGCTATTCCACCTGGAGCCAGCGCCGAGCTGCTCTGGCAAATCATCTTCCATAAGAGCCGATAAAACTATTTCGCCGGAGTCATATTTCTCTTGAGCAGGAAGGTTTGATTTCATAAGACAATATCATCATTGACTTTGGCTCCGGCACGGGTGGGAACAGAAGCCGCGGGAAGAGCGGGGACTGAGCGGAAAGGCCCCGAGCGGGAGCCCTGGCGGCTCCCGGTGCCTCCCGTGAATCCCTTAACCGGAGCCTGGGGCTGGAGCGGCTCCCGGGGCGCTCGGTAGCGGCCTCGGAGCAGCGCGGTGCTGCCGGCTCGGGCAGGAAATGGTTCCAAGCCTCCTGGTTATGCATTTCTGTTAATGATTGGGGATCTCCAGCGGGGATTTTGTTCCCATGGCCTCGCCGCGCTGCCCCGGGAAGGGAGCAAGGGCTGAATTCCTTCCTCGCCCGGGCAGCTCCGCGTCCGCACGGGGCCAGGCTTGGAGGAGACCTGGCGGCTCCTTCCCGGGGGGGAACGCGGAGGCGTCCGCGCCGCTCGGGAGCTGCGGGGGATCGGATGTGTCGGGAGCCGTCACGGCGCGAGGACGAGATCTGTATCTTGTTATCAGCTTCCCTGGCCCTCCTGGTGCCCTGCTGCTGTGGGAGCCTTTGCAATGAATAAATAAATAGAGCTGCTCTCCCGGGAGCACGGGCACCTTCCACACTCCCTGTTTTTGGGGAGCAGCGTCATGAACCCCCGCTCCAGAGGCAAGGATGGGGTGGCCTCTCCACAGGATGCCCGGACGGGGGGTCCCCAAGGGGCCAGACCCCCCTGCCAAGGAAGGGACCGAAGGCCAAGCGCGGGTTACCCAGGGAGGGCAGGAGGGAACTGCCGTTGCCTGTTTTTTTCCGTCCCCTCCCTGGTGTCCTGCTCCTTTACCACTCGGTCCTTCCTATTTACGTGAGCGGCCGATGAATCACGGAGGGAAGGGGAAGGCAGCAGGGGGGCCCCCTCGCTGCGCTCGGCTTCCCCACCGCGATGCGGAGGGGAGCGGGAGCCGCCGGCCGGGACGAGCGCGCGCGGCGGCGCCGCAGGCCCCGGGCTTGTCCGTGCAGAGCCGGGGCTCGAGCTGCCCTCGCGCGAGCTCAACGCTTTCCTTTGCTGTTTCCTTCCGTGCGCCGAGTGGGATGCGCCGGGAAAAGGGGCTGCCGAAACGGGGGAGCGCGCGGGGCTGCGTCCGTGCGCGGGGTGTCTCGACGGGGATTTGTGCAAGGGCTGCACCCGGCTGCTCTGCACCCGCTTCCTGCTGCCGGGAGCACCTTTGGGACAAGGGGGAAGCCCCGTGGAGCTGGACTGGGGGACCCGGGATGTGCCCTGACCATGGAGGGGGTGATCGCAGTGCCTCGGGTGCTGCAGCGCGTCCCGGCTGCGCCCGCTGCAGCCCCCGCGGCCGGAAAACCTGGGGCCGGCATCCCCCCGGACACACGTATCCGCGCCGGAGCGGGGAGGGTGCCGCGGGATGCTCCCGGGAGGCCCCTCCTCTCGCTGCCTGTGCCATTGGCTCCGGCAGCGGCGGCCTGCGGGAGCCGGGAGCGCCGGAGCCCGCGGAGCCGGGAGCGCCGGAGCCCCCCGGCCCGGCCATGTAGCGGCCGGCAGCGCCGCGGGCGCCATGGGCAACGCGCACCGCAAGAGGAGCCCGCCGGGCGGCCCGCACGGCCCCGCGTGGCTCTTCGGCCGCCGTGCCGCGAGGCTCCGCGCGGGTAGGAGCGGGACGGGGACGAGCCGGGCGCGGGGGCCGCGGTCGCACCCCCGGGTGCTGCTTCCAGGGCTTTTTCCCGCTCCGCGGATGCAGCTGGAGAAATCCTGGGGGAGGCGGGATGGGGCGTTTGCTCCTCTCCACGGAGCAAACGTCGGGAGGCAGCGGGTCTGGGGGGGGTCTGTCCCGCGAGCTCCTTCCCGGGGTGGCTCTTGCAGGAACTTTGTCCTGCTGATGCCCAACTCGTGCCCTGGCGCAGCCGTGGGGCCGGCGCCGCGCTGCCCGGCGCTCCCTCCATCCCGACGGCACGCGGCCAAAGCGACGCTCCGGAGCGGGTCGCCCCGTGCCAAGGCCGCGCGTGGCCCGTTCATCGGGCGTTAACGCATCGTGAGCAGCCGCCGGGAATTCCCTTTTCCCGGGATTCCCGCTGGGGAGCAAGGTGCGGGTCCGCGGTGGCCATCGTGAGCATCCCGCGCCGGGAAGCGGGAAACGGCTTTGCCGCACGGGCGGTTTTCCAGGGGGAGCCGGCCAGGGCGGAGGGGGGCGAGGAGCGAGGCCGAAGGGCGGCCGTGGGGCAGGAGGTGCTGAGAAAACATGGGGCGAGTTGTGTTTGTTCTCTGCGGCGGCTCCATGGCAACGGGCCGGCGGCCACAAAGCCAAAGAATTTGCATTGTGTCGCCTCAGCGTTTCGGAGGGCGCGGGCGGGCGGGGGGCAGGGTGCGCGCGGAGGCCGTGCCCGTCGTCCCCTCCCTCGGGAATCGCGCCCGTCCTTGGGAGACGGGATGGGTTTGGGGGCCTTTCCAAGCCCGGTCCTTCTCTCTGCTCCGGTATTCCCCCTGCTGTTGCGTCTCGACCGCTCCTTATGCTGCATCCCGGTGGTGGCACCGCCGTCCCAATGGCACGCGGGGCAGTTTGAGCCCGCTTGGCCCCGGCAGCGAGCGGGGTTTGTATCCGAGCACGCTGCTCCGGATCCCAAAGATGGGAATGGCCCCTGCGGAGGGGGATCCCGGCAGCCGGGATCGCTGCTCTTGCCGGCCTCCTGCAACCCGGTGCCCATTCCCTGACCCGCTGCACGGCCCAGCTCGCTCCGGGGTGGATTCCCTGCGGCTCCGCAGCGCCGTCTCCCATGGGAGCAGCTCGGGGAAGGTCCCCGCTAGTCCTTGAGCGCCATGGAGACCGGAGCCTCTTATCGCTCCTTATCGGCGCGGCCGCGGGCGCTGCTGAGTCAGGGCGCCGAACGCCGCTCCGGCCCCGGCGCCCGCGGGAAGCAGGTGCCGAGCGCGGTCGGATGCTCCCTGTGCCGGAGCCGCGGGAGGCGGCGGCGTGCGGGAGGCATCGGGGCGGGCGCCCCAGGGGCTCGGCACCGATCCCAGCGGGATCCGACCCCTCTCCCGGCCTTGGTGCCGGCTCCACGCTGGGCCGGCTCCGCAAACAGCCGGCGAGCTGATAAGGGCAGGGAGCCGCCCCGGTGCTGGGATTTATCCTGGCACTTTCCCCATGGGCCGGCCGGCATCCCGCTGCTCCCACCGCCAGCCCGGCCCTTGGAGGGGATCCGAGCCCAGCGGGCGGCACCGGCGGCAATCCGGGACCGGCCTCCTCCCTCCATCCCGCTTTTCCCGGGGCTGCGTTAGGTGCCGGCTGCGGCACGAGCTCCCGCCGGCCTTGCCTCCTCTCTGACGTTTTTCCAGACTCGGCATCCGCGCGGAGCCGGGAACCTGCTGCAACAGGCACGGCCGGCGGGCGCCCGGCGAGCCCGGCACGCGCGGCGGCAGGCGTAGCGGGAGCGCCCGAGGCGGAGCAGGGAGATGCCGGCGGCTCCGGCACCGCTCCGGCACGGAGCGGCGGCTCCGGCAGCGAGGAGGCGGCTTGGGGACGCCCCGCTGCCGCTCTGGGCTCGGCCGCCTTCGCCCCGCTCCCCTGCTGGCAGCCAGGCCCTTCCCGCCCGGATCCGGCTCCTGCCCCGCTCCGGCTCTATTTGCCTTCAAACCTGTTTGGTGGCTTCTCCCAGAAGGAGCCGGGGATGGGGCAGGATGCGGCGGGCGGCTGAGGCTCGCTGGGGTGGGAATGCCCAGCCGGAGCGGGGCCGCTGGGAAGGGGAAATGCTGGGAGCCTCGTGGAGCACCCGCTGCGCCCTTGACCTGCAGCAAAGTCACTTGGGTGTCCCTGCTTGTCCCAGCTCTGCCTTCTCCCACTTTTTTGCTTTTCTCACAGCTTTTTTGCTGCACTGTGACTCGGAGGGAGAACAGGGTCCCGGTGGCTTTTGCATTTGCAGTGAATTTGGCTGTGTCCGTGGGGATGGAGCGGAGCCGAGAGGCGGTGGCTCCGCTCGGGCCGTGTTTATTTGCTTTGCGGAGCTGCTTTCCTGCCCGAGACGTCGGCGCTGCAGGGAGGGCTCGGACGGACACCGGGCCGGGACATGCTCCGTATCGCATCCCAGCCCGCCCGGAGATCCCATGGGAGCAGCTCTTGGAAGCTGCTGCCCTGGGGCAGCGCTCAGGCTGATTCACGCCTGCAGCAGGTGCTTTGGCTGCGTCCAGTTTGCTTCCTCCTCCTCCTCCTCCTCCTCCTCCTTGTCCCCAAAGGCTGCAGCTCCCGGCCAGGTGCTGCCAATCCCGGCCCCACAGCAACTTCTTGGGAAGGGGCTCCCACCCTCATGCAACATCCACCCCGATGACCCCGTGCGCTGCATCCGGCACCAGGCCCGGCCGAGAGAAGGAGCCGGAATGTGGGATCGAATCCGCGGCTCCCCGCGGAGGCGGCCGGGCGGGTTCCTCGCCCGGGGCCCCGGGCAGCCCCTTTCCCTCCTCCCCATTTTTCCGCAGTGAGTCACGGGGGCGCAGGGAGCCGCGCCGGGCGTTGCTGCCTCCGCGCGCCCGGCTCCGCTGCCGGAGGAGGAGGCAAGTCGGGGCATCGCCGGGCGGGAGCCGCGGAGCGCGGCCAAGGCCGCCGGAGCGGGCGGCACCGCCCGGCGCGCCGCGTCCCCGGCATCCCGCATCCGGGGGCTCCGCTTCCCTCCGCAGCAGGATGCGGCCGCCGCGCGCGTGTCGGAGCTGGGAGCTGGCGGGAGGAACGCGCCGGGATGCCGGGCAGGTCGCTGCTGGCAGCTCCTTCCCCCCTCCGGCTGCCTCTCCTTCCCGGTCCCTTTAGTGGATGCGGAGCGTTTGAGGATGAGGTAGCCAAGGGAATGGGGCGGGAAATAGGAGGCTCGTCCATCGTGCTCCCCTGGCTCGCTCCTCGGCGTCCGCATCATCCCTGGAGCGATGGCATCCCGCCTCCCGGCATTCCCCCAGTGCCGGGAGCTCCCGGGAACACTGAGCCCCTGGATGGGGCTGGGGGGCCGGGAGAGGGATGCAGGGCTCCCCTCGCCCCTCTTTGCCCCGCTCTGTGGCAGGGACCAGGCAGGTGGCAGTGAATTATCACATTGCTGTTGTGTGGCCTCCTGGGCACCTGCCCGATGGTGCTGGGCTGCCTCGAGGAGGAGGAGGAGGAGGATGAGCGAAGGCAGCTGTGCCCCGGTGGAGGCAAAGGCTCCCAATTGGCCGCGCTGCTGCAAGGGGAGGGGGAAACTGTCTTGCAGGGCTGGGGGATTCCCATCGGGAATGCGGGTTTCTTGGGAGCAAGAGGCAGGAGTCTGGGAAAACGCCGGGCAGGATTGACCCCTCCGGCTGCGCGGGGGGTGGATGACGGAGCCCTGGGGGTGCCCGAGCATCCGGGCGGGAGAGCAGCCGCTTTCCCGGCTCGCGGCTCCGGGAAGGAGGCGCCGGGGCCGCCCCCAGAGCCACCGTGCGGCCACCCCCCGCTCCAGCCTTCCCAGCCCTGCGCCGGCCCCGCCGCATCCGAGCATCCTCCCGGCACAATAGGCAGCTCCCGCGCTCCGCGGGGAGCGGAGCCTCTCCCGGGGCAGCATGGTGGTTTTCCTGGGCAGGAACCTCTCCTCGCTCCTGTTTTTCTTCAGGAAGGGTGAGCGGAGGCTGCGGAGGAGGAGTGGGGGGAGGACGTGTCCTCACGCCACCCCGCGGTGTCCCCCGCTCCCGGCGGGAAGCAGGGAAAGGTCACCCTGGCACGCGGGGATGCGGAGGGCACAAACCGCCGCGCCACTCGGGAGAGGGGCTGGGAAGGGGATGCCGGAATTGCGGGCTCGTCGGAAAAGGGCTGGATAGCGGGGCCGGGGTGGTGTCCGTGCAGCCGGGCTCTATTGTTCCGGCCGGCTCCATTGTGCGCTCGGGCAAACCTGGCGCTCGGAGCGGGGGCCGTGGGATCAGCACCGGTGCTCGGCCGCGCGCCCCTTCGATCTGCCCCGTTTCCTCCCTTCCCTTCTCCAGCGGGAAGTTGTTTTTTTCCCGGGCTGTTGTAGTCCCGGCGGGAGGAGTTTGGACTGCAGTGGGGGCTTCTCTTCCTCGGGTTCCCCCCTGCCTTGATCAGGGAGTGAATCCCGGCTCCCCGTGCGGCTCCGTGGCCCCTGTGGAAGCGCCCGGAGAGCAGGGCCGCCCTTCCAGCGGTGGGAGACAGCCGGGCTCCAGCCTACGGACCGCGGCGCGAGGCCGGAGCCGGGGCCGACCCCCCTTTCCCTCCGCAGGCGCCGCCAAGGCGGACAAGGAGAAGCGGCCGAGCGCTCCGCACGCGGCCGACGAATGCGCCGACAACGTCTTCTTCCCCGGCGCGCGGCCGCCGCACCTGCAGGAGCTGCACCACGAGGCGCAGGCCGGCCTCAAGTCCCTGCAGCACCAGGGTAGGTGTCCCCGGCCCCGCGCTATTCCCGGGATGCTCCGGGCGCGTGGGCGGCGCCGGCCGGAGTCCGGTGGCCGGAGCCCGTGGCCTTGCCAGAGGTCGGCAGCCCTTTGGCTGAGCGGCTGCTCCCTCCTCCTCCTCCTCGTTGTCTTCATCTCCTTGGGCCGCGTCCTGCCTGTTCGGGCTCCCCCAGCCCCTCCAGAGGGATTTATCCCCCTTTTCCCTTCTCTCCAGAAAAGCAGAAACAGACCAAAAGTGCCTGGGACCACGGAGACACCAACAGCCTCCAGGTGAGCTGGGCTGGGACCACGGCCAGGCTTGGAGCGGGTGCCCCGGCCCCCGGCGGGTTTAGGGGACCCCCGGGGGCTCCTCGCTGTCCCCTTGGCGCTGTCCCCAGCCATGGAGCCGGCTCCGAGGGACAACCGCAGCGAGGAGCGGGAGGGCACCTGGGGAGGGATCTGGAGGTAGCACCGGAGCGTCGGGACCGCGCGCGGGGGATCCGGATCCGCGTCCGGGTCCCGCTCCGGCTGCCGAGGGGCCGCGGGCTCCGGTGGCGCAGGTGGATTTGCTGCTTCCCGGGGCACTGACCCTGCGCCCGCTGGCTCTGTTTGCTCTGAGCCGCTGGCTCCCGGCCTCCGTGACCCTTCGGAAGCGGCTTCCCGAGCGGGGCCGAGGCGCTGGGCTCCGCGCTGGAGGCCCAGGGAAGTGATTCACATGGATGAGTCCGATCCCCATCTGGGCTGGGAGATGCCAGAAAATCCCCGAGCGGGGGGCACAAAACCACATTGGGAAGGGGGGCAGGCAGAGAGCAGGGCCAATCCCTCTGCCTCCAATGGGGAAACCGAGGCACGGAGCCGTACGGAGGCCGGTGGGGATTACCCCAGGGGCGGTTGGAGACGGGGCCACCCCAGGGCTCATCCTGGCTCCAGCAGCAGTTCCCGGGGCCGGGATGTGCGGGGGCAGGAGCGGGAACACACGGCGGTCCCGGCCGGAGCGATGCTGGCGGCTCCAGGCGGCCGCGGCGGGGCCGGGGGGTGTCCGAGCTCTCCGTGGGGTCCCGGTCCCGCCGCCCCGTCCCGTCCCGCGGCCGCCCCCCAGGCCAGGCGGAGCCGCGGGGCGTTTTGGGGTCCCTGGGGCTGCTCCGGCCCCGCTCCGGGTGGGAGGACTCTGGATGCCGGCCTGGCTGACTCAGCCCTTGGCCCTCGGAGCAGCTTTTGTCTTGGGCTGCGGAGTCAGTCCGCGGCGGAGAAGGGGCCGAGCGGGGGCTCCGTGGTGGCCGCCTGACCCCCTTTCCCTCCCGCCGCAGTCCTGCGCCTCCTCGGAGGATGACGGGGGCTCCTTCCGGAGCCGCGCGGCCTCCTGCGCCACGGACAGCACCTCCGAGGACGCCCTCTCCATCCGCTCCGAGATGATCCAGCGCAAAGGTAGCCGGCCAGGGGGGAGGCAAGCGGGGCCGCGGGGCCAGAGCATCCACGGGGAGGCCTGGGGGGCTTCGGGGCTGCAAGCCCGGGTGGCCACGCGCTGGTGGGGGAATTTGGGGGCTTTTGGGGAGATGGGAGTGAGCAGCTGAGTCAGAGGCTGCTGCAGGCGCTGGGTGGGACGGGATGAGCAGGACGGAGGGACGGACACCGTCCCCTCCCTGCGCTGGCCCTGCAGCTGTTTGGCAGCTGCCGGATGCCTCCAACTCGGCTCCTCCCGGAGCGGCTCCGGCAGGACGAGGTGTTTGCCGGGGTCGTGGAGGATCCCCCGGCTGGACCCGCTCTTTCCTCCCGCAGGTTCCACCTTCCGGCCCCATGATTCCTTCTCCAAATCCTCGGAGAGGGCTGGCAAGAAGAGGAAGGAGAGGAGGACGACGGTGCTGGGCATCCCGCAGCACGTCCAGAAGGAGCTGGGTAAGCGTCGCGGGCCAAGCGGGATCCGGGCTGCTATCCCATTCCCTGGGCTTGGCGTGCCGTGCCGGGGCGCATCCGCCCCGGGATCACGCTGGGGTTTGTGTCTCCCTGCCCCAGGTCTCAGGAACAGCCGGGAGCCGGCGGGACAAGCGAGCGGCCACGAGGGCGGCCGGGCGCATCAGCCCTTGCTGAACGGCGGCCAAGTCTCCTCCGGGGACTCCATCCGCATCCCCACCATCGACGGGAAGCTGCCGCCGCCGGCCGCCCCCGGCGGAGCCCGCGTCTCGCTGGGAGCCTTGGAGGAGGCGGACGCGGCCCTGCAGAAACACATCGAGCGCGTTTACTACGACGACTCGCTGCTGGGCCGCAAGACGGCGGCCAAGCTGTCGCCCATGGCGAGGCCCAAGTCGCTGGCCGTGCCGGGCATGACGACGAGCGCCAGCCCCCCGGAGCTGCTGAGCCCCGTCATGTCCATCTCGCCGCAGGGCACCTACATGTCCAAGATCATCCCCAACGCCATCCTGCCGCCCATGGTGGACGTGGTGGCCCTGACGCGCAGCAGCGTGCGGACGCTGAGCCGCTGCAGCCTGGTGTCCAGCCCGGCCTCGGTGCGCTCGCTGCCGCGCTTCTCGGAGCGCGGCGCGCGCAGCCGCGAGCCCTCCTCCTCCAGCGACAACTGGAGCCACTCGCAGTCCACCGAGACCATCGTCTCCAACAGCTCCACCATCTCCTCGCAGGGCGGCTCCGAGCGGCGGCCGCCCGAGGCGCCGGGACGCCCCGACGCCGCCGACCGCCCGCCGGGCGCCCGCGTCTCGGCCCCCGCGTCCCACGCGCTGCTGGCGCCAGGGCCCCGCGGGGCGGCGGGGAGCAGCGGCCGCGCGTCGCCCGCGTGCAGCAGCGGCAGCCAGGCCGAGGGCTCGGACACGGGCAGTGTGGCGAGCGAGCGCTCCTCCGCCCGCAGCGTCTCCCTCAGGAAGATGAAGAAGCCGCCGGCTCCGCCGCGCCGGACCTACTCGCTGCACCACAAAACGGAGGGGGAGCCGGCGGCGGCGGCGCTGCCGCCCCGGGCCGAGCGGCGCCCGCCGCAGCGGGGAACCGGGCCGCCCTGCTCGCCCTGCCCGCCGCCCCTCAGCCCCGCGGGCGACGACGACGTTTTCGGCGAGGAGGCGGCGCGGGCCGGCGCGGGGCTGCGGGAGCCGCCGGCGCCGCCGCGCTGGAGCTGCCCCGACGCCTCCGACCGCACCATGTCCCCCTCGAGCGGCTACTCCAGCCAGAGCGGGACGCCCACGCTGCCCGCCAAGGCGCTGGGGCCCCGCGCCGCCTCCCCGGCCCGCGCGCGGAACGCCCCGGAGCGGGGCTGCTCCCTGCAGTCGCCGGCGCTCTCGGGCTCCTCCTCGCTCACCTCCATCTCCTCCTCGGCCTCGGAGCCGGAGAGCCGCTCGGAGCGCCTCGCCATCCCGCCGCATCCCAAGGTGCCGGCGCCCTTCTCCCCGCCGCCCTCCAAGCCCCGGCTGCCCGCCAGCCCCCCGGCCGCCTCTCCGGACCCCCGGGAGCCATCGGCGCCGGCCAAGCCCCCAGGCAAGTCCCCGCCGCCGTCACCACCGCCTGCCTACCAGCCACCGCCGCCGCCGGCCAGGAAGGCCGAGGCCAGCGCGGACAGCGCCGGCGACGCCGCGTGGCCCCCGCCGCCTCCGCCGGCTCCCGAGGAGCAGGACTTGTCCATGGCGGACTTTCCCCCTCCGGATGAGGCGGATTTCTCCAGCCTGCCCCTGCCGGAGCCCCAGCCACCGGCTCTGGGCCAGGACGTCCCGGCGGAGCCGCCGGCCGGGCAGAAGCGGCCGCCGAGTCCCGGAAAGGAGCCGCCCGCTCCGTCATTCTCAGCCACGGTCCCCTCCCGCATCCAGCAGCAGGACTCGCCGGCCGGGATGCCGTTGCCAGCTCCCTCCGCGGAGCCGGGGAAAGATCCCAGCCCGGCCGTGCCGCCCGCTCCGCCGCTCCCGGCTCCGGGGACCCAAAACAGCTTCAAGAAAGCGGTGGCCGACGGCTCGCGGGCGGAGGCCAAGAAGGAGGCGGCGGCGCGCAGCAAGAGCGGCGCCGTGCCCAAGGAGGACGCCAGCCTGCCCATCGTGACGCCCTCGCTGCTGCAGATGGTGCGGCTGCGCTCGGTGAGCGTCGAGCCGCCCGCCGGCGCCCACGACCGCGCGGCGCCGCAGAAGCCCGTCCGCCGCGCGCTGTCCACGCGGCAGCCCTCTCCTCCCAAAGACGCGGTGCCTTCCACGGAGCCCCACGGCGCCGGGCACCTCCACGAGGCCGCGGGGACGGCGCCTTCCAAGGCCGCGGCGGGACCGCCCGGCGGGGACGGCCGGCTCTCCCCGGCGCACAAGTCGCCGGCCTCCACCGCCAGCTTCATCTTTGCCAAGAGCTCCAAGAAGCTGGTGATCGAGACGCCCTCGTCGCCCGAGGCGCAGGCCGACCTCAAGAGGAACCTGGTGGCCGAGCTCATGAATTTCTCGGGGCAGCGCGCGGCCGCGCCGGCCCCGCAGGGCCCCAACAAGCCGCCAGCGGCCCGCAAGCCCTCCAAGATCCCCCCGCCGGTAGCCAAGAAGCCTTCGCTCGGCCCGGGGCCGTTGCCGTCGCCGCTGAGCCCCAAGGCGCCGGGGACGGAGGCGCTGGGCGCTCCGCTGCCGGATGGGAAGGCCAAGACGTTCCCGGCAGAAGAGAGCAGGACTCGGAGCGAGGCGGCCGGCAACGCGGCCGAGGGCGGCACCGCCGCGGAGACACCGGCACAGAGCCCCCCTGCACAAGGTACGTGGGGACGGTGCCACCCTTGGGGATGCCCCCATGCTTGGGTCTGTGACCCAAATGTGGCGACGGCCAACCCGGTTCAACTGGGTTTTGGGGGCTCCTTCAATGTGACGAGGCCCGGGCTGGTACCGTGGGGCGAGGGAGGACCCCGTGCGTGGCCCGGTCGGGGCTGGGGGGCACCGGGATCGCGGTGGGAGAGCCCGGAGCGCTGACGGGCTCTTCCCTCTCCCCTTGCAGACAAACGCGGAGAGACGGTTTGAAGGAGGAACCGCAGGACTGGTGCCCCCGCGACGGGAATGCAAATCTCTCAGGGACCTGGGCAGGTCAACAGACGAGTGTGGAACTGGCGATTAACTTAACACAGGAAGCAAACAGCCTTAGCCTCCATGGCCTTGATGATATTTATGCAAAAATGGTGTTGGTTTTACTTTCCTAAGTACTACAGCTTTATTTTGCATTATTTTTTATTGGACCCGAGGGCCGTGCTCGGCGCGGGCGGCTCCTCCCCGCGGGGCCGCGGCTGGTGTGCGCGTGCGGAGCGGCCCCGAGGACGCGGGAGGACGCGCGGCTTCCCGGCCGGACACGCAGGAATCAAAGCACTTTGGATGAGGAAACTGGAAGGCTTCAGCCACGGCAAAGCGGAGACTCGGCTGGTCCTGGTGGGAACACGGAGAGGAGCTGGGGGACTGGATGGAGGAGCCAATTCCAACTGGGAGCTCTGCACGGTGCCCGCAGGAGCGAGCGGCTTGGCCGGTGTGTGGGCTCCGGGCACTGCCCTTGCCCTTGCACCGGGGGCTCCGGGTGGCCGGGACCACCCTGGGGGCGGCTTGGTGGCCCCCCGGGCGGGCGGCGAGGCCCTGGGCTCGGGGCTGGAGCCTCGACTTCTGTTTCTGTTAACCTTGGGTCATTTTGATTTCTTTGATTGTTTTAAAAAAAAAAAAAGAAAGAAAAAAAAAGACAGAAAACAAAAAACTTTTAAAAAAACAAAAGCAACCAACCCCTCTGCCGCCGAGTAGCTGCTCAGAGCTCTGTACCTGGCTGGTAAAGATGATGACCAAAGCTCGCTGCCTCCTGTGCTTCCTGCCGCGTGTGCCAGGGCAGCGGCGCGGGCAGCTCCGGCACCGCTGCCCGTGCCCCCATCGCGCCGGCGTTCGGCTCTTCCCGGCAGCAAGGAGCAAAGAGGGCCGGGCACAACGAGGTGCAGTCAGTTTGACACTTTATTGGGGTTCATGACAGACGGATGGTTCCCGAGTTGGTGTTGAGGGCTCGTGCCCCCCGTGCCAAGCCCAGGCTTGGGACGGAGCTGCTGCAGACCCGGGGCTCCTGGCCCGGCAGCAGCAGGAGCAGCGGCCCCGGCCTCGGGCCCAGCGGGGAGCAGGGGGTGCCAGGCAGTCGCCCCCGGCCCCGTTAGCAGCAACACAGGTTGGGGCAAGTGGCCTTCCCTTTTAGCAATCCCTGCTTCCCCCCGCAGCCCTGGTCCCCGGGCCGGGAAGGGCAGGCCGGGCTGGTGGCACAAGTGGCCCTGGCGGGAAGCTTGGGGACACGGAGCACACATCACCGCTCACTTAGCTGCGGTGACACTGCAAGGCCCCAGTGCTGGCACAGGCCAGGCAGGCCCAGGGTGAGGGGGTGGCAGAGGCAGCTCCCCAGGAGCCCTCGTGCTCTTACAAGGGGCTGGGGAGGGGGTCACAGATTCAGCCCCAAGCCCCTGGGTCCCTCGGGGCCCTGTGCAGCGGGCCGGGGAGGAGAGCCTGGCTGCAGCGGCGTGGGGACCCCCCCGAGGATCCCCCCTTAGCCGATGCTCCCCCCCTTGAGCGTTTTACAGGAGATGCTCCCCAGCTTGGTCAGGAGGTCCCTCTGCTTCCACTGGGCAACGCAGTCCTGGGAGATGCGGAAATCAACCTGGGGAGCAGAGGGGAGAGACATGGGGTCACTGCTGGGGGGCCGGGGCTGCCTGTGGTAGCCCCCTGACCGAGGGTCAGGATGGCAGCGGATGGGGAGTAGCGAGACTGCGGGGCCGGAGCCGGGCCCAGCTGGTCCCAACGCTCCCCTGCTCCATGCCCGGAGCCCCAGGGATTCAGCCCCTGGCGCAGGCCTCACCTGCAGCTTCTCAAAGACCTTCTTCTTGGGCTTGAGCTCGTCGTCGGGCTGGCCGCCCTCGTAGCCCTCCACGTAGACGCGCTCCCCGGCGCGGCACCCGGCCGGCGGGTCCAGGGGCTCCACCTGCCGCGGCTCCCCCGCGCTGCGGAGGGCAAGCGGGGAGCAGGGTCACCCCAAGTTCCAATCCATGCATCCCGCAGCCCGCCCGGAGCTGGGGGAGCAGCCGGGAGCGCCGTGTGTTCCTCACCTGGAAGCGCACAGCACCATGCCCTGCGACTCCACACCCCTCATCTTCTGGGGCTTGAGGTTGCACAGCAGCACCACGAGCCTGTCCTGCAGCTGCTCCTTGGGGACGAACTGCACGAGGCCGCTGACCACGGTGCGAGGCTCGGGCTCGCCCACGTCGATCTTCTCCACGTACAGGCTGTCCGCGTCCGGGTGCTGCCCAGCAGAAGCAAAGGTTCCCTCAGCAGGGAAGCAGGAATGCAGGGGTGGATAGCAGAGAGGAAGGGGACAACCCCATGTGTCCCATGAATGCCAATGTCACCCTGCAGGAAGGTGATTTCCTGCTGCCCCTACCTTTTCCACGCTGATCACTTTCCCAACGCGGATGTCCAGGCGGGATGGGACCACGTTCTCCTGCTCCGAGTTCTTGGCGCCCTTCTCCGCGTGCTCTGCGGTGCAAACGGAGCAGTTGTGCCGCTCCGCACGAGTCCAGGCCCCCAGCCAAGCCCCGGGGAGCCCGCAGAGACCCCCAAATGCTGCATCTGGGCCCTGCTGAACCCCCTGCTTGTCTCCGTGACACAGAGCAGACAGTCCCTCCTCCACCGCGCCGTTATCTCAGGCAGCAACAGAAACACGTGCTGGCATCTGTCCCCGCCAGGGCCGGCAAGCAGCCCTGGCGCTGGCCTTTCCTCAGCCCTGCTACTGCTCAAACGTAATCGAATGTGACAGCCACCAGCCCAGGAGAGGCACACAGGCCACGCCAGACCCTCTCCACGGCTGCTCCCGAGATACAAGTTCCAGAATCTCAGTCTCCAGAGACATTTCTCAGCCTGGCTCCGTGCGGTCAAGACCAAACCCTCCTTTCCTGAACTCCCAGCCCCTCCTTACTGGCTTTGGACGGGTCGGGATATGCTGCACTGCTTAGCTTCTTCAGCTCTGGGTTGTTGAATTTCTCCCTGATGGGGTCAAGCAATTTGTTCAGAGCCACTTCCACCGAGTTCTTTAGGTCCCCGGGATGAACGACCTGTATTGTGACAAAAAGGTGGATTCCTGGATGGTTTCCTCCAGAGCAGAGGGGAGAAGCAGAATGTGATTCATGGATGTAGGGCCAGGGAGGTGCTGTGATCTCTCCTCTCAGCTCCAGCAGACCCGGGCCTTGGCATTCTTCCCAGAACGGGATTAAAGCACCTCTTCTGGCAAGAGAGCCCTCGCCTGGAAGTGAGAGGCAGTTTCCGATGCCCGGACTCGGTTAGATGTAGGGGCATCTCAGAGGTGGTAGGAGACAGCAGAGAAGTCTCCGTGAGGGTGTCAGCTACAAAAGGCAGGGTGGACTCTCTCTGAAGAGGAGACAAACCCGGGGTGAACACCTGGTGCAGGTGACACTGCTGAGCACTCACCTGCTCAGCAAAGTCCTTCTCCAGGGCTTCGTACTCCGTGTAGGTTTTGTTTCCGCCCCATTTTTCTTCTCGCAGAATCACAAACTCTGTGACACAGAGATTTCAAGGCTCAGATGAAACCAAGCTGAGAGGAACTCAGCCAGATGAACCACCCCACTTTGCCCAGGAGCTGAGGGGACTGCGAAGCCCCTGGGCCCTGTGCCAGCATGGGCCGGGGAGGGGACCTGCAGTGGACAGGCTCTAGGGGACACAACTCCCATCCCCTCCCTGCCCTCGGGAAAGACAAGCCCCAGCACCCACATGTGGGGAGCCCCTCACCTGACTTGAGAGGAAAGAGGACGTGTTTGATGAAGGAGAGGACACCGTTGTTCTCCACGTTTCCTGGCTCGCAGAAAGCCTTCTTCAGCTTCTTCTTCACGTCCTCCTTGCGGTCTAGAAGGTCGATCTTTGATTCCTGGAGGAAAGGATTCCCTGGAGTTGAGCTGTGCAGGCAGCAACTCAGAGCACCCGAACACTCGCCGAGAAGCTGAGGGGCTTTGCTTTTCCCCATCCCACCCACAAGAGAGAACTACTTCCCAGGTATCCTGGGGACCTCCACCCTTCTTTCAACCTCTTGCCCAGAGGGAGGCACCTTCTCTCCCAGCCCTAAACCCCTTTGCTTTGCAGGGTCCCTCATTGCAGCTACCATTCAGGAACCAACCTCTTCTGATGAGCTCATTTTGCCGCCCGTTAGACCAGGAACCATCGGGTTCATCAAGTGGATGCGCTTGGCATAGCCCAGAGAGGGAAGGTACTGGGGAAAAACAAGGAGATGGGCGATGGGAGATCGTCCAGAGAGCAGCTGTAACCCCCAATCCCTGCTCGCTCCTGCGATGGAGCCCTGTGCCAGGCACCGGCACTGCAGCTTCAGGACCAACCCTCCCTCCTGACCTTCTCTGCAAAGGTGAAAATCTTCCTCTGATCGACTCCTCCAAACTGCGCGTCGACCTTGAGGTACTCCTCGTCCAGGGCCTGCGGAGAGATGCAGAGCCAGCCTCGAGCCTGCCCCAAACTCCCTGCTCCAGCTGCCCATCCCGCAGGCTCTGCCCCGGGCAGGACGGCGGCTCCGTGCCCTCCCTGCTGGCCCCGGGCCTGCAGCCCCCGGGAGCTGCCGCAAACGCAGAGCTTTAGAGCGGAGCTTCGTGCTGCTGCAGCAGGGAGCAGCGACCTTGGCGGATCCGCCTCCCGCATCCCAGCTTCTCCAAGACCAAGGGGCTTTGCCAACCCGCCTGGCTACCCACCTGCAGGCCCGGGTAGAGCAGGCCGCTCAGCAAGGGGTGCTCCAGCTGCTTCACCACCTCGGCGCCCGCCTTCTTGGCGTCGTGCTGCGTCACCACGGAGGAGAGGCGGTACACGTCCAGCGTGTACTCCCTGCGGGGCGGCACCGTCAGCGCTGCCGGCACCGGGGAGCTCCCAATGAGAGCTGGCTCACGCAAAAATCACTCTGGGTACACAGAGAGGAACCTGGAGACACCCTCACTGCGCTCCCTGAATGACAGCGGGGTGACACTGCTGGATATCACAGCGTGACATGGTGCTGTCCCCTCCCAGGGGCAGGGGTGCAACCTCAGACACTGCAGAGCCCCATAGAATCACAGAGTGGTTGAGGTTGGCAGGGCCCTCCAGAGATCACCCAGTCCAACCTCCTGCTCCAGCAGGGACACCCAGAGCACAGGGTGGCAACCAGGCGGGTTTGAAGATCTCCAGAGAAGGAGCCTCCACAGCCTCTCTGGGCAGTCTGTGCCAGGGCTCTGGCACCCTCACAGCAAAGAAGTTCTTCCTCACATGGAGGTGGAACTCTCTGTGTTTCAGCACAAGGCTCTTTCTTCCCAAGAGGCCCACGTGCCCCCGGACTCACTTGCTGAGCTGGTAGTCGGTGCCCCGGACAAACTTGAGCTTCTCCAGCGGCACTCCGATGCTCTCCAGCATGGCCTTGATCACGTTCTCGTAGTAGCGGGTGCGCAGCTCCAGCAGCTCCCAGGGGGCCTTCATGTTGTCTAGGTAAGCATGGAGATCAGCGAAGAGAATCGTCACCTGGCGCGGACACAAGGGACCGTCACACGCGGGGCCGCGCCGTGCCGAGGAGCTGCGTATCCGCAGGCAGCAAGGCCCCGGGGCGCCGTACCTCGCATCCCGCCTTCAGGAAGTCGGCGATCTTGGACATGGGCACGAAGTAGGCCACGTGCGGCTTGCCCGTGGTGGCCGTGCCCCAGTAGATGCGCAGCTCGCGCTCCTTCAGGATGGACGCCAGCTTCTCCTCGCCCAGCACCTCCTGCCGAGGGCGCGGGGCTGAGGGCGCTGCAGGAGGCCGGGAAAACCCCCGTGGGGAGGCCGGGCTCCCCCGGGGGAGACACGGCCGGTCCCCGGGCCCGTCCCCAGCTGCCCTCCCGCCCTCAGCAGCCGCCGTTGCCGCCGCCGCCGGTACCTGCAGGTTGCGGGTGACGAGCTCGTACTTCTCCTGCGGGCCGGGCGCGGCCTCCATGGCGGCGGCTGCGGGCAACGAGGCACCGTCACCGGGCAAGGCGGCGCGGCCGCCCGGAGCCCTGCCGGGGCTGCGGGGCCCGGCCCCGAGGGGAACCCCGAGCCCCCGCCTCGCTCGCTCCCCCTCCCCTCCCGCTCCCGGTCCTGCCGCTACCGACCGGCTCCCGGTTGCATCAGCTGCGCTCGGCGCTCGCCTACCCAGCCTGGGCGTCACTTCCCTCAGTGAGAAGTGTGTGGGGGAACGAGCCGAGCGCCGAGCTGACGGATGGGGAGTGGGGCGTGGCGCGCGGGCGCGGCCGTTAGGGGCGGGGCAGTTGGGGGCGTGGCCGATAGGGGCGTGGCCTCTGTCCGCCAATGAGAGCGCGCCCTGCGTGGCCGTCCGCGCCGGTAAAATGGCGGCGGGTGAGAGAGCGCGAGGGGCGCGTGGCGCTGGGCACCTGGGGCCCGCTGGACCGGACCTCCCCTGTGTTTTTTTGTTTTAATATTTTTATTTTATTTTTGTTTTATTTTTATTTTATTTTTATTTGCTAGTTTTGGTTTTGTTAGTGGTGGTGGCGAGTTTTTTTGGGGGGGTAGAGGATTAATTTAGTTTTGATTTATTATTTTTATTATTCTAATTATTATTTTGTTGTTGTTATTATTTTTTGATTTATTTTCAATGTTGCTCTCTTACTGCTCTGCCTTTGGGGCCGCCCTAGCTCGGGGGGGTGGCGCTGGGGCAGCGCGCAGATAAAGCCCGTGATTCCCAAGGGCCTGACGGGGAAACACCGGCCCTCCTGCTCCGTAGGGAGCTGAAATTGCCCTTCCCTCTCCCAAGGCTTTGCTTTTCCGAGGAGGATGTCCCGTGTGGTGGAAGTCTCATGGCAGAGGCTGTGGACATGAACCCACGTTACCCCATGGGTTTGTGTCCCTATTCTAGCAGGGTCCCCTCACCCCTAAGGCTTGTGTGAGCCCCTAAAATTGGGGGAAAAAATATTGGGAAGCCTTTCTGGTGCGCTGGCTGTGCAGGTGTTGGATTTCCAAGCCCTTTCCATGGCCTCAAAGCCTGCTATAATGCACATCCTCAAACAGCCCCGTAATTCTACACATTTTTCTCCTCCTCTGTGCTTAGTTCCCTCTGTTTTGGCTTACAAACCTCTTGTTTGTCCTTGCAGGGTCTCTGCGGGACATGGCAGCGGGTTCCGTCCGGGCTCCTGCATCACCAGGAACATTGTTGCCTCAGTTCTGCTTCCAGAGCCGCGTGCTGTGAGGCGGCGCGGAGCCGGGAAGGGGAGTTGGGAAGGTTGTGGCACCGCCAGCGGCGTTCCTGGGTCTGCACCTGAGCACGGAAGGGCTCTGAACGCGCCACTAAGGCAGTGCTGGCCACGAGGCTCCAAACTCCCATTCTGTGTCCAGTTCTTATTTGCTAGGGGCCAGAGTATCACCCTGCTGTACCCTGCAGGATCACACCAGTGTTTATTTTTATTTTCCTTTTGTTTCTCTTTGAATTCTTGGAGCACCTGTAGCTAAATTACAAAACTCCAGGCAAGTCATTATCACTCAGGAGCATTTGTAACTTTTCTGTTTTTGTGTAATTTTTTTTTGTAAGGATATAGCTGATTCCTGAGGTATTTTCCTCCTCCTTTGTGGGTAGATCATCGTTCTGAAAGTGCTGATTTTCTACTGTTCAGACAGGATGATAGGAGAAAGTAGCAGAGCTGCCTGATTTTTGTTTCTGGAGCGGGTGAATTTCCCTTTTGAAAGCAGTAAGTAGTCAAACCAATGGAAAGACAAAAGATATTCCTCTAAATCAGTTGGCCAAAGAAGAAAGGAAAGTCCAGATTCTCCTGCTGGTTCAGAGTCAAACACAGGGCTTTTAAGTCAGAAGATTAATGTTGGTGTGAATTTTGCTGATATAAAAACACATTTTGTTTGTGGATATTTTAAGCTATTTGATTTTACAGGGTTTTTTTTATCTTTTGCCCTTTCCTTATAAGATGCATTTTGTATGAGTGCTTTTATGACTGTAATGTGCTCCTGAATGTCCTCTTAGCTCCTTGGCAGAGTTATTCTTCCATTGCTCAGTTTTTCCTAACCAGAAAAAGATTTGTTTAGTTCCTTTGAAAGATGGGAGATAGGGGGTTGGGGCAAAGGAAGAGTTTGTGAGGCTTTACTTAATACCTAAAGAATGCCCTGTTACTTTAAATGGGAGCTGGTAAAAAATGTAACTAGTAAATACTGTTTTCAGGTGTTACAATGATTACAATGACTTATATAGATCAGCTGGTATCAATCCTGCTGATAAAACATGCTGAACAACCTTGTGTAGGAGGAAACTTGGGAAATGAGAGAGAAGTTACTGGTTTGTATTGTTAAGAGTTAAAAAGACCTGGAGTAGAGGTAGTGGAGATTGAACAGGGCTGATGTTGGAACCTTTAGTACACAGGTAAGTATTGGTTCTTCCTTTTGTGTGAGGAAGCTTTTATTTTGATGAACAGCAGAGATATTGAAAGGAGTGGGGGTTTGGGGTTTGTTTTTTTCAGATATTTATTTGTGAAATCATGTTGAGTGATGGGTGGACACTTACTTTGCTAGTTGAAATTTAGTCTTCTTAAGTAGCTATAACTGCTTTGCAAGCAGACATCTAATTATGTCTTTAGACTCCACAATCCATTAATTTCTGGAGTAACTGGTGTCGGTAACGCTCATGTGCTTCATCCTAGAAGAACCCTGGGTGTTCTGCATCAAAGGAAAACCCAGCATTTATATTGCCTAGCCTTGTCTGCTTTTGCCTGAGCTAATATTACTGCTTTCCCAGTAATGTTGCAAATGGCTGAGCCTTTTATTTAAGATGTTGTCTTTTACTGGCAGGTTGAAGCGGATTCTGCTGATTTCCTTCCCGAAAGTGCTCATTAAAGTGGCACCAGGATCAGCTGAGCTTCAGCAGGTGCCTCTCGAGCTGCAAGCAGAAGGCACAGGGGTCACTTAAGCAGAGGCTCCAACAGCAACATGGATGACCATTCCCCTCATACCTTTGAGCTTTGTCATTTTCATGAATTTAAGCCTACTGTTAATAATACAGGCCCTAGGGCCAAAAGGCCCTGTTACTCCTCCAGGGATGCTCAGGTGCTGCAGGCAGCTAAGAAAGCTTGTGTGTTGAGTCATCACTGTATCTTTCCATGTCCATCAGAGAAGCTGCTGCTCTCTTCCCCAGATTCAGCCTCCTTTCAAGAATCCTCCCTTTTTCTGGATGATATTGGCCCTGATGAGCTTGTTGCCGGTTCTTCTTGCTCAAAATACGATGATGTGGCCATTTCTCTAGATACCAGCAGATGTTTTGAGGATAGCGAGCCAGACGACTCCTTGTTGGAACTGTCAGACAGTGAACAAGGGAATTCTCCTTTCAATTACACTGAGGAAGAGATCCAGGAAATCTTGGCAGATGATTGCTCAGGATCTGAGCAGTATACAACTAGAGAAAGCACTGTGAGCCAAAATGTAAATGGAGAGAGTGGAAAGGACGTGAGCAGCAGCTGCACTGGGGCATCAGTCATCAGTGAAGATGTAAAGGTAGCACCAAAGATGGCAAAGAAACCAAATATACCTCTGGCTAGGGTGTGTGCTTCACTTGGTCCAGAGTATTATCCTGACCTCACAAATGAAACAGCTAATTCAAATGTGAGTGATCTGCAGTCAGCCGAAGTAACTGGCATGTTGTTTGACCTTGATATTCAGGAGCTTCTAAATCTGAGCCCAATTGATGCTGACTATGTAGATCAGCCTCTGGAGGACTTTTTTTTGGAAGAAACCAAAAGAGAAACTTCCCAAACCATAAGTGATTGCCTAGGATATGATAAAATTAATGCTAGTAACTTGGTTCTTGGAAAACCTTTAGAATGGCTGATGTCTAAAGGGCAGCACAGCCTGGGCATGGATCACGTGGGAAAAACTGCATTTGCGAGCAGGGATATGACTAACTTCCGTGATGGTCCTGCAGAAACTTCCACACTCTCTTCTGACTCTGCCTGTGACCAGAGTAGAGCTGATGAGAGCTCAGCTCTGCTGGACGTGTCTCCTGAGCCGTCTCCTGAGTCCCAACACCAAGATCTTTCCAAAGGAACAAACTGCAGCTTTTCAGGGAAAACTGACCTCCCAAAGAACGATGGGGTGCAGGAATCCTCAGAAGCTGAACAGCCATCAGACAGCATTAAAGTAAACGCAAATTTTAATTCCCACTAAAGCATTTTAAGTCTAGCACTTGTGCTTGAGGGCTTGGTAGTAATGTGTGTGTGCACATAAGTGCGCTTTTACACAGTGAGCAAAGACTTTTAAAGCAGAAGAAAGCTTTTTGTGTGTGTATAACAACACTTACATGGAATGCACTTAGATGTTAATTCTCTTTTTCCTTATCTTTCTAGTTAAGTGATACAGCTGGGCAGAAAGAGACAACAGGTGGAAAGAAGCTGGGCAAGGTTATTCCTGTGCTGCAGGAGGGAAGGTGAGATCTTAGCCTCTGATGCCTTTGCATTTAAAATAAATAAATAAAAGACCCAGCAGTTCCCCAAAACAATTTGCTTGGCTTGGTGTGTTTGCGGGCCTCCTTTTCAGCGAGGCTTCCAGGAGATGGCAGTAGCAGAGCAGCTGCCTGCTGCAGTGGAGGTTGCTTTTTGCTCCAGCCCTGCTGTGCCTGGAGTTGTAAATTCAGTTTCCTCCCTGTGGCCGCTGCATACCCGATGCATTTTGATGTTCTGTGCATTGTCATTCCTGGAGTGGTCTTGAGTAACATGAAAAATCTGTTACTCTTGAGAGCTTACTGCAGGTTTCTGGCTTGTTAATCAGGGCAGTGACTTGCTGGTTTCCTTGGCTGACATCTTCTGTCCTGCTTTGCACTCAGTATTTTACCTTGCAGCTTTATTTGAATAAACATTCTATTTTTATAATCACAGCATCTGGATGGATAGTGCTATGAGGAAATTCCTTTTGGTAGGACTTCTGTAGCATGCTTTGTCCCTCTTCTGCAGCCTAATTTGTCAGGTATTTTCAAAATGTTAACTCTGTGTCCTTTCTTTTAAAGACTTAAACAAGGGTTGTGGATTTTGGAAGCAGAGCTTGAGCAAAAGGAACCCTTGTGTCCAGTGCATGCCTGCCTGTGCGAAGAGACTTATAGATCCTGCCCCAGGTAACCTGCAGATGAGGATGAGGCTCTAGTGGTGGCGAGGGCAGAGCATATGCCCTTGCATATGCCCTTGCTTTTCAGCATGAAATAAAAAATACTGCGTGTACTAGGAGTACCATGCATAAAATTCCCATACAGGAACCAGTTCCAGGACTGGTTCAGCTGTCTCTAACAGCTGGGAAAGAGGAGAGTGGAGGTATCAAAATGTGGCTGTCACCTGGGAGGAGCAGAGCTGAGCTCTGGCTTGTAGCTGTGTTGGGAGCTGCTTGTCCTTGTCAGTCCATAACTGAATCCAGGCTTGGGGAACCTTTAGCTTAAATGCTGAGGTTTAGATCAACAACCACTATCACCTTTACTGTGCCCCTCTCAGCTGTCATCCCCGAGCTACTGCCAATAAAGATTGAAAGGGAAGTGTGTGTGTAAAGAGCAGCTACCAGTATTAACTGGAGAGCAGTATCTATAGCAGTGATTAGTAGAACTGAGATTTTTCTGAAGGGCAGAAAGCATTCTGGTAGCTTCCAGAGATGGCCTCCCACTGTGGTGCTCCTGACTGTTCACGGGTGCAGTAATTGTCATTTCTTGAGAGTTACAAGGAACTGACAGTTGTGCGGCTCATTGCATGGAGCCTGCACTTATCTGGGCAGCACAAACAGCTGCATAGCCACAGGGCTGCTTTCCAGTATATGAATACAGCATAAGTAATGTGGAGGGGGGTATGCAAGGAAAGCTAAAATGGCCTGTTTTTCCTTCCTTTCAAATTAAAAATGCAAGACGTATGTTCTGAGTCATAGAAAATCAGGCAGGAGCTGCAAATGAGCAAGGCTGGTGAGTGAAATAGAGATCTTATTTTGCTGTGGAGGAGCGTTGTCTGTGATGCACACCATTTGGGTTTGGTTTTGTTTTTCGATTAGTGCAAACCTCATTTCAAATAGCTGTAGGCTTGGAATGTAGCCCAGGGGACTTGAATGGGTTTTCCCAGTTGTCACAGAAGGACCTTCTCAGTGGGCTGAGTTTGACCTTGGATGGTGCCTCTTCCATTCATGCACCTGCAGCAATCTCGAGTGTCCTTTGCCTAGGAGCTACAGAAATGCAGAGTGATCCCTAAAGGAAAACTAACAGGTTTCAGCCCCAGCCAGGGAATTCCCTTTGGGAAGTGGTAACTGATCAGGTGGCTCAGAAATCGTAACCTATTGCTGCTACAAATGTTCAGATCTGGTTTTTATTGCAAGTCTCCTGGTAGTTGTATTGTGGTAATTTTTATATTCCAAGTAAACTTTTCAAATCTGACCATCTCAAGTGAACTGGTAATACAGAATAACCTGTGGTTCTACTTGTTCTGCCTCTAATTATAGTTTCTAGAGGATATTCAGTATGAATAGATACATTTATTTGCAGCTTCCCTTAGCAATCTAAATGCTGCTGAGGCTGCATTGTAGCAGATGTAAAAATGAGATGAGATTTGAACATCTGCTTGGAAATGGGTGGCTGAAACTGATAATTGACCAGTAACGATATCTGCCAGCTGACCATTTGTTAGGATTCACAATTCATTATTGCCCTTTATTCGACAGTAAATAGAACCAAACCCTCCTTGATGAGACTCTGTCTGGGTCTGCACCAGCTCACAGAAGCAGTGAGGCCCCTGCATCTACCTCTATGACTGTTAGCACTAAGTGTTAGTTCAACTGCTGCTCAGGCTTGTCCTCAGCAATGCATGCAGCTATATAGGCCTGTTTTTTCAAAAGATTTAAAAGTGTTTTTTTTAATTATTTCTCTCTTTAAATGTAGCCTTCTCTTGTTTTCTCCCCAAGCATCTGTGCTTCAGGGGAACTGCTTTCACAGGTCATTAACATTGCAATTATGCATATGAGATAGTGGCTGCACCACCTGCTGCTCAGACAACTATTCTCTTGTCATTTGGAGAAGGATCCGTCACCCTGAGTGGGGTAGTTGTTGTTGATGAAGCAGGTTGGAAAGAGCTTGCAGCGAGGGGCAGCCTGTGTTTTGGGGGCTGGAAGGAGCAGTTTGCTGCTCCTAGCAGTGTGATGCTCCCCGGTCCACACCAGGCTGGTCCAGGGCTTCTGTGGGAATCACCTGGCCCCAACACATAGCTGGGTGTTTTTGAGAATAACCAGGGTTCCTGGCATCCAAATCAGCGTGGAACTTGTCTGGAAATCTCATCCTAACTCTGCAGTTTGATCCTAGCTGTTCTTGAAGGATAGAGGACAGGCTGTACTTGAGGAGAAAGGAAGCAAATTGGCATTTTAAATTCTGTTCCTTGGCAATTCACTTCATCCAGGGGCTCGCTGTCCCCTTTCCTTGTGTGACATGGCCATGAGGATTCTTGCTCTCAGCTCCTTGTGTTGGATAGTTAAATAAGGCACTTCTGGAGCACTCTCCAAAAACTGGCTGGTGTTACACGCTGCTTTGGGGACTCTGCTGCTCTCCAGAGAGCTGAAACCTCTTACTAGTGTGAAACCTCTTACTAGTCTGAAGTGTTCGTGAGTCAGCTCGTGTTTAGTCTCACTTTCTGTTGCTGAATTAATTTGCAGACTTTAAATATTTGCTTTCTGCTTTAGGAAAGGCCACAGGAAACATTTAGTGGATTGGAATGTCAGACTTTTTGATGGTGGTTTGTCTTTTTAATAATAAACACCATGGAGGCACTTTTTATTTTCCCTTTGAGATAGCGTTTTACCTCTGTGGCAATGTCTTGTAAAAGAATTATGAGCAACTCCCAAGGTGGCAGTGAGTTCAGGGAGACATTGTCCAATTGACTTTGAGAGTGGGAATCCTCTAAATCTTTGGCCTTAGTCTGATTTAAACTAAAGAACTTGTGTCTCAGAAATTAGTACGAATTTGGTACTCTGTGATCCATGTAACCCTGACTTGGACCTCCAAGGAGGAGACCTGCTCTCCTAGCCTGCGTGATCTAGTCAGGACTTGGATTTTCTGAGCTTTACAAGGAGCTAGTATGTTAGGTTATCTGTAATACAGATATTTCTCCCCAGCTGTTGGCATGATTCAATTGCTTTCCTGGGCTGAGACCTCTTTGGTGCCCAGTCTCTTCTGCAGCAGTTCGACTTCCTTGTGGCTGCCCAGGTGTTCTGTCTCCACACCAACTGTTTCCGCAGTATTTTTTGTAGGTGTAACCCCCCCTCAGGTGGGTGTGCAGTTTCTAAATGCTATTTCCTGACTTATGGTGTCTCTGCACAAATGAGGGGAAGAAAAGACAGAGTTGGCTTTTTTTCAAAGCTCACAAGAGGCAAAGCAACATCTAATGCTGTGGAAAAGCTTTGTAGCTCTCTCTGAGGCCTGGAGATAACCAAGTCCATTGAAATGTAATTCACTCTTTAATGCCGCTCCTGTAAGACTGTTTGAAGTTTGCAGAATTCTGTCTTGTTGTTTGAGAATGTGCTTAGATGTAGGAAATGAGTGCGCTTCTGTGCGTACAGCACTTGGCAGAAAATTTGCCTTTTGTTTAAGGACTGTGTAGTGGAGTCTTCAGCCTTCTGTGCTTGGGCCAGGGAGAAAGAGGCCTTTTCAATGTACATAACAAAGCACTGGGCTGTGTTCCTGAAAGGGGGGCTTTAAAAAGTGGCCAAAGTCAGTCATTGTCCTAGATGTCCTCCCTTAATTTGTGTTTGCAGTAAATCATTGTTGAAAAGCTTGAAGAATCTGCTCTGGTTTGAGAGTTCAGGGCTATACTGGTTGTGTCCTCTGGAAAAAAAAAAAAACAAGCCTGGGTGGTATAAATAGGTGTTATTTAGCAGCTGGTGGCACTAAGTGAGGTTTTTCTTGTCAGTTAGAAAGGACAGGGATGTTCTGGAAAGTGTCAAATAGCATCATGGGGCTTTGTCATTATTGCCACTCGATTCCACACCAATGTGTTCAGATCACAAGCAAAAAGATGGCTTTTCTGGCTGCCAACTCTGCTGATTCCATCTGGGATCTAAAATTCAAGCTGTGTCTTTCCTGGCTCTGTCACTAATAATAAAGGTTCTTCATTTGGAACTTAGTTAAACAAAATTGATGCTGATGCATGAGCTAAAATAGAATCCAGCTTGCTCTCCCCGAGTCTTGTGGGCTAAGAGCACTAACAAGCAGGAACATAATTGTTTTAATCTATAGGATCATCAAGTGATTTAACAGACAGCAGATTTGTTGAGAAAACAGAGGGAGTTGTAGCATAACAAGCATGTTGGCCGTAACACTTTTTAACAAATGCCAGAGAACTGGTTGAATTTGGTCACTTTGCCTGCTTGTTAGCATCCTCCATCTGCACTAGGCAGTAGTAGCTCATTAAATGTAATTGGGAAGCTTTTTTAATCAAGGGACATTAAATTTGGTATAACATATGATATAATCTTCAACTCGCTCCTTGTAGGGGGGTGAAGTCTGACTGCTCAGTCAATGAATTGCCATATTTTTATCAGCGCAAGGAGCGTGCGGCTGCGATAGAGGCTCTGGAGTGATGCAGCCTTTAATGCCTCTGGCATTAGGCTGTTCCCCCATGAACATCTCCAGAAAATTGGTACCAGCTGAGATTATCCTCATGCTCTCTGTCGTGTAGGTGTGTTCTCTGATGCTGTTGAAGTGTCAGTGGGTAAAATGCCTAATGTTCTCATTTTCCTCCAAGGAGACGAGGAGCAGAGTTTGCGCCGTTCCCTGTTGTACGGAGGGAGGTGAGGGGAATGCGTGGCGCTGTGTTGTGAACTGGAAGGACACGCTGTGCAGGATTGTTTGCTCTACACCGCCTCCTGCGGTTCAATTTTCCTAAACTTGTGGGGGAGGAATATATTGGCTAAATTGTGTGTGTAGGCAAAAAGATTACTGCGCTTGAAAGGATGAAGGCGAGTGGTGCTTAACTTTAAGTATGCGCTGCATCCATTGGCAAAGGGTTCTGTTTTCTGCTGCTTGCTCCTTATTGTGTGCATAGTCTCTGCTCAGTTTGTTCCTGGAAATCAGCAGGATCCGTCCCCAGGGGCCGTGTGACATCAGCGATGCCGACTGGAGGCTTCTTTCCTTCGGTTCCGAGTTCAATGGGAAATTGCTTTGCGTGGGGCTGTCTGGAATCCCTGTTGTGCAAGTTTACTCCCACCTGCTTCTTTTTAGTATTCTTTAAAACCATTTTTTTCCTAGGCCTTGCTTCCAATAACCATCAGTGAGACAAAATGTTCAGGAAACTGTGGCTGGCCTTTGGGGCGAGGTCTTTTGTGGCCCAACGTGAGTTTTTTCCTCAGTACTTTTCTTTACCTCTTTTTTTTTTTTTTTTCCCCTGATACTGACCAAAAACCATCTCAAGTCTCCTCAAAAGGAGGATCTTCAGGCAAGCCCTGTTGAGAATTGGGTATCTCTTCTGAACATGGGCTTAGACTTGAAGTCATGCCTGAAGCCTTGATGGTGTCTGAGCCCCGTGGGTTACAGTGGAAGCTGGTACCTAAACACCAGTTAAGGTTGTGATGCCTGTGACCTTTAGAAAATAACACCTTAAGTCATCTTACTTAAGGTGACTCCTACTAGGATTCTTTTCATCTCTGAATGAGATAACTTTTCCTAAAGTGTAAACTTATTATGTATCTTTGAATCATAGTTGCTGAAAACATATCCTTTAAGAGAATCGCTTGAATTTGATAGCTTGGAAGCCTTCTGTAATTTGCTGCCAGGCTTCATTTGTTTCTTTTCACTAATAGCATTATTATCTTGCCTTTAAAGCCTGCAGATATGGAACATAACGATAAGCCTTTTACCTCCTGCCGCATCATGGTGTGAGTACTTAATTCTGAGCAAACACTAATGCTTTATACCTTTAATTTTCCTTTCCTACACTCAAGGAGTGAGCATGTCTCTGTTAGGAAAGAAATGGTCACTAGGGAGCAACAGCAGCTACTGTAAAAAAAAATGGGCTATGGTCTGAATTTCTGGGGAAAACTCTTTGTAAACACATATGCACATGCGTGCGCACACACAAACACCCCTGCCAAATTACCCAGGCTGGATTTCCTACTAGCAGGCTGCTGAGGGCTGCTTGCTTGGCTGTCTGCACTAGGATTATGAGAGAGCATCTCCCTTCTCGTGCACATGCTGCACCATCTGTCCTAGATCTCCCTTTATAGCACTATGGATTCCAAATGCCATTTCTTTCTTAGGAGAGAACAGACGTGTCTGAAGAATCCTGCTAGGTAGGGCTGTGCTGCTATTTATGTTGCAGGGTTATTTTTTCCCCCCTCCTCATCCACAGCCAGAATGAACTCTGATAAATCTCTCTGTTCCTGCTTGTGGGAAACCAGATAAAACAGTTGGGCAGAGTCCCTAGGATACCCAGAGAAAAACCCCCCTATTCCATTGCATGCGTTCTGTTCAAAGCACATGAAGACAAAACGGTACTAAATTCACGTTACAAGGACACAGGATAATGTCTTTAGTCTTTTATTGTACATTATAAAATGTTTATTGCTCTATCTGTATCAGAGGTGTTGACCTCTCCCTCTTGGTGATGGAGAAATAGTTTCTGGCAGAGGATCCAGTGATTTTGTTGGGGGTTGGCCTGCCTTCTGGAACAGGCTCCCAGGAAGATCTTGCCTGTTTGCAAACTGTGTGATCTGCAAGCAGACTTCCTAGTGCTGTTCTCCCAGACGAGCTGTTCCGAAAGGCTGGTGACTGTGGAAGTGGGGAGGTGGCTGAACTGGCAGCCTGTTTCTTTGCTTTGACTTTTCAGCCAGGCTTATGGGAGTGCAAGTTTGCTATGATGAGATTTGAATCCTTCTCAGGCCAACGTCTCTTGATGTTTGATGGAACAAATAGGCTCTTGCCTCATTCCCTAGTGTGTATGGAGTGGTCTTGTGGGGCAATTAAATACAGATACTCCATGGCACACCACAAAGAATAAATCTTTTCCACATGACGCACTTGGATCTACCAGCTTCCAGAGCACCAACAGTCCCAGGGATCCTGTCAGCTTGCAAACATCAGCACTTAGTAAAGAGAGAGGAGAACCCCATCCCCTTCCCATTTGTTGTTGTCCTTTTAATGGAGGACTGACTCGAACAAATACCTGGCATTACAACGTCACGAAAAATAGTGCAGGCGAGACGTGTAAGGAGAACCAGACCTTCCTGGGGAGCCCCACTAGAAGAAGCAACTTGGTAAGAACTTAAGCCCTCAAAAAAAGCTCCTTTAGGCAAGTCTTTTGCAATAAATAACTATCGCCACTGGAGACCTTGCATAGCAACCTATATCACGAGTTTTTTTTCCTTTTTTTTTCTTTTTTGCTGACTGGCTACATTAATGGACCTGTTATCACACTGTTGGTGAACTTGGGCCCAGCTAAAAATACTGTGAAGAGAATGCTTGAAGTTATCCTGGAAGCAAAACAACAGCTTCAGGTGTCCTATCACATAGGTTCTCGGTGTCCGGAGTGTCCCGAGCATCCAAGGTAAAGTCCCACCAGTGCAAGACAGGAGAGAGCAACAGTGGAGTCGTGTGCTGCAGCCTGACTGGAAACAACCAGCAAAATTCTCACAGTTTGAGTGGAAACTGGGGTATACCTCATTTTTCCCTCGTTTGTTTGTTTTAAAAACCCATCTACAAGACTTGTTACACAACAAACATCAATGGCACAAAGCAAGCAAGAGCACAGAGCAGCCAAGATCTGGCTGCTAGTCGTGTCTGCGATGAGCTTTTCTTTCTTGCTTGAAGAGGAGTGACAGTGACTGATGCCTGAGCTCATATTCATCTACTGTCAAGATGTAGTGACAGTGAGACAAAACAAAGATACAGTAAAACCGTACACTTCTCCAAAGACAGGAAAATTGTTGCAGAAGATGGAGTGTGAGGGTGAAGTGTGTGAAGTCACTCCAGCCTAGGTGATTCACGAGTCCGGTACAGGATCAGCAGATGCTTTTGCATCTTAATTGTTTGTTTGCATTTAGGGGTATGTTGTTTTGTCTTGTTTTTTTTTTTTGCAGGCTTTTTCTTTCTGGCCAGATGCTTTGCAGAACAGAGACAAGGAGGTTCGTGCCAGCAAGTGGCAATCGTGAGGTCTCTCTCCAGATTGCTCCAACAATATTTCACCTCCCTTAGTCATCAAGGCTCAGAGGCAGAAAGTGAGAGTGAGAAATGGAGTCCATCTATCAGAGGGTAGGCTGTCACGCTTCGATGATATTCACTGAGGGCTTGTTTTTTGGAAACTAGAAGAGACAAAGGAAGAGAGAATGTATAGGAATCACTAGGGAGAAAAGAAGAAAACATCGGAGATCAGTGCAATGTGCTGGAGGATTTGGGTTTTGTAAAATGTATTGTTCCTACCCCCTCAGGCTATTGAAAGGGCCCAGAAATGACATGGGTCTTAGCTGTGACAACAGCAGCAGCCTCATATGGATTGAAATCTCTGGTTTACTGGCGAGGACAAAGAGACTAACCCCGAGCTGGGAGTAAAACGCTGGTGTCTGTGTGTGCCGGGGGCTCAGGCTGCTCAGGGAGCTGCAGCTGCAGGGCCTGGGATGGAGGATCTTCCCGTGCTCCCTCCAGGAGGGAGGATGTTGAATAGAAGAGGCTTTTTGGGTGCTTTGGCCCGGGGGAAGCGGCTTGGCCGCGTCTCACCTTGCTGCGGAGCAGCCCCCCGCTCTGGTGCTCGGGAGTGCTGTTCTCGGAGGCGCTCTTGGCTTTCTCCTTGCTGTTATTGGGCTCGTTGTCTTTGATGATATCGTACTGTCTGCAAAAGAGGGCGATGACGCCTAGCAGGGGAGACAGGAGTGGTCACACACACGAGCTCGGCCTCCGGAGCCCGCGGTGCTCCGAGATCCCTGGCTTGCCAACCGCTTTGTGCCTTGGCAGGGATCTCGGCAGCATCCACAATTACTCCTAAGGATTTTTTTCTAACACAGCTGCTCAGTCCTCTGGCTGTTTGATTCTCAGTGCCAAATTCCATGCTAGACCAGTTAGGTCAGAAGATTAATTATATTCCCACTTCCCTGTCATTGCATGGGACAAGTGTTTTAAACCCCACGTTTGGATATCATTAGTGCCAGCCATGTGGTTAAATGGGATCTTGGCTCTGCAGACACAGGAGCTCCTGGTATTTCTGGCTAGGGAAAATGTGTCCTCTGATTTTCCTCCTCTGAGATGAAGCGAAGGAGCTGGGAGGTGAGAGGCAGGTTCTGCACCTGCCTGCAAAAGAAACCAGCCAAGGGCTCTCAAGCAGCAGGGCAACATCTGTAAATATGCAGCAGTGACGACAGCAAAAACTGCCAGTGGAAATTTCCTCCCACGCGCAGAGGCCCATGAAGAGCAAAGCAGGTGCTGCCATGATGAATAAGAAGACTGAAAACATCTTTCTGAGAAGCTTTTACGTGACATTTTGACCAAATAACTCCTCTGCCTGCAGATTCCAAGCACAGTGTTAAAGTAGGACTGGGCAGATGCTGTGTTTCCCATACTGAAAAGTATTCCAGCTCCCCTAACAGCAGAACACATGTAGAGCTTTCCTCAGTTCCTCACAAAACGCTTTATAAAGTGAGGAGTTGTTATGGCAGCAGTCCCCAGGTGTCACTGATAAATGTAGTGGTCCAAATTTGTCCTTGTGAGCCCCTTGCCTGCGAGCAAAGGGCTGCTCCTAGGAGAATGAGTTAACATCTGCCATCGTCCCACCGTCTGTCACTTCTGATGGTAAAAATGAGGCACAGAGCAGCAAAATAGTGAGTGATACTGGAAGCAGAATCAGCACAAGAACCTGGGTCTCTGGCTCCAGAGCCCAGCGTGCGGGCAGCCTGCATTTGCTAAAACATTCTTATAGATTCAGGTCACCAGGCCAGATTAAAGGCTGGAAAAAGTTGTTTGTGTGCTGAAACTTTGTAAAAAGTCCTTGAGTGTAGATACATTTTCCCCCACCCACTTTCCTTCCTAAATACATCATCCACCTAGAAAGGAAATTGTGGTGTTAGCAAATTCTGTGCTCAGACACTGATCTAAGTTTTAGGTTGTTCAGTTACTTTGTGTAACTATCTGTGATTATCCTGCCTGTAAAAACTATGAAATTTGGACAAGCAGAGCTTAACGTGATGTGAACATCAGAAAGACTGAGAACTGGTGACTTTGGACACCTCTTATCTTTCATTTTGATATTGTGGTTAGTAATAACTCTGAGGAGGCTGTTTCTGTGTGATGGTTAACGCGTTCTGTGTGTGGGGAAACTGGTTGGCTGGCACCAGGGGAGTAAATATTGACCCACAAAGGTTGCGTTTTGTGGATTATGTGATTTGCCAGAGCATTAATTTATCTGCCTGCCAGTTTCCTAGGGTCACCTGAACCATTTCTCTGAGGGGCAGCCTGCTCTGTGGCTCATGGGGAGCAAACACATCACGCTCTTTCATTAATGTTTTACATTGCAGCAGGAGCAGCCGCTGAGTGGCAGCCAAGGGAGGCTGTGGCTCTAAATAGAAAACAGGTAAGTGCAAACTTTATTTCCTGTTAACTCATGCAGAAAGTGTCCTGAACAGGCTATAGCCATTCCAATATCATCAGTGGACAGAGCAGAACTTGGGCATTTTCCTCTTGGCGTTTGCTAGCTTAAAATGCACGAACCAGATCTCTCCTAGTTATGATTTGCTAAAGGGCATATTGAAATGTGGTCTTAAACTCATGCCAGAAAACTCTCACTTCTCTTTGGACATTTTATTTATATTTGTATGGAAGGTTCTTCATACTGGAGGAGCACATTTACTTGATGGTCAGTTTGTTAGAGCTCTGTTAGTGCAGGTTTTAGTAAAATAGTGGGTTGAGAGCTAGATGGTCACAACTCAGTCTTGGTGGAACTCACAGGAATTTGTTTTGGATGAGACTTGGGGTCATAAAACAAGCCAGATAGCGACAGTGACCTGAATCATTTGAAGGGCATCATCATTAGAGCTTTCTGGCAAATGGAGATTACAGGATTAGCCACGGTGAGTTAGACAAGTGGTTCATCAAGGCCGTTATCCCACTTGCTGCACCAGGTGAGACCACTGAGGCACCCAGTCCCCATCCAACTTCTGGCACTGCCCAACTTGTGATGCTGCAGGAGCAATGGAGCTGAATGTGCAGCAGCGTTCTGGGAGGAAGCATTTCTTGTCGGGTCTTAGGTGACTACACGTGCAAACCAAGCAAGCAAGGGAGTCCCTGGGGTGTTATGTGCTTTTGAGAGAAATCAAACTGACCTGCCCACATAAACAACACCACGACGATGATGAGAATTTCCCCTGCTCGCAGCTGCTGGTTTTTCTTGGCCATCTCCTTCATTGTCACCTCATCTGCACAAGGGGAAAGAGAGATCGTGAACTGTAACCGCAGGGCTCAGTGGGGCTGCACTAGGCCCGGTTTAACAGCAGCCTAGACTGCAATCGTCAGTGCCCCGGGGCCAGAGGTAGCAAAGAGCGAGTCCTTGCCCATGGGTCACACAGGGAGCGTGACCCACGCTGTGCACTTGCCCCACGCTCTTCCACAATGACCTGCAGGACACTGGGATGAGCAAGGAGCAGCAAACAGGATTAGGAGGCAGTTAGTGCGTTGGAGTTGCTGGGGGTAAGTGCGTGTGGCGCGTGGCTCCTCTCCCGGCTCTGCAGTTTTCCGCAGAGCCGTGGGATTCAGCAATGAGAACCTTTTTGCAGAGCACAACGTGCCTCCTTGGCCTCAGGACTAAGAAGATTCAGTTCAGGCTGCAGGGAGGGCAGCCAGGCTCCTCTTAGCGTGCTCAGTGAGCGGCTGGTCAGTATTTACAGATAACACCAAGTCGTCTTAGCAGAAAGAGGAGAGAACCAGCAGCATCCTAGGAACCGACGCCACGAGCCCTGCAACAGGCTGGCTCCTTTGGTAAGCAGAGCAACCCTTTGTGTCCCAGATCCCTATGCTCCCCACAGCTTTTCCAGTCAGGAAGTACCTGATTTGACAGAAACATTTGGAGCCTAAGAAAAGGGGGAATCTCTGGGCATCTTTTTTCCTGCTCTGCAGGAATGTGCATGCAGGAGGCTCAGTCCCTCCGTGTCCTGTCAGCACCGGCTGCTCAGGAATGTCCCCCACAGCTTTGCTGGGACACCTGCATGGTTAGCATGCAAGTCAGTCGTCATAACGAATGGAAGTGTCCTAGTCTTAATATTAGTATTATGTTGGCAGTTCCATATTGAGGTGTAAGCCCTGCAGAGAGGCAAGCACAGGCTGCAGGGCCCCGTGGGCAGCTGTAGCACCTGCATCTCCTTCGTGCTTCACCCCGTGTCTGCATTGCTGCCGATACACCCGGAGCATCCGCCTGTCCACGCGGGGCTGTGACAAGGACACAAGACTGTTCAGTCGGACGCCGCTTCCCTCACTGGGAACCCTACGCTGGCATCCCGGGGCCACACAGGAACTCACCCACACTTGCCTTTGTTTTTAGAAGCCAGTTTCTCAGCTTCCCTGGGGGTCTTGAAGAGGACCGGCTCGCTGGCAGGGCTCTGGCCTTGGATGCTGATGGCCTGGACATGCACTATGTACTCGGTGTCCTCCTCCAGGTCCCAGAGGGCACAGGAGCGGGTGGTGGTGTTCACCTCCTGGATGAAGCGCAGCATCCGCACGTCCTTCTTCTGGAAGCCGAGAGCGGAGAGCACGGAGAGGTGGAGAGACCCCCCGTGTGCACGGCTGGGACCCCAGGCTGCCGAGTCCTGCCCTGTCCCCCACGGCCGCAGAGACCGTCGGCCCCTTCTCTCCCTGCTGCTGCTGCGGACAGGACAGGGAGCAAGTTCCCTTCCCGACCGTGAGGGATAGGGCAGAAGGAATGGGCTCAAACTGCAGCAAGAGCATGTGGGAAGGGGCAACCCGGCGTGGAGACGAGCATGACCGAATGTGAGTAAGCGTGGGCACTGTACCTGTTGGGAAATGGCAAATCCGATGACAACTTCGTCCTCCAGAACGTCCCAAGTCACCACGGCCGAGTTGGCTTTGAGGTGTTTGACTGTGACGTTGACGGGAGCCGATGGGCCGTCTGCAAGGAGGGAAAAGAGGCTTTACCGAGGCGAAGCCACGGCCATGGGCAGGAGAGAGCAAAGGCGAGGGAGCGGGGAAGGGCCTTGCTGAAAGAAAACAGGATTTAGCCAAGGTCCAAGGCAGGAGAAACTGTGAGCAACAAATGACCTTCCTGTAAGCGGCCTTGGGCATGTGGTGTGCAAAACTGAAGGGTTTAATTAACAGGTTGTGGGAGATGTGTGCTGAGAACGTGGCGCTGTTACACGTGTGAAACACCTGAGTGTTCAGAGCAGCTCCCGTGACCCAGCGCTGCCCCTCGCGTCCTCCTCGGCCGTGCACCGCGTTGTCTCCGGCGTCTCCTGCTACAGTCTGACAGCGACAGTCGGAGGACAGGCCAAAAGTGCCTCAAAAGCGTGGGGAGGTGAATGCCTTGAGGAGCACTGAGCAGATTTGAAATGCAGGTGTAGTAAACGGGAGTGTTTCTCCGTTTCTTCCCTGTTGGTTTGATAGAATTGTGCGGGCTGCTGGGCCGGCAGCGACTCCCTGATTAGTTGGCGCATTTTGAGCGTGCGAGAGCAGCAGGTTGGATTCCTGCTCCCTCCCCGCTGGTGAAATTTAATTCATTATCTCTAACTCTTGCCCCTGACCAGGCTGCTGGGGCTCAGACTGCCCCAGGGAGGCCGATAGGATGAGAAGGGGGCATGCTCTGACTCTTATCAAATAATACTACTTTTATTGTTTTTAACCATCTCTACTTCTGGGGCTGAGGTCAACAGTGAAAGAATGCATCCATGCGCATCTCCAGTAACGCCCGTGGGATTTATAGTCAGTCCCAGCCGCCTGGATGTGGCCGAAAATATTCTAGCTCTAGTGTCAAGTGTCTCCTAACAACTGACTTCACTCCTGGTGAATGTTCCTGAGGGAACAGGGAAAACATGGGAGCACAAAATTCCCCTGCTGAAGGTCAGTCCTATTCTATGGTTAGCAGAGCAATGATTTTATTCCCTTCTCCCTAAACACCTCCCAGAGTCTGGCTTCCCTTGCTGGCAGGTGGGAAACCCACAGCTACCAGGCCTCATAGTGAAACCCCTAGGAATAGGATCCCTGGACGAGTCCTGCAGACCCCAGACTCACTGCAGCGAGTCAATGAGCTCAAAGGTCAGTCAAAGGGCTGGTCTGCAGCAATTTGGGGGTGTAGGAGGAGCAGCTGTGAACCAGGGGCACCAGGATTTCATAGATGGAGGTGTCCTTTCAAGTATGTGATGAAGTGAGTATTGACCAGGCCATTGCCATGACTTAGGGGTCACTGTGCACTGTCTGCTCCGGCTGGGCCAAGCAGGAGCCGAACCAGGGACACGCATCGTCCTCAGAGCAGAGCCCGGGTCCCTTTTGGACTCAACTCCCTGCTGTGACATGGGGAAGGGACGTGGGTCTGCGGTTCCTCAGCGTCCTGGAACCACGTGCCAACGGGAGGAAGGTCTAATTTTAGGAAGGGGCAGTCAGCAGAGGGGAATGTGCACCGGGAAGCTCGGTGAGTCATGCCTGATGAATTGGCTAGAACACGCGGAGGGCATGACGGAGTTGAGAGACGGGAGACAAAACAGCCTCCAGCCGCAGCCAGGCACTTCGCCCTCCTCAAAGTATCGCTCTGCAGTTAATCCCAGCGTGGTTGTCTCTTCTGGATATTTTTAGGAGAAGCCACCACTGATTTACCCAGCTTAGGTCAAGGAGGCCTTTGAAAGCTGATGAATTAACCTCACAGAAACAGAGAGCAAAGTATCAGTGAAAGAGCTTCGAGCTGGGAAAAGGGAGCGTACAAGGCACCACAGTTGGTACCTGAGTCCCTTTGTAAATTTGTGACCTTGAGGGAGTCACAGCATAAGAAACAGTTGATTTTTCTGATGACTTAAAATGTGGGGGAGTTGGAAAGACGTAGAGCTGGAGGAGGAGAACAAACAACCCCTGGGAGTTGGCGAGGGGCTGCAAGGAAGAAGGGAAGCACCTGGCCAAGCTGCAGCCCAAATATCGGAGCCTGTAACTCCAAAGGTAGACGGGAAGAGATCAGTATGGACAAGAGCACTTAACAACTTGGTGGTAAGACCTGAGAGACACACAGTGATAGTTGAAGTCAGCAGATAATACACCAAAATTTAGGACGGCAGATCTGGCTGCGTTTCTGCTTCACTACTACACATTAGGAGTAGCTACACATAAATCAGTGATGTCAAAGCGGCATAAAAGCAATACGAAAAGAGAATTAGCACAGCATTTGACAGAAGTACAAAGCCAGGAAAATGAGTTTCCCCGCTCCCAGGGTTGAGTGAATAATTTGGAACCAAAAATTTAATCCATGAGGATGCTTTTCTCTCTGCTCCCAGGAGATACATGATGAGATCATGACTTTCTAAATTCTAATCACTGTTCCAGGATACTCCACACTGCTTTTGGCTCCTTGGACCAATTGCAGTTCTCTGTAGTGCCAACTGGACTGGGGTCAGGTAGAGAAGACATAATTCCTGTTTCCCAGCTTGTTCTAGGAGTCAGCATCTCCAGCAGAGCCTTGAGGAGCCAAATCCAAAGGTTCGGTTCCTTTTATGCAACTCCTGGAAACTTTGCTTCTGTGTCAAGCAGCCAGTGAAGCTTGTGATGTTCTCGGGAGCAGGTCTAGAGGGTGGGATGGCCCCAGAGGGAACCAATTCCTCTCTTCGTGCAAGACAGGCTTGATGCACAGTGTGTTCCTTGCTTTCTCATGCATATTTACTCCAAAGGTACTGAGGACAGCACAGATCTTCTGTCTGGTTCGTAAGGAGCCCATATGGTACCAGGTTTGTGGTTTAGCAGTTTAGTTTCATCCCAGCTCAGAGGCTGCAATGCCAGCCTGAACAAATTGCACATTGCAGACTGGCAGAGGATCCGTTTGACCAAATTTGGATCCAGAAATGAAAAGTTGCTCTCTCTTTCATGCCAGCACATCTTGCAGCCCCCTGTTTGATTAATGAAGATAAACTAATGGCAATTTCTAAGTGGGAATGTGCTGATGGTGCTTAACCTATGTCTCGTTTTCTTTTCCCAGGGACCTCCCATCAGGTGAGTTGCAGCCCTGCATCCCCCAGGAATGTGTGTGTCGGCCCTGCCTCACTCCTACCCACCCTGAGCCCTTTTGGCAGGAGCAGGTCAGGGCCTCTTCCGCACAGCGAGGAGGCGTAAGCAGTGAAGATTACCCTTAATCCCCTCTTAATGCTGAGAACTCCTAGCTTCTCATTAAACACTCTGTTAATTATTAATGGACTTTCATTTGAGGAAAAGAGAGGAAAAAAACCCACTTTACAGCTGTGGGCTGGTTCCTCCCTGGCTTTTCATTGTCAAGGCAGCAGCTGCTGGCACAAGGAACAGGAGGGCAACCCCTTACGTTGCCTTCATCAGGAGGATGGCAGGAGGAGTAGGGGAGAGGAGAAGGGAGCAGGGATGTCCCCATACCTGTCCCCACAGCGCGGCGGGGGCACCAGGGTGGCTGGTCGAGGGCTCGGGGTCGTGGTGCTGCTGCCAGCACGTTGGTTGAGCCCTCCTGGCACCCCTGCGAGCGGGAGGGATGGCCCGGGCACGCGTGGGGCCGGTGCCCGAGCAGTGTGGGAGCCACCCCCCTAGCCCAGGGCATCCTCCCCCAGCGGCCGGGGGCAGCTCCTGCTCGCCCCGTGCCCGGGACCCTCCGTACCGCGTGCCCGAACCGCGATAGACCGCTGTGTGCGCCCATAGCTTCTGCCTGGTAATACTTAGGGATATCAAACAGCCTCTGTATAGCTAGCTTCAAAGAGGTATTTAATATCACAGAGATCACAAAGTACAGCTTTTTATGCTTTTATACTTTCCTAATGCTTTTAAGTAAAGACAGCGTATAAATTGACACCGGAAAGCCATCCTGAGGCCCTCCTTTAACTGACATCTTGCCTTAAGGTCTGTTCAAAGGATCTTTAGCGACAGCTCAGCTCTGCCTTTGAGGCCACTCTCAGTTTGCGGTTTCCACTGTCCAGCCCTGAGCTCCTAGGATGTGGCTGGAGGTGGGAGCCAAATTGCTGCCCCTGCCATGGAAGTGGCCAGAGGAACCATCTACACGGAGTAAAGGGAGGAAAAGGGAGCCCCTGTGCTAGTGTCGCACCCTTCGAGGGCAGCTCCGACAGCACAGTCATCTGCTCTGGCAGTAGATTTGCTATTAGAGTGTGTCTGCAGGTTTATCTCCACAGCCAAGGGATCCAGCTCCTCATAAATCTGCTCCCTTTGAGTTCAGCTTTCTTGGAAAATGCACGCAGGCCTGATGTACTTGAAAGCGGCTGGAGTAAAATGCAGCCGCGTCCTCCGCGGGCAGTGCTATGCTATAATCCCAGCATTTTCCAATCCAGTTAGCTCCAGCAATCACAGCACCTGCCCAGGGGCTCCTTCAGTGCTCTCCTGCCATTCCCTGGGCCCCGGCACCACCTGCAAGCTCCCTGCCCTTTCCTGTGGGAAGCTGTAAATGTCAGCCTCAAATCACAGCTGCTCTTCGTTCCTGCACCGCGACCTTCCCTAGGGATGCAGGGGATGGAAGAACCCGCAAGGGGAAGGAGCATCCGCCGAGGTCCCGTCCACGTCCTGGCCGCAGCCCCGGCGACACCAGGCCCTTCTTGTCCGCAGCAGAGCGGTGAGTGTGGAAAGACCTTTTCCCACCTCTGAGCCTTTCCGTGCTCTCCCAGCAGGGCTCTCCTCACCGGGTGTAATTGCTTGTCAGTTTTCTGGGGTGTTTAGCAAGGGCTGGAGCACCGATCAGCTTCCCTGAGCATTTTAATGAAGAAAACCTGCAGGGGAGTGGGAGGGAGCAGGGACCCCCAGCTGCCATCACCGCTCGCGTGGGAAATGGGGCTATTCGCTAAGCTCCGGCTATTTCAAAGAGCAGAAAGTCCAACCGGGTGTTTTTCAGCATGGAAAAGAGTCAATTATTTCCTGCCAACCACCCACTCCCGTGTACAAACAGAAGAGGTGTAAGACACGTAAGCAAAGGCTGTCAGAGGCAGCACGGGGCAAGGATGAAGTTTCCTGGCCGGCCACTTGCCACCAGGACCCGGTCCCCTCCAGAGAGCTGCTTGCTCTGTGCTCTTGCATCAACCGCATTTGTGCTGTTCACACAAAGATTTTCATGCCTCAGTGCTCAATACATTTATGCTTTTAACTGAATTATGCTTGTATCAGGCCTTAATTCAGCCTAAGGGTACTTTATAAAGCAGGAGGGGTTTATTTAACAGTGAGTGCTGAAAGGACTGAGTCACATTGAGCGCCCGTAGAAGTGGGCACGGGTCCATGGGAAGCTGCTTCTCATTCTGCCCGCGGTTGGTGTGCGCGAGCTCGTCCCGCTCCGGGAGAGCTCTCTGCTTTTCACACGGATGTTCCCAGCAGGAGCGGGTGTCGGGAACAGGATGGCGCAACCCTGCGCGGCAGCTTCCCCGCTGAGAGCCTGACACCGGGCTTGGAAACCTCCACGTTTCAATTAAACCTCCCTTGTGCTGAATGCACAAGTCGGGAAGATGCTGATGTCATTCGGCAGCTGCCCGGGAATCTCTGTGGCCTTCGCGAGCCAGGGCCAGCTGCAAAGAGCTGCCACCAAGGGCCACCTCGGCGGGCAGAGCGCCCCGTGTCGCTGCCTCCGATCCCGCCGGACAGCGGTGCGTGACTCCCGTGGCTTGGAGGAAGAGGACGAGGAAGAGCCGGTGGGAAGTTTTCCATCCTACAGGAATAAACGTGACTCGAGTCGCTCGACGCCCGCAAACCCTGCGGGGCTGCTCGTTGCTCCGGGAAGGCTCTGGGCTATTTCGAGGTCTTTCAGTGTTTTTGCACAGCCCCCTGATGCTCGTTAAGAGCAGCCCGCGGCCCCGCGCGCTGCACAGCGCTTCCCTCTCACTGCGGCCGCGCAAGGGCCCCGCGTCGCAATCCTGAATCACGCTGCAGATCTGAACAACTGTTTTCTCAGTGCTCCCCTCGAGCAGGCAGCAGCGGGGAGCACTGGAGGGTTCTCTGCACTGGATGCTGAGGCTCCCGGAGCCCCTGGCACCCGTTTCCCCCCGTCTCCAGCAGCAGGGACCTCACCGTGCGGAGGAGCAGCGGCACCGGCGGCTCTGGGCACACAGGGACACGTTACCAGCGGCGCTGCCACCCCCGGCTGCGTGTGACCTTGGGAGAGCCGCTGTGTCCCCTCTGCCACCTCCCGCCAGGCCCCAGGGCGGCTGCAGGGCACGTGCAGGGCGAGCGGCGCAGCACAAGGTCACGGCACTGCCCGTGCATTGCATGGGGACAGCGGGAGGCCTCGTGGCCCCTCGCAGCACAAACGCTGCCTGAACCAGCCCGAGCGGCGGCCGTGGGCACGGACACGGCTCCGTGTTTACTCGCCGTTCCTGGCTGAGGTGATTCAAGGATAAGGAGAAGCAGGGACGAGCGTCCTAGTTTGCAGAGGCCTGGCGAGCCTGCTGCTCTGGCAGGTGCCTCCGTTGCACTGGGGTGTTTTCCCCCTCGCTCCCTTCTTTCAGGAATGTTTTATTCCATCATCCTGCGGCCGCTGGTTCCGAAACGGTGACTTTGACAAGCGTGTCCTTGACCTGACACTGTCGTGCCAAAGCCAAAGGTGCTGGGGGGGTCTCTGCACCCCATTGCAGGCGCGACACGGGTGGGATAACTCCGGCTGGGCACAGGGCTGGCCCGGGCACAGGAATTCCCCCTCCCCGGGCTGTGCAGCGCCAGCGGCCCTCGCCAGCCCTCTGGAACGTGAGATATTCCGGCAGTCGGCGCTTTGGGAATCAGAGCAGCTGTTCCAGCCCGGCTCACAGCCGCGAGCGGGACCAGCCTCGGCAGAGCCCGAGGGAAGTGGTGCCGGAGCCAGGGCACCCATGGGTGCATTTGATGCATCCCGCTTGGCTCCCTGTAGGAAGTGGCTCCCTGGGGACCCTAGGCCTGCAGGAGGGTTGTTCCCTGAGCAGGTCAGCCCGGAGGAGCCTGGGTTTAGCCCTGCCGTGTCCAGGTCCCCAGGAAGCCAATGCGCTCCCGGGCCGGCCGGGCTCATCCTACTGAGCTCCCGAGGCCTTCGGCAGCTGCAGGACCTTGGTGGCCCCTGGCAGGCCTGGGGGACAGGGAAAGGAGAGCGGGATTGCGAAGGGGGAAGCGCCACATGGGAGCGGAGCAGCCCTGGTGCCTCCCTGGCTCCCGTGGGGCCTCTCAGGATTTGCCCTCCCGGTGCCAGGGCTGCTCCTGGCGTTTCTGTGCCACGTTCCGGAGCCGCCTCTTCCAGAGGTGCCCGGTTGGGACCCCGTGGGGCTCTGCCGTGACGGGCAGGTGCCCAGCAGCTCCCCAAAGCCGGGGGCTCCGCAGGACGGAGCGTCCGGACCCGCCAGCCCCCTCGGAGCTTGGGGCAGCCGCAAGCAGGAAAGTCGCGGCCAGCGATGCCTGGAAACTCCTTCCCTGTCGCCAGAGCCCCCGCCGTGCCCGGTGCCCCGCGGAGCCGGTACCGGAGCCGGTGCCGGTGGCCCTTACCTGCCTCCACGGGCATCAGGCTGGCGCAGCTGAAGCAGAGCAGGAGCGCGGCGCCGGTGCAGCCCGGGGAAGGCTCCATCCCCCGCGGCCGCCCGCGCCGCGCCGGGCCGGGCCGGGCCCCGGCGCCTTCAGCACCGCGGAGAGCGCCGCGGCCCGGGCCCGCCGGGCCGGCCCGGTTCGGCCCGGCCCCGCTCGGCTCCGCTCGGGGCCCCCGGACCGCTGGGCGCCGCAGCGGCACCGGCGCGGCTGGGCTCGGCTCGGCTCGGCTCGGCTCGGCTCGGTTCGGTTCGGCGCGCGCGGGAGGCGGGGGCGGGCGCGGCCCCGCCGAGCCCCGGCTCCGCCCGCTGCAGCGCCGGGCAGCCCCGCTCCGGTCCCTCCCCCGGCCCCGCGGCCCGGCCGGCCCCGCCGGCACCGCCCGCCCCGTCCTCCCCGTCCCGGGGGGAGACCGGGGACCCGAGCCCCCACCCCGGGCCGCTCGCGGCCCCCCCCAGGACTGCCGGTGCCATCGCGGTGCCGGCTCCGGTGCAGCCCCCGCGCCGGCTCTGAGCAGCGAGCGCGGGGCAGCTTCTCCAATTAGCGGCGTTCAGGTTAACGAGGCGCGCGCGGGGCTCGTGCCGGGTGAGCGCTTGGAGGCAGCAGGAGCAACGCCACCACCTCGGCCAGCGGGTGCCCTGCGTGGGGACACCCGCCCCGGCCACCACCGGGCGCTGGGCCCCGTCCCCGGCAGCCCGCGACGACCCTCCGCAATCCCAGGACTGCGAATGCAGCCCCGAGGGGCCCCCCACCCCGCAGCAGATCCCGGCGCTCAGGCGGGCGCCCGTTGGGATCTGCACCGTGTGCCCGTGTCCCCCATGGTCCCCGCAAGGCAGCCAGGCCCAGAAGGGCCATTCCCGGAGCCACCAGCGCTCCGGGCACAAGCGAGAGCCGAACCCCCCGGCAGCACCAGGACACAAGGCCGGCCCTTCCCCACTGCCTCCCCCAGCCCCAGGCAGCACGAAACGCCGCCCGCTCCTCCCTTTCAGCTCCTGGCTGGCAGCAGATTAAAATTTCATCACTCGAGAGGCAGAGAGGGTGCAAAGGAGGCCAGCGAGCAGCAGGCAAAGCGGGGGGAGCCTCCCCGTGCCACGAAGCCGCTCGCTCCAAGGGCCGCGCGCTCCGGAGCGGCTCTGCAGCTGCATCCCGGCCGGGCTGCAATGCTGGGAGCTGGGTGGCCGCCTCCGGGCTCGCCGAGCAGGGCTGCTCCATGGCTCTTTCCAGCCTTGCTCCATGTGCCAGTGCCCGGGCTGGGCCGGTGGCCTCCTGTGGTCCCCCTGCCCGCACTGCCGCATTGCGATCCGATGCCCCTCGTGTCCTCCTTGCACCAACTTGGTCACACCGAGGCCACCTCCCACAACAAGTGCCCCTAGACGATGGTGCGGGGTGGGAGCATCCCCAGCATCTCCCCAGCCTGGGCCACCTCGTGCCTAAGGAAGCGAACGCGGCAAGTGGAGATGGTGCCGATCCTACGCGCGTCCCTCCAAGGCGGGATGCGATTCCCAGTCCTGCATCACGGGCACCATCGCGGCCTCTCCTCCCGGCAGCAATTTCGGCATTTTGGCTGGGGAAGCTGCAGGAAGGAGCAGGGGCCGCTCGCAGCCAGAACCGGGAGAGGTGGCTCTGCCTTGGGAAGGGCCTGGCCGATGTCCCCTGCCCGGCCACGTGCCCCGCTCACCACCAGCTCCCGGTGCCGTGTCCAGGACGGGACACCCGCCCAGCCCGGCTGCAGCGTCCAGCACAGGATGGGGACCAGGCTGGGGACCAGGCTGGGGACATTGGCAGGGTGCTGGCAGGGCCCCGTGCAGCTGTGGCCGGTGCCAGGCGGGCGGCTGGCGCGGCGCAGCCTGGGGAAGGTCCTTGCTGCCATCTGCCGACATCCCACGGCAGATCCCAGCACGGCCGGCGCCGCAGCCGGGGCTGCGTCCAGATTGTCCCCAGGGCAATGCCCGGTGTCCCCAACCAGCTGCAGCGGGGCCTGGCTCTCCCTGACCCCCTCTCTGAGGCTGGGCGGGTCTTGGGGGTGCAGAACCCGCTGGCTGGGGACCCCGCAGGGCCCTTTCCTGGATGACCCCCAGCCCTGCGCCCTCCAGCTGCCGCGGTGGCACCATCCGTGGCCCTGAGGCCACCCCGCAGCCGGGGCCACGAGAGGGAGCCCAGGGCTCACGGGTGCTGCGCTTAACCCCTCCGGCCCCGCCGGAGCGGCGGGCACGGGGACAAGGGCTCCCTGCAGTGACAACCTGCAGCGCCGGCCCGGGAAGCCCGTGGGGTTTGTGCCCAGGGAAGGGGCAGCTGCATTGCCCTCCCTGTCACCTCCCCCGGGCACCACGCAGGGCAGGAGCCACCTGCGCCCCAGGGATCCCCAAAGCCACCAGCCTGGGTGGCAGCGCAGCCGGACTCGATGGTCTCGAAGGTCTTTTCCAACCTTAATGACCCTGGGATTCCATGGACATGCGGGGTGCTCCGGAGCCCCCTGTGCAAGAGGAACCAGGGGCCGGGAACGAGCAGCCCTGTGGGCTCCGCAGGGCACCAAGCCTATTAGGGATGGGAATTACACAAATGGGTTTGGGCCGCGATCCTCATTATCTGGGCATTTGCGCTTAATCCCTGGCTATTCCTCCAGCGCCCGCGGCTCCCCCCGCCCCCGGCACCCGCTGCCTCCTCTGCGTCCTCGGATGGGACGCGGAGCCGGAGCCGCTGCACGGATGCAGGGACAGGGACACAGGCAGGACCCAAGTGCAGACTTAGGGCTGCCTCCCCACCAGCTTCTCCCATCCCGGATCCCGGAGCGCGGGGCGGGATGCGGGACGGGATCGGCACTGCGGCTCCCTTGACCAGTTCAGCTGCCCCGGGGCCCTGCCTGGCTGCACGGCCGGGCCATGCGGGCCACAGAGGGGCTGGGGAAGGTGGCCACGAGGGCCCCGCTGGCCCCGGGCAGCGCTGAGTCCTGTGGAGCTGCGTGTGCCACACGTGGGTGCCACGCTCGTGTGCGGGTGATGCCACCACTATCAGGAGACCCCTGCCATGAGGAGCAGGAGGAGGAGGAGAAGGAGGAAGCTCCCAGCCCTGGCAGCGCCGAGCGGAGCCCGTGACCGTTTCCACAGTCTCTCCTCGCTGGCCAAGCCCTGGCACCGGGCGGCCTCATGGCTGGGGTGAGCGGCTCCGGCCCCCAGCCCCCCGTATTATCCCCCCCTTCCTGAAATCCCCGGTGGTGAGGGGGATTAGGGGGTTTAGGGCTGGGATGGAGTCGGAAATGGGATGCTTTCAAATCACCCTGCGTCACTTGTGCCCTCCGCCGCTCATGCACAGGGGGATTAAAATAGATATGAAGATTATCGGTGGGGAGGACGAGGGGGAGAAGGGCACCCCTCCTTGGGGAGCCCTGCTCTGTCCTGGCCTCCCTGGCTGCTCCAGGCTGCCTTGGGCCCCAGATCCCAGCATGGATCCTCCTGACCCGGGCCCAGCCGGGCTGCAGCTCTGAAACAGCCGCTTGAACCCAAGGCCACTGGTGCTGGTGCAGTAACAGGCTGGGACTGGCTGCAGCTCGTGAAAACGCCCCAGGCAGCCCCAAAACAGTGCCTTGGGCTCCAGAGCAGAGCCCTGTCCTGGGACAGGGGGGAATCCGGGCGCTGGGGACACTGCAGTGGCCGGGGAGGGTGTCCCCGGGGCGAATGTCCCCAAAGAGCCTGTGGAGATGGGGAAAGTGCCGGTGCTGGGACCTGCGGAGGCACCGGGACCTGCGGAGCCACCGGGACCGTTGCACCAAGCTCTGCAGCAGCAGCAGGAGCCCATGGGGAGGAGAGGGTGCACGTGCATGCGTGCGCACACGCGGGCTTGCAAGTGCGTGTGCAAGCGTATGTGTGTGTGCAAGCCCGTGTGTACATGGGCGAGCCTGCGTGTGCATGCGTATGCAAGCCTGCATGGGTGTGCAAGCCTGCATGGGTATGCATGTGCAAGCCTATGTGTGTGTGCAAGCCTACATGTGTATGTGTGTGCAAGCCTGCATGCATGTGCAAGCCTATGTGTGTGTGCAAGCCTACATGTGTATGCGTGTGCAAGCCTGCATGTGTATGCATGTGCAAGCCTGTGTGTGTGTGTGTGTGCAAGCCTGCATATGTATGCGTGTGCAAGCCTACATGTGTATGCGTGTGCAAGCCTGCATGTGTACGCGTGTGCAAGCCTGCATACGTGTGCAAGCCTGCGTGTGTTTCCTTGTGCCTGTCCCCCCGTGTTGCCCCCTCTCGATGCACCCCCGGGCGCAGGATTCAGCCCGGGCTCCCCTTGGAGCAGCCTTGAAAATCACTGGGGGGGTGGGGGGAAGGAAGCGCCCCCCCCGCCCCGCCCGGGACCCGAGCAGGGGCCGAGCCCCCCCCCGCCCCGGGGACCCCCCCGTCTCCCTCCCCTCGGGGCTCTGCGGCCCCGGGAGCCCCGCGGGGGGGGGGGGGGGGCGGGGGCCGCGGCGGGTCCCCCCCGGCGGCTGCGGCGGCCGCTCCCGGCGGGCGCTCGGGGCCGGCGGCGGCGGCGGCTCCGGGCAGGTAGGAGGAGGCGGCGGCGGCGGCGCCGGGGGGCACCGGGGACCGAGGGGGGAACGGGGCGCCCCCCCCCCCACAGGCACCTGCAGAGCCCCCCCCCGCCCGGGGCGTCTCCCCCTGCCCAACGCGTGACGCCCCCCCCCCCCCGCCTCCCCTCCTGGGCGGGGGGGGCTCTGCAACCCCCCCCATCCGAGGTGCCCTTTTTGGGGGGGTCCCTGCAGCGCCTCCCCCGGGCGGGTCTTTCCTGGGGGTCCCTGTGCGGAGGTGCCCGGCCGGGGGGGGGGTCCTTGTCCCCGCGGCGGCTGCGGGGGCCGGTGCAGCCCCCCCCCCCCGGCTCTGCCGGAGCGAGGATGGAGCTGGGGGGGCCGGGGGGAGCCCTCCGAGCCCCGCAATCCCGCGGGAAGGGGAGCCCGGGCCCCGCTCCATCCTTCGGGGGAGGCTGTGGGCACCGAAGGGGGACCCTGAGAAGGGGCTGCAGCCCCCCCGGGCCACCCTGCTGCTCTCGGTGGGGGCCTGGGCACAGCGCGGCGGTGGGGGGGCACTCAAGGTCACTGCAGGGTCCCCCGTGTGTCCCCCTGTCCCGCTCCCTTCCCCATGGTGGGCGCTATGGGACCCTGTGGGGCACCCGAGGTGGGGAGGGGGTCCCGGCCCCGGGCAGGGACCTGCAGCCCCCGGCTCTCCCCGCAGCTCCGGCACCAGCCGGAGGCATCAAATATTAACGGAGCAGCCGGAGGAGCTGGAAATATCCCTCCCACCCGGGAGCTGACCCAGATCCATCCAGCACCGGGCCCAGCGCCCCATCCCCACCCAGCCCCACCGCAGGCTCTGCCCCTCCTGCTGTGCGCTGGATATATATATATATCGCCTATATATTATGCAAATGAGCTATAAGGGGCTATTATGCAAATGAGCAGGGCTGTCGCCGCCTGTCGCAGCGCTGTCCCCAGGCCCGGCCCCGTTGGCGCAGAGCGGGCGCCGGGGATGGAGGGGGCCGCATCGGCGTCCGCGCTGCTGTCCGGGGGCTGCCCGCGAGCGCTGCCGCCTCTCCCTGCTCTCCTGTAGCGCGGAGGGACCCGCCGGGAGCTGCACCGGGAGCTCCAGCGCCCGCCGCGCCATGGGCAAGCAGAACAGCAAGCTGCGCCCGGAGATGCTGCAGGACCTGCGCGAGAACACGGAGTTCTCCGAGCTGGAGCTGCAGGGCTGGTACAAGGGCTTCCTCAAGGACTGCCCCACCGGCATCCTCAACGTGGAGGAGTTCAAGAAGATCTACGCCAACTTCTTCCCCTACGGCGACGCGTCCAAGTTCGCCGAGCACGTCTTCCGCACCTTCGACACCAACGGCGACGGCACCATCGACTTCCGAGAGTTCATCATCGCGCTGAGCGTCACGTCCCGCGGCAAGCTGGAGCAGAAGCTCATGTGGGCCTTCAGCATGTACGACCTGGACGGCAACGGCTACATCAGCCGCGAGGAGATGCTCGAGATCGTGCAGGTACCCGGTCCCCCCGGCCCTGCTCGCGGCCCCGAGCAGAGCCCGTCACGTCCCGCTGCGCTGGGACGGGGACCGGTCCCCAAATCCCCCCTGCACCCCTGTCGGTTTCCCCAGGGCTGGATGCCGGCCCTGCTCCTGCCGGAGCATCCCGCGGGAATCCCGCGCGCTCATCCCGCCTCCCTCTCCCCAGGCCATCTACAAGATGGTCTCCTCTGTGATGAACATGCCCGAAGACGAGTCGACGCCGGAGAAACGGACGGAAAAAATCTTCCGACAGATGGATACTAATAACGACGGTAAATGAGAGGAGCTGGAGGGGATTAAGGCAAAGGTCTCATGGCTAAATCCAGGGGTTTTAGCGGGAGCCGCGCGCGCTGATTAAATGGCTCGTGGCCGCCGGGGCGGGCTGGGGCAGGACCCGGGGGCTCGCGGTGGCCGCAGCCTCCCGAGCGCCCGTTGTCCCCGCAGGGAAGCTGTCGCTGGAGGAGTTCATCAGAGGAGCCAAGAGCGACCCGTCCATCGTGCGCCTGCTGCAGTGCGACCCCAGCGGGGCCGCGCAGCTCTGAGCGCCCCGCACCGCCACGTCCCGCACGCGCCGTCCCTTCCCGCACGCCCTGGTCCCCTCCCCGGGCGCTGGCGGCGAGGGAGGAGCGCGCGCCCGGGCTGTCACTATCCCAGAATAAAGTTTGTCCCGGAGCAGCCGCTGGTGGGGAAGGGGCCGTCAATGCGCAGCGTGGGGTGGCCGCGTCCTAGCCCTGTGGCCGGCCACGGGGCCGCGTGGGGCAGGACGAGCCGCGAGGGGACGGGGACGGTGTCACCTCTCTGCAGGGGAGGAGGTGGGGGGCGAGTGGGGGGCAGCGGGTGCTGAAGATGCCACCGAGCTGAGCGCGAGGGGCAGCAGGGAGCAGTGCGGGGACGGGACCCCCTGCCCACCCGCAGCCCCCGAGCTGCTCAAAGCAGCTGTGGGTGCCCAGGGCACCCCTAGGGCTCACATAGCCATGGTGGGGTGGAAGGGGTGCTCATGGATGGGATGGAAGGGGTGCCCATGGATGGGATGGAAGGGGCACCCGTGGGTGGGGTGGAAGGGGTACCCGTGGAAGGGGTGCCCATGGATGGGGTGGAAGGGGTGCCCATGGATGGAGTGGAAGGGGCGCCCATGGATGGGGTGGAAGGGGCGCCCATGGAAGGGGTGGAAGGGGTGCCCATGGGTGGGATGGATGAAGACCACGTCGGTGCACGGGGCAGACCCACGGGCAGGACATCACATCCCTGCTGCTGCTCCGGTCAAAGCACCCTGGCTGGGCTCCCCGGGGATGCTCCCCCAGTGCTGGCACTGTTGGGAACAGGGAGGTCCAGGGCTCATCGGGATCCTCAGGGGCGGGAGAGCAGGATGGCGCGGGGGCGGCTCTCCCGCAGGAGCTTCCTGCGAGGAAGCGGCTGCCATGGGGACATTGGTGCCCTCGTCCCCATCTCAGTGCCATCCCCGAAGCCTTCAGCCCCCCGGGAAGGGAGCCCTGGCCATGGCCGAGCGGAGCCCTCTGCCCCCGTGTCCGTCCCGTGTCCCTGCATCCAGCAGCACCATCGGGGGCTTCATGCCAGCCGCCCGGGGCTGAGAGGAGCCTCCGCAGCTCCCGGGATCCCGGGAGAAGGATCCGGAAGCGCGGAGCAGAGCGGCGCTGGGAAGAGCTGCCCAGGAGCAGCAGCGACCCCGTGGGAGCCCCTTCCCCTCCGGCCGGCCCTGCTCGGCCCCGGGGCTGCTCCGCGGTCCCCGCGCGGGTCCCCTCTGAACCGTCCTGCTGCACAGGGCGCTGAGAGAGGAGCCGTCCCCAACACGGATGGGACAACAAGGCAGCCACATCCCGCTTTCTCGAGGCAAAACGGGGCAAATCCAGTTCTCCTGTGCAGATATCCCAAGCAAGGGGCAGAATGAGGGAGAGGATTCACCAAACACCTCTGGAAAGGACGAGCTAGATGCGAGTGGAATGACAACCAGAGTCTTTATTCCAACAGTCCTTTAGATGTTTGCAGACATACAGACGCACGTACATATTTACACTCTTACGCACCTCACTATAAAGCGCTTGAACCAATAAATTAAAACAAAAAGAGGGTGGGGGGCGGTTTCTCTTTTGTCATGTACGAAACAGCAGCTCCCCCAGGCGAGGCCGGGGAGCCAACTAGAGAGCTGCAGACAGAAGCCGACACGGACACGACCCTGCCCGAAAGCTGCAAGGAGAGCGCGAGCTCCTCCGCGCGAGGCCCCTCATACTCTGGCTTCGATGCACTCCAGCTGGACCATCTCCTCGAGCCGGTAGCCCTCTGCGTGGGCACAGTGGCCCAGGGGGGCACTTGGGCTCTCGGCTCCGGGGGGACGCGGGCGGGCGGCCGCGGTCTGGGAGCGGGGGGAGCCGCTCTCGTCCGACGGGATGTCGGGCACGTCGTCCGACTGGCTGTCGGAGCTCTCCAAGTCGCTCCGGATGCTCTCGGGCTGGGCCAGGGTGATGTCCCAGGTTTTGCTGGCAATGCAGTCCTTTTGCTCGCAGCTTTGGTGTTTGCATGGCTGCTCCTGCTCGCCGTCCTCTTCCTCCTCCTCCTCCTCCTCTTCCTCATTCTCTGCCATTTGGGTGTGGACGTGCAGAGAATCCTCTGTGCTGCTGCCACTGGCCAGCTGGTAGTGACTTGGTTTGGCTTCGATGTCCACCTGGATCTCCATGTTATTGCACTCCCTGCAGAAACAAGCACCACCAGCTGCAGTTACACGTGGAGGCTGCTTCCAAACAGCCCCTGCCCTCCTTCTGTGGGAGAAAACGGATCCCTCCCCGCTCCAGGGACAAGGAGCAGGCCGGGACCTACAGCAGCACCTCCTGGGGCATGGATTCCTCCGGAATTCCCACCCCATGTCCTACCTGTCCTGGGGGTTGTAGGAGCTGATGATGGAGCCGGCCATGGCTCGAGTGCTGGCGTTGTCGCTGATAGCCCCCAAGCTAACAGAGTCTTTGGGGAAAATCTCCTTCTGGACATCTGCTTGCACTTCCAGCCTGCAGGAGAGGAGAGAAATGCTCAGAAATTACTTAGCTGGTCCATGAGGGCACCAAACAGTTACTGTTTGCCCTGGGAAACCTGGTGTCCCCGCGTGCTGGCCCAGCTGGGCACCAAGGACTTTATCTCCAATGGTTTAGCTTCCTTTAGTCTCAAACTTGGCTCCATTTAGGTAAATCCATTCTGTTTTCCATGACGAAGGTGAAGTTGTGTTTATAACTATGACTCATGCAATTCCCGCGAAGAACAGATTTCCACGGATCGAGCACAGAGTCATGATTACATCCTGGCTGCTAGATCAACACGTGTCTCTAATTACCCAGCAGACTGACTCACAGGCAGGCTTGGAGGAAAACTGTGCTGTAACCTCCTGACTTGGAAAGCAGCAATCCTGCCTGCTGCAAGCCAGTAGGGAAGAGGCAGCACCAGGCTGGGATTAGAGGCCTGGAAGAGCTATAAGCCGGCCACGCAGGCATCTCCAGGCTGTTCCCAATTAACCTGGAGCGCCGGCTTCCCTCTTTCAAGGAGTTCAGCAGGGGCAGAACCTTGTTTCAACAGCTGTGTCCTCTTTGCAACAAGCAGCCTAGCGCTGCCACAAACCAAGAGTGAAGACATTAGCACAGAACGGGACTCCTGGGCACACAGAGGGTCCCCCAGAGGTCCGCACAGATCCCAATCGAAGCCCATCCCGTTGGCACGGGCTTTGGGATCCCGCAGTGAGTGTGAGCTCCGTTACCTGCTGTACTTGCCCTTGCCTCCGGAGAGGACGCCGCCGCTCAGGGTGCCGCCGGACAGCGCGGCGAAGCTGGCCGTCTCGCTGTAGTTGCCCTGCACGACGCTGAGCCCGTCCGTGGGGCTCCCGCTGGTGCTCAGCACGCTCGTCAGCCCCTCGATGCTGCTCTCGCCGATGCTGGGGTTCTTCAGGGCTCGCCAGGCGTCAGCCACTGAGGGAAGGAAGAGCGAGGCCATCGGGGAAGCGCTCGGCATGACGGCGCCGGCTTCTGCCAGCCCAGACCCCGAGCAGCAGGATCCACATCTCGGGTACCAGCGGCCAAAGGGAGAACTGAGATGTTGCTACAAGAGCCACCCAGCTGATCCCCAGCAGAGGACTGGGGTGAATCACTGCTGCTAGCCAAACCCCAGTGACCCCGCATGTGCAGGGGGGGTTGGACTATAGGACCTCTAGAAGTCCCTTCCAACCTTAAGCATTCTGTGATTCTATGAAAACTAAAAAACGTGTTAGATTTGGGAAACACAAGTCTCCTGCCATTTCATTACGGGAAGCAATGAGAGGGTCGTGCTTTAACGCCTTCCCTTCACCAGTTACATTACCTGTGATAGGTCCATCATCTTCATCAAACTCTATCTTCACACCCTTCCCGTTGGCTGTGCTAACTCCGCAGCCACCACCTCGGCACAGCGAGATCGGCACGACTCCGTACACGTAAGCCAGCATGATGGGGACTCCAATACCTGGAGAAGAGGATGCACTGGGTTAAGAGGAGCTTAAGGCCGGGTTGGCCAGGCAGGGAGGACCTGTGCTATGGTCAAGGCTTTGCAGGGCACCAGGGCTGTTCTGCCCACGAGGCTGTGCAGCCTGCGGGGTGAAATGGAAGGAAGGGTCCAGGGAAAACGCACAGGGGGAATCTGCAGATTCCCCTTGGCCACCCCGCACAGAGCTTGGCTTGTCTTTGTGTCTGTGACTATTGGCCCATGGAAGGGAAAAGAGCAGCAGCAACTCACCAACACTGACCGCAGCGATGACGGGGGAGGCAATGACAGACAGGGTGACCCCACCAGTAATGGCCAAGTTCCTCTTGTGCTTAGATGTTTTCTTTCCCTCGTACCTACTGTGGATCTAAGGGAAGGAGAAGCAGCAGGTGAGAACACAGCCTGGCCAGCAACAAACACCAGCAGACAATATGAATAAGCTTGTGATTTTACAGCCCTGGCAGCTGCGTTAGCCTATGAAGAACCTCATCCTGAGCACAGATCTCAGATCAGAGCTGGAAGGTGGGTCTGTGTTTAGGGAGCCACGGCAGGGCACTGACATGCCAATTCCTCCCTCTGGTTGCCTCCTGGTCAGCACAGACTCAGCAGCACCACGCAGTGCAGAGCCCTGGAGTCAGCCAATGGCAGCAGATCAGCATCAAAACACACCAGGGACTTATTCTGGGCAAGGGGTGATACCCGGGATCTGGCCACTGCCCCAGAGATGCCCTGTGTCAAAAGGGGCCAGGACTTGCCCTGGTGCTTCTGCTTCAATGTGCAGCACAACAGCAATGTGATAGTCATTTGAGAGGGCTCAGGCTGAAGGGCTATCAGCCACCACCTTCCCTGTGCCCATTCAAAGCTCAAGAGATAAGACAGGCTCTATAAGAGATGACTGAATTTGAGTTTTGTGAAAAGATCCATCCACGCTTCACGTCGCGGCTGCATCTCTGGGCAGCTGCTTTGGCTACAGAGAACACCCCAAGCTGCACAATCCCCAGTTCCAGGCTGGAACTCTCCACACTTACCTTTCTCCCGACATACACCGGGATGCCAATGACCATAGCAGGAATGGCAATGCCAGCAATGAGAGAAATTCCTACAGGAGCCCCGATCAACGTGCCCAGCTGCCAGAGAATCTTCTTTTTACGGCTCCATGGCTTTTTGCCCCAGAACGTACAGCCAGAGGGACTGTAATGGAAGGAAAAAAGTTAAAAACACTGAAAACTCCACAACTCCTAAGTGTTCCCAAGAACTCTAAGTTCAACATCCACAGGAACAAAACCCAAAACTCAGGAAATGGGTAAGCAACGTGCAACAAAAGGCCCTCTCTCCTTCTCCACCAAGATTAATTTGTTCATCAAGGTGATTATCACACGTCTGGGACTGTTTAATGTCCAGAATGTTAAGAGCTCTAACATGCAACTTTTTTTCAGTCAAATGAGCCTTTCCTGGTATGGAAGAGCCTCCTTACTTTCTTGCAGGAAGAAAGTTCAAATCTTTAGGAAGGAAGAAGACAATTCTGCTGTCTGGTTCTGGGGAGGCAAGGGGATGAAAGGCAAGTGCATGCAATCAAACACCCCCTTGGAGAAGCGGGCGCTGCCAGAGTGACAGGAACTCACCTGAGGTAATGCAGATCCGAGATCTCCTTCATGCAGAGCCAGCAGAACTCGCAGCCGCACACGGCGCACGTCATGTGGTTACAGCTGCCGTCGTTCATCTTGATGATATAAGCGCTGCAGCGGGGACACGGCTTGATGTCATCTGCTGTGGGAAGGAGGGAGGCAAGGGACTCAGTTGGACTCTGCATGCTGTGGGGATCAATAACCAGGGAGGGGGTCTCATGGCAGGGAGAAACCCTTGGAAAGGCCGAGCAAATTCGCTAATCAAATACAAGGCTGGGATGGATACGACCAACTGGTTCTGTCTTCAGCTCCTCTACAGAGCAGGAAGATAATCCTGAAGAGTCAAAGCTATTTGCCTGGACAGCAGAGACTGAGAACAACAGTCATTTTAGAAGCTTATTCTAGGCTTGAACGGGATCTCTTCCAGAACACGCTTAAACCCTGGGAACAAGTTATACCTGCCCTGAGCTAGCCAAGACAACAGTGTCAGCAAGAACCATTATGAAATCGCTCCACTGAGGTGATTCACGGGCCAAGACCGGCAGAACAATTGGGAGAACCAGGCGTTTTGGGAGAGCCAGAACAACCGGGAGAAGCTCTGAGCCGGGTTCCGGGCAGCCCACGGCGGGGACGACCCTGCGGCCGCGCACGGGAAGCGGCTGCACGTGCTGCGGAGCCCCCGCTCTGCTGCTGGCAGAACAGGAGCCAGGGTCCTTCATCTCTTCTTGAATTCAAGTGTCATCTGGTGACGGTTACGCAATGACCGGCTGCGCCGCTCGGGCTTTGTTGGCAGTGGCCCTCGACAACGTGAAATCCAGCTGCTGAGAGAGCCGCTCGCACCTTATTAATCACTGCATTGCATTCAGCAAGGAGCGGGCAGGGAAAAAACACCCTCAAGAATCACCCTTTCAGCGGCTAAGCTCTAAGCACTTCCTGGCAGGGATCTCTTTGGACAGGGTGGAAAGCTCAGAGGCTGCTTTTTTGTTTGCTGGTTTGCAGCACGGCCGCTGGCAGGGCCTCTGCTGCCTGAGTTAGAGCCCTGGTAAGGGACACGTTGAACCTCGGAGCAGAGCTGAGCCACCTTTGAACCACTCATGGCAGCTGCGTATTAACATTTTCATTCCTGACATGCTCGGAGAAGTAATATGTCTTATTTGGGGGTGGGGAGGGTTAAAAGCGCCTATTTTTTTTCAGAGTTTAGATCAGCAAGAAATGAAAACATCCAAGATCAAAACAGCCACAAGCAGAGCTGGGGCGGATGAGGAGAGACCGAGTGCTGAGAAAGGACTCAAACGCACGGCGTCACCTCTGACTGCTCTGCTTCATTTTCTGCTGCCTTGGAGGAGCCCGCCAGGCTTCTTCCCTTAATGTGAGAAGGGGAAATGACTCTCAGCTTCACGGCTGTTGTCACCCGCTGCTCCTGGAGACCCTCATGTGCGCCACGTGGCAGCGTTCCCCGCGGGCCACTGACACCCCTCCTTTGATCAGAGGAAGCTCTGCACAAGCAGGGGCTTTTTCTCAGCTCCACAGGCAGCACCGAGTAAGCAGAAATGCAGGAATCCCTACCCGGGCCGGACTCCTGGCCGTAGCTGAGGCCCGACGTGTGCTTGGTCCGTACGCGGAGCACCTGTGCCCGCTGCTGGCGGGCCATGTCGCACGTTTGGTTGGGGTGCCATATCTGCTTGCAGTGGTAGCAGAACTCGGTCTGGCAGCCGTCCCGCTCGCACGTCAGCTTGGGGCAGCTGGCACAGCCGTAGGCGATAACCGCGTACCTGGGGAAAGAAGACAGCAGGAATTAGAAAGGGCCAAAAATTCAGGAACACACAGCCCTACACATGAGGGTGATCAGCCACCGGGAGCACCAAGAGCCTCTCATGGGCACTGCACAGTGCTGGTGTCCTTGGCAAAAGCAGGTGCCCGTGACAACAGCCTTGCCATCCATCTGGGCAGAGCCTCTGGCACTGGATTGCTTCCAGTGCAAGACCACAGCTTACCTGACAGGTTGGGCAACCCTGCAGCGGAATTGCAAGAGACACAGAGAAAAATGCAGTTCTCTCCAGTCTCAGGTGAGAACAAGGTGACTGCATCTGCCTAGAGCGAGCAGGTAAGGTTATCACTTCCTAAACTGCTCTGTTTAAGCCTCCTGCAGCGAGTTTCACGGTTTAGGGGGGGAAGAAACCCCCTTTTACCTCCTGGACACTGCACATTATGGTAGTCCAGAGCCTGCCCTGCCTCTTCCATTTCCCATTTCTGATCCCGGTCCTCTAGAGCAGTCTGCACTCCAGATAAATTTTTGCTTTCTCCAGTGCTGCGTCTTTCACTGCAGGGCTTGGAATTAAGTGGTGCTAATTAAGTTACTCGGGACAGATACCTATTATAGAGACAGCTTGTGATATCGAGTTCACCCCTCAGTAACTGCTGGGAGTTGTGGCTGTCAGCTCACGCGGAGCGCGTTCCTCCTGCCCGCTTGGCCACGCGGCTGCTCCCGCCGGCTTCCCCGGCACACACGGAGCAGCTCCCGAGCAGAGCCAGCTCTGCAGAGGGAGGAAACCTCCCACGGAGGCCAAGGAAAGCTGAGGTTGTCCCGAGGTTTCCGTGGCCAGGCTGCTAAACCGGCTCTTCCTCCACGAGGAAGGGTACGTGTGGGGACAGCATCGCCCCGGGTGGCCCTCAGAGAGCCACCTGCGACGGGACCTTCCCACCACTGCGGCTGGAGAGAGCAAATCCAGAAGCACCTTCCGCTTCTGACACCGGGACAACAAAAGGGGGTTTTGTTGACCACCGCCGGCGTCTTTGCAGGAGGCCAGAGGAGAATATCTCATCTCTGGGGTTGTGTATTTAGAGCTTGAGGAGCTCTGGTTGTGCATGAGCATGAGAACCGCCGAATGTGTCACACCACAATGATTCACATCCCGTGGGAGTCGGAGCGACTTCGCCGTGCCTGCCACAACGGCAGCGCCAAAGGAGCGGCGCGTCGGTGCCGCGCGGCACGGCCGCGGCGTCCCCGCCGCCCGCACGCAAGAGCCAGCGCTGGCGGAGGAGCGGGATGCGGAGAGCCCAGGGAGGGCCAGGCCTGACCCAGATGGGCTCCTACGCGCCGCACGCGGCCAAGATCCAGCTGAGCATCCTCACGCTGCCGTGCGGGGAAAAGCAGCCTCACCTGAGCAGCTGTTTTACAACACACGGCTATTCCAAACGCTAGCAGGTCAGGGAAGTTCAGCAGAATGTTTAAGCAACTTCTTGTTCGGAATGAGCCCTCAATAGAGACTTTGTTTTTTGTTTTTTTCCCTAGCTGACTCAGGCAGCCCTTCTGAGAAATTAAAATTCTCGTCATTTATATTTAATTCTTGCAGCCAAAATGACAAATACCAAGAGCAAGCCCGCAACTGCATGGAAAAATCTACACGCCTTTCCGCTCTACGGGAAGAAACAACACATCTCTGGATTCAAACATCCTCTGCATGTGATGGGCCCAGAATTGCCACAGTTCACACACGCCTGCATCTTCACCTGGCCTCTGACACTGCACTAGGTGCTGCTTCCTGGCTCATGCCAACTGTGACAAAAAGGGAAATTCTGCCTTTTCCCAGTGCAGGGATGGCCAGGATCATCCTCCCTAAGGCCTGGCGAGGCTGAGGATGCAGGGCAGCATCTCCAGCCCTCTCTGCTCGGGCAGCCCTCAGCCTCCTCCGCTGAGCTCAGCCTACACCACGCGCTTTGTTTCAGCCTCCTGTTGTTCTCCCAAGCCTCTCGGAGAGACGTGGCGTGACAGACATCAGGCGGCAACATCAGCTGATCGTAGCAAGGAGAAAAAAAAAACCCAAAAGCCCCAAACACGGCAAATGATTCACAGGAGGACCGAGGGTGCATCCATTGACCGGTGCTTCCATGGCAACGCGCTCGGAGCCGGTTCTCCTCCTCCCGCGCTGCACAGCGGAGCAATTCCGTTTAGGAAAGGCTGCGGTGCGTGTGGAAGGCCCCACGCTGCCGAGCCGAATCCCGCGCCGCAGCCGCCTTGGATCCGGCGCTGGGATCGCGGAGCACCGGCACGACTCATCCCCGTAGTAGGATGGGCTACTCCGGAGGGAAAGCCCGCCGTAAAGAATTCACACCCCGGCTTCACAGGAGCACAACCAGAGCAGCTTGTTGGGAAGAATGAGAAGCGAGATTCATTTCTCGTGCTGTCAGAGGGCTGATTCCGGCTGTCTTTGTCCGGGAGCTGCCGACGGGCTCACGGTGCCGGAGATGCTGCTTCCTCATGGCCCGGCGCGCTCCGTGCTCCTCCGAGGGAGGAGATGCCCAGTGTGGCCCTGTCGGGCTGCACGAAGTGCCAGAGGTGACACCGCTCTGCCCAAAGGCAGCAGCTTCACACTGGGTCACTTCAAGGAGGCCAGGAGCACTCGGTGGCACTTACACCTTACCCTGCACACGGGCTCACGGAGCGGCAGCCGAGGAGCAGGAATAGCAGAAATCCAGCGCGCGGCAGCCAGGTCTTCGGCAGCTGGTCAACGGAGCAGAAAACGGAGGCATTCCCTCCTGCACGGCCCCGGGAGCAGCATAACCTGCCCTATCGCCCCGATCTCGCCCCCAGCGCTATCAAAACATCGAGATCTGGCACGTGATTTTGTTTCCCAAACTAACATAGCTGTTGTTCACTATTAATGGTACCTCCCAGAGAAACAGCCTTTCTACGGTGGTGCTGTGAAGGGGAAAACTTGAGGCAGGGCAGCAGATCAGCAGAGCCGCCCATTGCACTGCTCTGATTAAACCTTCAGCATCCTCCCACCGCGCTTTCCACTCTGACCACGAGGCTGGACTTTCCTTCAGCATTTGCACTACCCAGAGCTGCAATTTAAGCTTTTTGTGTGTGTGCATCTCACTGAACTTTTTGGCACTGTCTCTTTTTCCAAGCAGCTTCGTCTTGCGCGCGAAGAGAAACCGAGCGGAGTTCAGTTAGGGGAAAAGAGAACAGAAAATGAAAGCAAAGCGCTGATAACTAGAGTCGTCAGGCAGGGCTGGACCCGCTTCTGGTCGGACAGACGTTAACTCGCTTAGGCAATAGATAATGAGTCAACATCATTCCTCCGCGCCGGGGAGCCACTAGGGAAAAGCCACCGCTTCCAATTTCTCATCCCAACGGGGCAGCCCCACGGCGGCCACTGCTCCAAGGAGCCCCTGGGCTGGAGCCGGGGGCTCACGGCAACCCCCCCCCACCCCGGGCTTTGCCGCTTCCAGCGGAGCCTGCGTCCCCAGGGCACCCCCGGGGGGTGAAGCGGGTCCCGGTTCGTCCCCGCGGGCGGAGGCGGCCGGCCCGGCCGGGACTCACCCGCAGTCGGGCGCGGGGCACCAGCGGCAGTCGGGGTCGGCGGCGAGGCAGCGGCGCAGCATGAACTCCTCGTACTTGGCCACGAGCTGCGGGGAGTCCCGGAGCAGGCGGCGGATGTCGGCGGGGTTGAGGCGCTCGCTGCACTCGGGGCAGCAGATGTTGACGCGGGACTCGGTGATCTCGATGCGCAGGTACTGGCGCAGGCAGGCGCCGCACGAGCGGTGCGGGCACGACAGCAGCCGCGGCGCGTTCTCGGCCGGCTGCCGCACCAGGCACAGCGGGCACTCGAGCTCCTCCTCGCCGCCCGCCTCCGGGCCCGGCGCCGGCTCCTCGGCGGGCGGCGGTGGCGGCGGCGGCGGTGGCGGTGGCGGCGGCGCCGGGGGCGGCGGCTCGGCCTTGGCCCGGCGGCGGCCGCCGGCGACGGCGGCGGCGGAGAAGACGCTCTGGAAGGAGAGGCGGCGGCGGCGACCCGGCTTGGGGCACTTGGCGGCGGCCGAGTGGATGGAGGAGGAACGGGGCGACTCCGAGTCCCGCTCGGAGCCCATGGCGGCTGCTGCCGGCGGCGGCGGCGCGGGGGGCGCCGGTTGCTAAGCGACGGTGTCCGCTGGCCGCGGGGGTCCGGGCGGCCGCCGGCGCCGCGCGACGAGGACGTTCCGGGGCGGCCGCTGTCCCGTCCGCCGCGCTGCAACGACAGCGACCCCGGGCCGGTGAGGGCGGGGCCTCGCCGCGCCCCGCCCCCTGCGCGCGCGCCCCGCCCCCCGAGGCCCCGCCCTCCCGCCGCCGCGTGAAAGGGGTGCGGCCGCCATTTTGTCACAGGCGTGGTGTGAGGCGAAGAGAGGGCGGCGGTTGTCGCTGCCTTCCCCCTTCCGCGGGCACCGGCGGCTTCTCGCGCTGCTGCGAGGCTCCCCCGGCCTCGGGCTGTTACCGGTGAGTCCAAGGGAGCCGGTGTCACCTCATGGGCCTGCCCGGAGCTGCGGTCCCTGAGCAGAGCTGGGCCTTGCCCGAGGCCGTTTGCCCTCTCCTCGGCTCGGAGGGGCTCCCCTGGGTGCTCGCCCGTCACCCATGCCTGAGCTTGGCCTGTACCCCCTGTCCTGGGCAGGCCCTGCGGGAACAACTGTGGTATTTCCCGGTGAGTTGCTGCCCCTGCAGAGCTTCCCGTTCCTCACAGCACCGGGAATGGGTTCCTAGTGCCTGCAGGGTGCCCTGCCGGCCCCGGCTCCTGCTCAAAAGCAGCTAAGTTCCTGGGAAAGCTGATGGCTCTTGCTGTGCTAGTGAGGCAAAGCAGAAAGAGCCTCTGTGTCTGTGAAGCGGGGGTGAAATCAGGCCTGGAAGTGGCTGCTTTCCCTGTGTACAGCCAGGCTCTAGCTGGGTGGGCTGTAGCTTGTTCATATGACAAGAAAATGCAGCTTCGTCAGCACCTTTCAGCCCTGCAGTGGTTTCTCTCCAGAGAGCGTATTTGCATAGCGATTACCGGGCGCCCTCCTACTGCACCAGGCCTGCTTGCTCGAGCAGGAGCAACCAGGTTTAGTGGAGCAGGCCCAGGGGAGGCCTCGGCGCCTGCGTCTCGCTACCTGCGTCTCGCTACCCGCGCTGCCCGACGAGCAGCGGGCAGAGACCTGTGTGTGCAGCAGAGATAACGAGGCTGCTTCCCCGTTCGATGGATGAAGGAGGTGCAGGGGGATCTATCACCTGCCGATGAAGCCTCCTCCCCTCCTATCACTCCTCCTCCTCTTATTGCTTTCCCCGTGCTTTCCTGGATCAGTTCTGTGCCTGTCATTTCCCCGTGCTCCATGGTAATCCCAGGCTGTCTGCTGCACCCGTGTCTGTCTCTGGAGTTTGTGTTCCTCAACCGGTTACCGTTCTCCCTCGGCTCTGCTGTGCTCTGGCATTCCTGTCACGAGACGCAGGGCTTTGGCCTGGCTAGACGCTTTGGACCACATTTACAATTGGCCTCAGACTGCTCAGTTCCTGTCTGGGCTGAAGAGCCCTGTTATTAGCAATAATTTAACAAGAGAGCCAAACAGCTCTGCTCCAGGCGAGGCAGGGGTGTTACCAGGGTGTCTGTGGAGCGCTTTGCCCCTAGGCAGTGGGGACTGCTCAGCTCTGGCACCTAGCAGACTGCCAGGTCTGCTTAGGAAGCAAAACGCGTAGCCTTTTGGTGGCACTTGTGATGTGAAGCCCCCAAAATGCAGCAACACGAGAGGAGGCGCTCCCATTCCTCTGTTAGGGAGCAAGGGCCGGGGAAGGAAGGAAGGATGAGATGTAATGTGGCTGTAAAATGAGATTAGAGTGAAAGTAGCTGTTTCTGTCTGAGGCGGGCCAGGTATGAGGCATCTCTGTCTGTCGTAGACTGTCGCTACCGGTCTGCAGCAGAGGCTGTCTTGGTTTGATGATTTCACTAGAAAAATCACCCTCCTGACTGAAATAGAGAAACCTGAACAGGACTTTTGTGTGGGACGGATCTCCCAGACTGCGCGCTGGCAGCTCAGCCCTGCGTCCTTTGCAGTGCAAGAGCACAGACTGTAACTAATTGTGGGAAGGTTTCATCTCAAAGCCAACATGAGACAGGCCTGAATTACCAGTAGTGCAGACAGAGAGACAGAGAGCAAAACCATCTGGAGTTCCTGGGTAATGCATCAGCTCGCGACGTGCTGACGGCGCAGAAACGGCTCCTCGTGCCTTTATGTGAGGAATCAGGGTACGACCAGGGCTGGGAGAGGCCAGGGTGAATCTGAGGGGCTCATGCAAACTATTTTCTGCCTTCCCAACCCCCAGGCTGTTCAGACCTTTTGCCAATCTTGGCAAGCTCAGTGAATTTAGCATTTTCTGCTCCCGTTGGGTGCAGGTTTCTTCTAGCTGCTGTGACCCTGCAGTGGTCCAGACGTACCATCTGCTTAAAAACAAGTTCTCTGCAGCTGAGGTGTTTCTCTGTGGAGAGTTTCCATAGCTCTTGCCAGGAGCAGAGGCTCCTGCTCAGCACGTTCCTGACCAGGGAGCAGTTTGAACTACGGTAGTTTGTTTTGATTCAAACTGGAGAAAAAATAACAAAACAAAAATCCCTGAGTCTGGGAAGGAGAGCACATGGAAGTGTGCTGCCAGGAAGGAGGGGAAGCCACTGATTGGGAGTGAGATCAGATGAGCCGCTGCCTGGGGCTGCAGGGAAATGGAAATTGTCACCAGCTGACAGTTTGACTGGGGACATTTGAAAAGAAACAACAACAAAAAAGGAAGGTTTCAACGCTTCATTGAACCACTCAGCAATCCTGACTCTGATAGGCAAATTTGCTCTTGCCTGCGCTGGCAGAAAACTGGAACGTTGCTGACTTGCTGACCCCTCCTGCCTAAATCGAGCGGGATTTGGCACGGGAACTTTTAAAGCTGTCTGGAAGTGCCGTATCTCGCAGAAGGCTTCCAGCAGCAATGCAGGGAGGGCCCTGCCCGAGCCATGCTGCCTGCTGCCTTTCTTTGTCTCCAGAAGAGCAGCCTTGGGGAAGCTGCTTCCCAGGGAACTGCCCCAGCCGCCCGCTCCCCAAAAACCCCTGTGAAGCAGAGTGAAAGATGCATCTCCATCCTCAAGGAGGAAGAGCCTCTGGTGATGTAATGAAAACTCCCCTGTGTAATTCGGAGAGTGAAAGCAGAGGCCGGCTGCCGGGAAGGGATTGCAAAAGCATTTGCACGGAGGGAGTGGCTGTGCCGTGGCCGGGAATATCGCTGCGCCGGCGCTCGTCTTGGCTTGAGGCCATGACATGAAACTCCACCTCCTGCCACGTCCCCAGCACCCCTGCTTCCTGGGTTCCCCACGGAGCACATGTTGGGAAGGCACCTGGAAAGAGCAGTTTCAGGGCACACATGGATTCCGTCTCCAGGTTGTTTTGGCACTGAAGTGCAGACCCCTCCCTGCAGCAGGCTGTTCTCTCCAGAATTGCATAGGTCTTCTCAGGGTTTCCTACCCAAGCAGGGATGGGCAGCTATTCCTGGGTCACAGAGTGCATTGCAGAACAGATGGAATTTATGAGAAAATCCAGCTCACATTGCTGTTTTCCGAAATAGTTACAGACAAGGTAAAATGAGGGAAAGAGGGGAATAGCTTTAAACTGGGAGCTTTGCCTGAGGGATTTTTCCCCATTGCCTGCAGGGGCACCCTGGATGATCCTGTCTGTCTGGACAGACTGAATCTTGACCCCATACTGGTGAAGCAGCTGGTGCTGTTAAAGGCCTTTACACACACCAGGATTCACCAGTGCCAAAGTGCAGGTGACAGCTCAGGGTTATCTCCTGAGGACCCACCTACAAGCCCTGTCATGGGGTCCAGGTACAGCCAGGCCTGTGCTGGGACACCCTGAGAGGTTGTTGTCATCTCAGGCTCTAGATGATGACAAAGGGATGTCACAAGGAGCACAAAGGCATTTTTAAAGCTGTGGAATGGAGGCATCTCTCTCAAGCTCCCTGTTCGAGCAGCTGTGCTGAGAACACACTGTGCTCTCTGCAGAGCTGGGCTTGGGCTGTTGAGAGGGGCTTGCCGAAGCCCTAAAAGCGTCAAGAGCCGGGGCAAGGGCTGCTTTGCATACCCGGGGTAGCAGCTGTGCACTGCAGAGCTGGGGCTCGTCGGGGTCGTTCTGCAGAGCCCTGGGGAGACGCTGGGTGGTAATGACATGCACTCTGATCACCTCTCAGGTGGAGATGTCATTAACGGCCACTCATTTCTCTCCAGGGAAGATACCAGCGGCTAGAGAGAGCTCTCCCTGGTGTGCAACTCTGCACACACTTTGAGGGTTGATCTAGTTATTTTGTGTTCTGTTTGCTTCCTGTGGTCCCATGAGATATGCACAGGAAAGGAAGAGAAGGTTCTGCTTTACTCTCCTTTTCTCTGTTGGATTCAGCAAGGATTGACATTCCTTTAAAGGAAGAACAAAAGGCAGGAGATAGGAACCCTGCGATCAGAAATTCAAGGCTCTCCCAAGAGGGTGGTTCTGCCTCTTCTTGTGGTTACACCTCCCCTCCTTTCCAGCTCATCATCCCACTCTGCTCCATCCCAACACCCACACACACAGCGCAGCAATCTTCCCACTGCCGTGGCTTTCTGTGGAATATGCTGTCATGTGAAATCCTGGGAGAAACTTGCCACATGGAGCACTGTAAAAACATTGCGTGTCCTTTGCAAAGCAGCCTTGCAGACACAGAAAGGCTGCACTCCCCCTCCTCGAAATCCTGAATGCTCCTGCGGGTGGAGATGATGGGGGGAGTTGGGAATAATCTCACAAGCTTGGGAGCCACCTACGCATATGGCAAGTCTTGTCAGCAGCTCATAAAAGAGGTGGGATGTGGGGAGATTTTGATGGGGAAGAACTTAGAGGCTCCAAAGCTTATGTATCCACCATCCTCAGGTCTCAGCCAGCTGAATGGACCATGAGCTCGTCACCATTGCCGATACACACGGAAAGAGGAACCTGAAAAGGGCCTCGGAGATAACTACACTCTACTTCAGCAGTGACGTAAAGGTAGGGAGCGTTAACCACCTACTTATAATAGTAATCTGACATGCTTTTCCTCTCCACAAAAGCAGCATTTCCTTCTGTGACACAAGCACAGGCTGTTCTGATTTGTTTGTACACCTGCTGTCTTGCACATTCTCTGTGCAGCTTCGGGGATAGAGGTTACGGTGATCCCTACTTTCGCTTCACTCTTACTGGTGACCTGCTGTCCCTTGGCATGTGGGATTTACAGCTGAGAAGGTTTAGCACAGTAGGGTGCTGCCGTCAGGAAGGCGCTGGCCTGATCCTTTCAGTAAGAGGCAATAGCCAGGCTCCTTCCTCACCCAGGCTCTTACACAGTTATGTGTTTGGGGTTGGCATAAACACAGGCAAATTAGTCACTGGAGAAAACCTCAGTGCCTGTGACAACTGGTTGTGACTAGAAGATGGGGTGACAAACCACTCTACCAGCTGGAGGCAGCTGCCTGTCCCTGGCACGCTGTGTGCCGGGACCGTGGTGGTTGGGCGCTCTTTGGGGACAGCCAGGTGCCACCCGCGAGCACAAGAGAGAAAATCTCGAGAAGAGCCGTTCCTGAAGGGCTGGGGAAGGGTTAGATCTGCCCTCAGAGAGCAGACGCTGAGATGCGACAGCTCTGGTACAGAGCCTGACTTCTGCAAGGAGAAGAGAGAGGCACTGGCCTGATTTCCAGGAAAGGAGAACAGTGTGTCACAGAGAGGCACTGGAAGACCCGAGGCGTCTGCCTCGGCGTTCCGTCTCGCTCCTGCAGACGTGTGGATGCTCGGGGGTTCAAAAGGCTGAACTGGAGGCTGCCAGTGCAGGGCAGGCAGCTGGGCTGCTGCACGGAGGCTGTCACTGCATAGACCACAACCCTTGTCCCTGCCTCTGAGGTCCTGCGTGGCTCAGGGTCTGTCTCCCGTGCTGCTGATGTCTGCAGGGGCAGTGTGGCAGGCAGAGCTTGGTAGGAGGCTTTGGGACGAGGTACCCGCTCTAGCGCTCACGCCCAAGCAGCCTCTCGAAACCGCTCAGCATCTCTGACATCCTTTCCAGCCGGCGCATCCCACAAACGCACGCGGGGCCGGGTGCACCACAGGCTTCCTCCACCCGGCCCACCCATTTCCTATCTTTGCAGGCATGACAACTAGCGGGTTAATCCTGCAGGCCATAAACTAAGCTGTATTAGCAGGCACCATCTGTCCTTTTTCATTTGCTGATGCACGACCTATTTTGCTCTGTAGTGGAGCAGGCAGCATGGTTCTGGGGCTTGTGTTTTGCAGTGTCCCTGTGACTTTGGTAGAGTTCTCTCCTTGCAATGACCTGCTAATGGGAGAAGGCCCCATCAGGCTGAAGACCAGGGACCTCCTGTCAGTTAAGAGCTGGTAAGAGAAAGGCCTGAGAGGGACAAGACCATGGCTCACCCTGGCAGGGCCTCTTTACGGGGGATCTTTTTGGCCACAGCTCTGAGCAGGTCACTGAAACAGCACTACCCAGCCTTGGTCACCCTGTGCTACAAAGAGTGAAAGGGAAGGGACAAAACCAAAACTCACTCATGCCCACATTCCTTCACCCCCCAGGATGTCACTGCCCTCCTGGGGAGACCTGCACCTACCAAGTCTCTTCAGGACCATCCAGGTGAATACCAGTGCCAGGCTCAAACCCTGCTATCTGCTTCTGAGGACACACATACTTCTAGTACCTCTTTCCCTTGAGTCTTACAGCCCTGTGCTGCTCTGTCTCAGAGGCAAACAGTTTCCAGCACAAGCACATTTCTGCATCTCCTGAAGTCCCATAATGCAGAGATCATCCTCATACCTGAAGTGGGGTTCAGAGGAGCTGGTTGTGAGAGATACTCAGCCTTCCAGGCCATGCTACGCTGGCTGCAGACTATTCCTGTGCTTTATGGAAACAAGCTGAGCAGTGATAATCACAAAAGGACAGGGAAAGACAGGAAGAGAATTCCTTCCCCATCTCTCTGAGGGGATCTGGTCATGCCCCAGAGCAATCTGGCAACCCTTATCTTGGTGCAGAAGTACAAACATTATTAAAGGTCATAAAACCATCAGGATATTTTCAAATCCAGTTACAGTATTTGACTGAACAAACTCTCAAAGGTTAACTCCTTGCTGCATGAGGCAGCATTTCCTCCTGAACTGACCAACCATTTAACTGAACACTGGTCACAGAAATTTTCCCAGCCTTAACATATAGAGATAGGGAATTTTGTCTTCAAGTTGTGGTTAGGAGTCAGGAAGGGAACCGAGCTCAGGGGGGCTCGATGCTAACACGCTCATCTGTCAGTTAGGATAAGGGCTTTTTCCTGCTCACTGCCTTGTGCCTGGGGTCCTAAACATGGCTTCCTGTCTCGCCGTGCAGCAAAAGTGGAAGAGAGAGTGGAAAGAGTTGTTCAGAGCTGCACCTCTGCTTGCTTCTGAATTAGCTCACTTGCACCGTCCGGGCTTTCCAGTGGAACATCCAACCTGCTGAATAGCATGTGGCCTGAATCCCCCTCCTCCTGTGCCGACGTGGTCCTTGGAATAGCCAACGCTGGCAGCTACAAAAGATAGTGCAAGCAGGCTGATGGGGAGGGATTTTTGGGGTTTTTGTTCCTTCCTTTACCTCAGAAACTGGCCTGAGCTTTGAGCCCTAGAGTCTATAGGCCTCAGGCCTGAAATAGCTTCTGTACGATCTTGCTGTCTCCAGAACTCTTCGATTCCTTTGGGAATCTTGCCAAGCTTTGAATCTCCACGGCTTCCAGTAGCAGTAAGTCCTGCTGTCTCATTGCTGCCCGAGTTAAGTTCTGTCCAGGGTTCTCTTGTCCGTGCTGTGGTCACACACTCGGGGTCTGCTAACCTCGTGTCAGAGGTAATGAGAAATAACAACTTTCCTGAGCGATGCCCTGACAGTGCCCCCAACCCTCCTTTGAGGGGTGGTTTCTCTCGGAGAGGGTGGTAGCTGCTCCAAGAAGACCTCTGTGTTGTGAAGAACAACTTATTTATGGACTGATGCCTTGGGGAAATAAATCCCAACAAGAGGACTGATCCCAGCACTTCTTGTTTCTTCCTTTGTGCCTCGGGAAGAGAATGGACTGAAGAATTTTACTGATCTAAGGCCAAAGAGGAAACATTTTCCCCTCACAAGCCAGATCCACAGGCCTCTTCTTTGCACCGTGTGAGGATTAAAACAGAGAAGGGGAGCGGAGAAGGGCAGTGCTTGGACAAAACTTGAAGGTACCCAGATCTGAATGGCGAGGAGGAGGAAAGAGGAAGAAATGGCCCATGCGGTCAGCCCTGGAAAGGGCAGTTCCTGCCGAGAAATGGCTGGGGAATGTTCCCATTTTCGTAAACAGCAACAGCTGTGAAAAGGGGAAAGAAGAGCAATTCTGGAAGCCACCAGCAGCAGCTCCCGTCCGCAGCCGGGATGGGGAGAGCAGCGCGGCGCTCCCAGCGTGCAATCTCTGGCCCCGCAGCAAGGAAAACACGTCTCATTTTCCAGAGGGCCGAGCCAGCATTCACCAGGTGGGAAATAAATGAGCTTCTCGCTTTGAAAATCGGCTCGATCTGGGTCCCCCTGTCTCACACGTGCTATTTCCCCAGCCTGACACTTGGCTGCCAATTCTCTGCCCTGCGCCCGGTCCGTGCAGAGCAGCTCCCTCGGGAGCCCTGTGCCCTGCTCTGCGCGGTGACCTGCGGCTGTGCAGCGGGGAGTGAAGCTGTAGTTCGGAGCAGCCTTTGTGCCTGTGCTGGTGTGGAAAGGTGACCAGGGTTTGTCACCGAGCCACCCCTTCCCTCCTGCCTGCTGCTGAGACCGCAAGCCCCTTCCCTCTGACTTCCCAGGGCTACCGCAGCCAGGAAACTCCGCTTATCCCTCCCTCCGTGTGCGCGAAGCTGAGCCCCGTGCCCCTGTGAGAGCCTCTTTCCTTGCCAGAGCTGCTCTTGTCTGTGGGTCGCCTTGATCAGAATGGGCAGATTTGTTTAAGCTCTCTGACAAGGCTGGACCGTCCTCAGGAGAAGAGAGACAGGCTGGTGGGTAGCTCTGTGGCATCCTTCTATGGATGTGACACGCAGGGGTTTGCAGAGCTCTAGTTCTTGCTCCAGCTGTTTCCACTCCCTCTCCATGGATTCCCTGCAGGAGTCGCAGTCTAGCACCCAGGGGTGCCGCTTGGCCCCAGATGTGTAAGAACAGCGCGCTCGGCCTGGGATAAGGAACAAAATCGCAGCTGGAGAACCTGGCAGTAGACACGGAGCAGAGCCTCATTCCCTGGGCCAAGGACCAAGAACGCTGCTTTCCCATCCCACAAGCCAAGGCCACGAGCCCTGCCAAACCTCAGTGTTTGTTCCTGCCTTTGGCATGCAGGAGATGGCAACAAAAGCATGTGCGAGGCAGAAAGAGGAGCCCCACTGAAGAGGGGAAGTGGGTTTTTCTTGAGTCTCCATGATCTTTTCTGGTTTGGAAGTGACAGAGATGCTCAGAGATGCTCACAACGCGCAGCAGGGATGTTCCAACCATCCTAGTGGCAGAACAAACCCTGCAGTCTCCGCCAGCGGGAGGAAACTCCAACGCCAGGGCCCAGCCTTTGGCTGTCTGGGTTGGAAAGCAGCAGAAAAGGAGCTCCAGGGAGTCGGAGCTTTTTCCTTTTTGCAAGGGAAGTTTATTTGCAGCCATGGGCTACAGGCACCTTGTCTTCCAGCCCTGCAGCTTTTCTCTTGCTAGCAGTGGCTGAGCCAAGTTCTCCTGGAGCCTGTGGACCAGGATTTATATTCACAATGCCCTTGGCTGCCTGAATCCCGGTGCCTCTGTCCTCGCTGCCCTCTGAGCAGCAAGGACAGGCTGAGACTGGAGGGTGCCGCGCAGCTTTGGCAATTTCTCTGTATGCTCCCAGTATTTCTCCACTCCACAGAGAAAAGGCAACATGAGCAGGAGAAGAAAAAGAAACAACAGAGGGGGAACCAGGTAGGGCAAAAATGTATCTGGATCCCCTTGGCATGAATAAGGGCTGGGTTGTCAGAGATGTAAATGCTGACTTGGCCAAGCAGAGGGGTGATAGATCTGTTAGGAAGCAGGGAACTACTGGTCACTCAAATGACCTTGCCTGTTCTACAAACAAGCACCTCAGCAGGAGGAGGTTCCAGCCAGGCTCTAGGGAGGTGGCAGAGGGGACTCCAGAGTGGCCGGGTAGTAGCAGGAGGAGCTGCTCGCTGTACCCACCACGCTGCCTGCCCCGCGGCTCCCAGCACGGCCGATAAGGAGCGAAAACAAAGAGTGGGCACGTGCCTCGGGCACCTGTGCCCGGCCAGAGGAACCGCAGAGCAGGCGCTGCACCCGAGTCGCCGCTATCTCCTCTCCAAACTGCCACCAGGAGTCTGGTGCCAGGTAGGGGCATCGGTGCCTGCTTGGGCCCGACCGCAGCAGGTCACTGCTGGCTCCCTCCCCTGACAGCCCGCATGGAGAGCGCAGCCAGCAGGGCCTGTCCTCGCTCCTGTGCCCGTGCCAGGGCCACCAAGTGCAGCTGGCTGCACGGCCACCTGCGCCAGAGCCCTGCAGCCTGCCCTCAGCCAGCCAGCTCCCGAAGGCCCCAGCTGGGGGGCCTCTCACCCAGACTGCCACCTCAATCCCACACAGCAGCGCAAGCTCTTGCTCCTCGAAGACTTGCTGGAAAATAAGCTGCAGTGTCACCACCCTGGGCCACTCCCAAACACTCCCTATAGAGCCAGCACCGGTGCCTTCCTGGGGGACAGTCACACACCTTGTGTCAGCAGCCTTGCCTGAGGCATGCTGACTCCTCACTGCGATCCAATTTGTTCCTATACACTCAGGCATTTCCTGCTCCAGCTCTCCATGACCATCCTGCTCTCCCCAGTCCTGTAGGTGACTTCTTGTGGCCTGCAAGTTTGGTTAACGTGTGAAAACTATTTTAACTAAACAGTTATGACAAGGGCATTGGCTGCTCTCTACTCTTGGGTTTCAAACAGGGTTTCTTTGGCCCAGCTGAGATTCTGTTCTTTGCCTTATCCCTGTCCACCCCACTAATTGGTTTATGGCCCCCGCAGGTTGTTGCCCACAGTGGGGCTATGAACACAGATGCCCTTTCCTGAGGCAGATCCTTCTTGTAGATCCTGGTGGGTGGAAGTCGGCTTAGCAGGGATTGAGCTGCTGCCAATGAACTCACTTTCTAGTGCTGCAGGGCCTGCTGTCCAGCCTGCTTGTAGGTAGAGAGACTGCGCGCCTTTGCCAGGAAATCAGAGCTGTAAAGTCACCAGCTTTATCGAGCATTAGAGGGAAAGAACAAGCCCAGCTTTTGGATTAGAAAGAGATGAAATTCACCCCCTGGCTGATGGCCAGCGCTGTGCTTAGGTACCATGGGGATGCTGCAGGGCACAAAGGTGACCGTCACCCCTGGTTCTCGCCGCTAGCAGATCGGATCCCGTTATGCAACCGTGATGCTGAAAGGCATCATGACACGCAGGGCAGTTCCAAGGACCTCGTTATTCTGCCTTCCAGGGCTGCGGATCCCCAGGATCAGCATCCAGAGCGCTCCTGGCAACGCACACCCAGCTGGCTGCCCGCCCCAGAGGGATCACGTCCTGCATGAGCAGGGTAAGTGTCGAGGCTCCTGGACATGGGTAGTTTAGGTGACCCGCTGCAAATGCACCCGGCTGGGCTGCGTCCCTGCGCTCCCGCTCTGCTTGCAGCCCTCTCTGAACACAGATCGGGCACACTGCCTTTCCAGACTTCTTACTTGTTTGTTCAACAATTTGTGCCTTAGTCCGTGGAGGAGATTCCGGTCCTCCTCTCCAGAGAGAGGGGGATGCTCCCCTATCCCTTCACACCGAGCTGGAGCTTCCTCCTGGCACATGCTGGAATCCCGAGGGACGTGTTGCAGCTCCAGCACCAGCCATGCGGGCTCTGAGCCGCTCCTGCTGTGCGCGAGCCAAGCCCTGCAGTGCCAGCTGTTAAGGCACTGCACAGTGTTGCTGCTGCCAAGAGCCAGCTCACAAGAGCCACAAAGACACCGAGGAAGACTCTGGTCCTGCACCCATCCCCGGCGCCCGCCCTGACCCGTTGTCCCCAGCGGGTCTCTTACCTCGCCCCGGAGCTCCCTCCTGATGCGGCTCCCTTCCTTCCGCAGCCTCCCTGGCTCTCCCCTTCCCGCTGGCCTTCGCCGCGCGCCACCTCCCCGCCGTGATGTCACTGCAGCCCTGCCTCCGCGCGAGCCTCCGCGCCGCAGCCTCCCTGCGCGGGGCTCGTCCGCGGCGCTTCCCTTCCCTACAGTTGCCACAGCAACAGAAGAGGGAATCCCGACCAGGAAACCCCGGGAAGGGGCAGGGCGGGAGCAGAGAGCAGCAGCGGGCAAAGGCCGGCGCGGGCAGCAGTGCCAGGGGGGCAGCAGGGCTCGTGTTTGAGGAGCAGGGAGGGCAGAGCGGTGCCGCACGTTCTCCCCACCTTCCCAGCCCCTCTGCTTAGCGCTCGCAGCCGCTTCTTTGTTCCTCGGTGCCACGTGCTCGTCGTGCAGAGCCCTGGCGCGCGCACGCCGCGATCGCCCCGCGTGCAGGCTCTGCGCAGGCCACGCATCGGTGCTGTTCTCCGCAGCAGACGGGTGCAGGGCCTGCCCTTGCTCCCAGCCCAAGGTCAGGGCTCAGGTATCGATCGCAGCTCCAAATAAGACCATCGCGAGTCACCCAGTTCATTATTACTCACCGCAAATCCCCAACGAAAGGTTTTTCTGCAATGTGTTTTTCACAGAAGGTTTCCTCAGGAAGGGCGAAGGGCACGTACTGTATTTTTAGGACTACAGCCCATCTTTAATGGGAAGAGATGGCCTAGGGCTTTTCATCCCTTCCCCCCATCCAAGATGCTGCTGCTTTTCAGCCAAAGTATTGCTGCATTAGAGAACAGGTCATTCCTCTAATCGGAGAGAATTCAGTGTCCTATTTGATGTGGCCTTGTGCTATAAATAGGAAAATTTCCCTTTTATAGTTGCTGAATAATTGTCTGTATGAAATATGAACATATTTTTCAAAAGAATGCCTGATAAGCAGCTTGCTGGAGTGAAATCATTGAACAGAAGGAATTTACGGCACCTGCAGAGCATCCTGTACTGTGGAAACGTTCAAGGTCAACATGATAGAGACAGGTCACAGAACAGATCCAACGGGAGAGGACATGGGCTTGACTGAGCTTAAACAGCCTCCCAAAAGTGCCCTTTCCCACAGCGACCTGCCAGGGTGTTTCCCGTTCCACACTTGGCTAAGTTGGGGATCAAATGGAAGAAGCCCAGCTCAGAGGAGCCAGGATGCCTCCGTCTCACAGGTTGGAAGCTTTGGAAGAGCAGGCAGAACAGGTTTGCGAAACAACAGCGGGCATGTAGTGAGAAGACACAGTCACCAGTAATGAAGAGGAGCATAGTTTAACATCCATCATCAAAAGAAACGAGGGAGGAATGCAACAACTGCCGGAGAAGCACGAGCTCGCCTTCCAAGGAGAGAAAATGGTAATGGGAGAGGTAAGGAAAAACAGCAGAGCGCAGGGCAACTGAATGGCTGAGGAGCAGGAGAGCTCAGTAACACTGAAGCAAGCAGTTGTTTCTGGAGGAAATGGGTGTGGGCAGCCTGAGCCTTGCTGGTGGCTGTTTACAGAGCCTCAACCCAAGCAGCAAACACAAGCAGGGCTGCAGCGTGGTACCTTGGGGGACACAAAGAGCCTTCATGGGCACAGCAAGAAGAGCCTTTCTGCAGATACCTCTGAGAAACAGTCACAGGGTCCCTGTGGAGGCAGGATAAAGGGAGACAAGAAAATCCTCTCAAACCCTGCGTTATTGTGCGTGCAGAGACATGCCAGAGTGCAACATGGTGTGAAAGGCACCAAAGATGCTATTTGGCTTGCAGCTGCTGCAGGAGGAGAGGAAGGAAAAGAACGTCAGCTCCTGCACACACAAGCGATGCAAAAGGAGGGGGGAATAGGGCTAGGAATTCTGTCAGCTCTAAAAATAGCTGAAAGGAGCTCCGGTCAGGAAGGGGTCAGGACACACAGGGGTTCGGTGCTTTCAGCTCCACACATCAAGAAACAGGAGAGACAGAACCAGCAAGAGACAACATTGCTATGGTGATAATACAGCCCCGGAACACACTCGACAAGGAAAAGAAAGAGAAGGAATTGGAAGACATTTTTAAGTGCACAGAATAACATCCCTGTGATAAGATCAGGCCAGAAGATCCACCCCGCTCCATTGCTGTCATCTGCTCCCTGTCTTCTTCCACATTGTCTGCAGGTCAAAGAGGACATGGCAACAGATACAAAATGTAAAGGGGTTATTTTATTATTGATTCAGAGTTTAGACAAGGCACCATTTGATCTATAAAGAAATGCAAACACCAATTAAGTGTCATTTTTGTAGTCAAGTAAGAAAGTCTTTTGCATTTGTTGAGCACTACGTGAATTCCAGTTCACTCAAGATCACAGGAAAGTCACCCTATGGCCAGGTAAGGCAGGCTTGGAGCAGAGCCAGCAGCAGAAACACCTTGAGCAGTGAACGCTGGGGCCAAGGGATGCAGTGGAATAACAGAAAGCAAAACTTCCAGGAAAAGACCCCAGCATCTCTTTTCACTTTCAATTTCAGAGCTAATGAGTTGCTTATCCACGTTGGTCCCTGCTGCCAGAAATCACAGTAAACTTCACAATAGCCACAGAGTCCCAGGGCGCAAAAGGTGAACGCTGGAATTCCTGGAGAAGCCCAAACTGGCACCCAGCCCTATCCTGCTAGAAGGTCATAGACCTGGATCTGATCATTGGCCCAGCTATTTCCCTCTGCAGTTGTTTTGCCTCCAAACACTGATTGCTAAGGACATCCTCTCCCCTTCAAAACGATTCTGGTGAATAAAAAAGCCCCCCTTAAAAAACAAGCAAAACTCCCCAAATGAAGCCCAAATCCCCTTATCTGCCACCTCCTTTCCCCCTCTTCTCAGTTGCCCACCCTGCGTGCCCCGTGAGGAATGCAATGGGTGATGGAGCAGAGCGTGCAGCGTTTGGTGGTGTCTCATCTGGGTCACGGAGTCTCAGCTGGAAAAATGGGAACACAGAGAGAAAAAAAAATAGATTTAGGGGAAGAAAAAAACAAAATGAATCATGGTTTATGGCTGAAAAAGGCTGGCGAGCTGGATACAAAGCGAACATGAGAAGGAAAGGAGCAGAGAGTGGAAGAACACGTTGTTCTTGCTGTAGAATAAAACCTTGACCAAATCCAGGAACACGAACTGGCCAAGAAATGCAAGATAAAGGCTGCTTCCCCCACAGTTCCTTTATAACCAGCGCGATGAAGAGGCAGCTCTAGGGCCCGCTCTCCTCGCTGCGCTGCGGAGCACGACGGGGCTGCTGCCGCTCTCGGAGCTCCCCGCGCGCCGGGGACGCCCTTTTCCAGGAAAGGGACACGGGGACAAGGCCATGGCCAGCTGGGTCCTCGGGGCTGCTGCTGGAGCTGGAATTACTGGCTGCTCTCAGGCCCCTTTCCACACAGTCATATGCTTTCAAGAACAGGGCGATTGCTTTCAGTTTCTGGGGTTATTTCTAGTCCGCTGAAAGGGAAGAGGTGGTTTCCCTAGAAAGGACGTAAAAGGCCAGCAAGTGATTTTCTGACAAAAGAGAAATTACCAAGAAAAGGGGTAAAGGCTTCCTGAGGGTTGGACACTTGCTCTGGACACCCACAGCAGAAGCAGACGCGTCATCTCCCCCACAAGAAGGGGACTCGGTAACACTGAGTCAGCAAACAGGTATAGCAGGGCAAAGGACAGCAGGCTGCATCTACAGCAGGGGCTTCTGCTAGACCGAGCTCAATTCTTACACGAGCAAAGGTCATTCCTAGCTCCAGGGTCGTTACAGAGCAGCGTGAGACCCTGGGAAACCGAGGCACTAACCACAGTGCGGTGTCTGCAGCCGAGAGCCAGCCCGAGCTGTTTGGTTTTCTCAGGAAACAAGAACGTTTCCATGATCTCATGAGGAAGGTCGCCGGCTCAAGGGCATGTAAAAGTGTGGTTAGTAGCTCCGTCTCCCTGGCCTCTAAAATTACTCGTTTTTAAATAAGGCTTTAAGACATCTTCATCTCCTTGGCCAAAGCCACAGGAAAAGCAGAGAGAAGACTGACTCAAATCCTGTCCTCATCCTCAGCAGAGCCCAGCTGGCTGCACTTTTTCAGAGAAAACAACTATTTTTGCTACCATTTGCTATACTGGAAGGCCACACCTTGACTGGAAAAGGTTTTGGGGTCCAGAGATGAGGAGGCTCCAAAGCCCCATCTCTCACCCGCTCTATCTTGTTTTCTGCCCATGCAGAGCAGCTGGGAAGAGCAGCAAATGTCTCTCTGTCTCCTAGGGAGCCACAGGAAGGACAAGGTTTTTGACCCAAAGGGGCTCAGACCCCATTGCTGGCAGCAGCCCACGGAGGCCGGGCTCGCTGCTCCCTCTAGGGGCCAAAGCACCGGCAGACAGACGTGCACGTGGATGAGAGACGGTAACAGCTCCTTTAATAAGAGTTTGCATAGACCTGCCCCGGGCTGCAGCGTCCCCTCTTCTACCCTGCTGAGCTCGTCCCTCCCTGGCCCCAAGAGACGGAGACAGAGAGAGATGGAGAGAGAAAAAAAAAACCCAAAGGAGAGCTCCACGCTAGGATGGAGCCCTAAACGAACATAACCAGGTCTTTACATGTCGCTCTCGAGAAGGCTGCCAGGATGCTGGCAAACACCACGTCGGGAGACTGGGAGGCGTCCACAGCCGTATGGATCCCGCGCTTGCTGTAGTAGGAGACCAGCGGGGAGGTCTGCGTGTGATAGGCCTTCAGGCGCGTTTTCAGGGCTGTTTCGTTGTCATCCGAGCGGCGGATCAGGGGCTCTCCGGTGACCTGGGAGAAGCAAGGGGACAGTCTCCAGCCGGCTGCAGCCTGGCGCGCTCCCGCCTTGTCCGTGCCGCTGCGACACCCCCCGTCCCCCTCCTGCAGACAGGCTGCACCGCGGGGCCGAACCAAGTCCCGGAGCAGTTCACGGAAGAGAGAAGGATTCGGCGTCGCGGCCTGTCCCCCACACACCACTTCGCTTAAAGGGAGCCCAAGGAGCATCGAGAGCCAGCGGCAGCTGCAGTTGCTTCCCAGGAGGAAAGGCAGTCGCAACCTGCTGCGGCGGCAACTACGGACAGCGTCAACGAGCCGGGAGGCCAGCAGAGCCAGGCTCAAGGGCGCTTCCCCACGCTCCCCAGAAAGGCAGGAGAGAAGGTAGGAGAGAAGGAAAAGAGTTTTTTTTTTCCAGGGATGCTGCAAAGCACCAGCTAAACCCAAAGCAATGCAAGCAGCGGCCTCAGGAGCTCACATACATCGTCCTTCATGGGCTCTTTCGGGGGTCTGAACTCCTCGTGGTAAGAACGGCCGCTTGCCGGGTGGATCAGCCTGGGACAGAAAGCAAGTGTCAGCAGCGTCCCCCGCGCCGGGGCAGGGGCTCCCGAACCTGCCGCTCAGCACGGAAACATCTGCAACAGCTACACAGTTAGTCTCTCTCCATTAAGAAAAGCTCATTTAGCTATTTTTGTATCAAGGGCCTCTTCAAGCACTTGAAAACAACAACAAAAAAAAGCAGCTGCGTTAGGAAATGGCTGTTTCACTGCGGAAAGGGGGGAGCACAGGGAATGCAGGGGCGATGCTGTCCGGCAGGAGCAGTTGGAGGTGTCTGTGTCCCTGAGGATCCCCGCTGACCTGGGCAGGACGTTCAGCAGTGCCGGCCTTCCGTAACGGAGCACTAACGGCACCGGAGAGGCAAGCACACAGGGGCACTGACTGTCAGCCACCGGCCTCAAAACCCACCCTGGGTCACCCAGCGCACAGATTCGTATCAGCAACATCTATTTATAGGGCAACAACGGGGCTCTGCTCAAGGCTCAAGGGAGAGCAGGTGCTGGATGAGGGTGGGAAGGCTCAACCGGAGCAGGAATGTGACCCAGAGCAGGGCTGCAGCTGGAACAACGCGAGCATCCGAACCAGGGATGCTGTCCCACAAAACAGGAACCCCATCACATGCACCAGGATTTTGAGAGAGGACAGTTACCGTCCAGTGATCCTCCGGATGAGCAGGGAGTCGGGAATGCTGAACTCGATGACGGAGTCCAGCTTCTCTCTCCTCTTCTCCAGGAGCTCATCCAGCTGCAACACAAAACACTTGTCCACAGGGGCAGACGCAGCCAAGAGGCCCCGTCTCCGGTGCCCGGCCGGGCTCACCCACCATCTCCGCCTGCCTCACGGTGCGGGGGAAGCCGTCCAGCAGGAAGCCGTTCCTGCACGGAGGGGAGTCCAGGTTGTTCTCTATGAGCTCCACCACCATCTCGTCGCTCACCTGCGGAGCACAGGGACCTTTTTAGTCCGTCCCCGTCACACGAGGAGACCCGGGAACAACGTCCCGCGGCTCCGAGGATGGCAAAGCTGCATGGAACTGCGGGTGCAGGAGCCAGACCCCCGGCTGCACCCGCTGCCCAAAGACATCGTGAGGGAAAGGAATGACCCAGGGACAGGCGAGTTGTTACTAAGTGGGACCTTACGAAAGGATGTTATTCTAGGATGCTTTTTAGTCATTGGAGCCTTTTTAGAGCCCCTCCAAGCCTGGAGGCAGCAGGGAGAGCACAGGGGCTGCTGTAGCAGGACTAAGGGGGTGTGCTTGGATGTGCCATGGCGGGGAAACGCTCCCTGTGACGGGCATCAGCGCCAGGACGTGGCCAGCGACACTTGCACGGGTCAGCGACGGAGCTGCAGCGTTACCTTCACGAGGGCTGCCCTGTTTGCAAGGGGACGCTCAGCCTGAGGACAAGCCACCCACATGTCACCGTTAAACCAAGCCGTGCTAGCAGCAGCACCGATATCAACATAACCTTTAATTCCTGGTACTTTGCACCCTCCACGCACAACCTCCTTGGGTAGGCGGGATCGGACCCGCGCGAGGGGCCGTCTGGGGGAAGCAGCAGGTTGTCTCTGCGCTTTCCCGATCACTGCAGCCCTCCGTTTTGCAGGACACCATCCTGCTTGGCAGTGGAGCACCAATATCCACGCTGGGCTCCCAGCATTGCCGGGCTCCCTCCGGTTATCTCACAACCGGAGCGCTCCGGGAGGCCACACGCGGAGCTGCTGCTGTCCCGTTCCCCGCGCAGCAGCCACCTCCAGACCTTCCAGATAACGGCCCTATCTTTCCTAACCAGGCGGGCTGTGGCAGGCTCTGTTGCAACGCGGAGATAAGCCACGTCACTGCTCTACCCCAGAGCCTCCAACCCCTCTTTACCCAGCAGTTAGGAGACAGCAGCAGCCCGCAGGGATGTCCAAAACCTCCTCGTGCTGCAGTTTGGGGGCCGTTTGCCATCCTGTCTTGCCCAAGACATCTCAGACACTCCCAAGACCATCTTGAGCGTTTTCACGCTCCTGGCTGCTCTGTCTGGGATCTCTTGCGTTACCCGTCACCGCCGTAACCACCACACTAACACTCCCCGGTCTCTGGTTTCACCGTGACAGGCCCAGGCACGCGGGGGCCGGGCTGCGGGCGAAACCGCCGCGCTGGTTTCCAGCCCAGAGAGCAGCCGTCACGCGAGGAGACCCGGGAACGTCGTCCCACGGCTCCGAGCGTGGAAAAGCTCCATGGAACCGCGGGTGCAGGAGCCACCCGCTGCCCAAAGTCATCGTGAGGGAAAGGAATGACCCAGGGACATGCGAGTTGCTACTAAGTGGGACTTTAGGAAAGGATGTTTTTCTAGGATGCTTTTCTGCAGGAGATACAGGAAGGGGACAAGCCCCCAGTGCTGCCCGCGCTGTCCTCGCTGCTCCCTAAGTGGCTGCTGTCACACTTGTCACTAAGGGGTGACCTCTGTCCTTTCAGGTGCTGCCAGGCCGCCCTCCCCACCGGCACGGCCCCGCGCTACCCACCAGCTTCCCCGAATCCATGGTCTCCTTGAGGCGCTTGCCCAGCTCGGAGCCCGAGGCCACCATGGCCCGCAGCATGTCCCCGGTGGCCAGGTGACACACGCAGTAGGTCTCGGCCAGCTTGGGCGCCTGCGGGACAGAGCAAGGCAGGTGAGTGGGATGCGCCGCGCGGAGCCGCTCGCGGCCAGGATCAGGGGCTGGGATGCACCGGGGAGCAGGGCCCGGCCACCCCGGTGACAGGGACGGTGACAGGGTGGCCCCCCGCCACCCGCCTCGGGCCTCGTCCTGCTCTGCCGGCCAACACGTGCCCGGACGCCTGGGTCCCTGTGCGTGTGGGGAAGTCGCATCCCTGGGACCACCCTGGATGAGGGGAGCCCCTCGACCCCGGCGGGGGGATGCAGACAGCGGAGCGCCTTGGGAGCGGGAGCCCGGACGCCTGGGCCCCGGGGGTGGGGGATGGGCAGGCCGGACGCCTGTGCCGCGGCTGCGGGCCCGGTGCCCGGTACCCGCCGCCGCCGCCCTCACCTGGGTGCCCTTGCCGGCGCCGGGCGGCCCCAGCAGGACGGCGCGGATGCCCTGGCGGAGCCCCGCGGCCGGCGCCTGCCCGCGGCCGCCCCCGGCCTGCGCGCTCGGAGCCATGGCCGCCGCCGAGTGCGCGCCGCCGAGTGCGCGCCGCCGCGCAGGCCCCGCCCCCGGCCCATGGGCACGCGCGGCCCGGGGGGCGGGGCTACCCTGAACGGGGCGGGGCTCTGCAGCGCGGGGCCGCGCGGCTCGGGGCGGGGCTGCGCGGCTTGGGGGCGGGGCTACCCTGAACGGGGCGGGGCTCTGCAGCGCGGGGCTGCGCGGCTCGGGGGCGGGGCTCTGCGATACGGGGCGGGGCTGCGCGGCTCGAGGGCGGGGCTACGCGGGGCTTCCCGCCACGCAGCGCCCGGCCCCGCTCCCGCCGCTGCCGGCGGCTCCCGGGCGGCTCCCCGGGTGACTCTGCGCTTTGCGGCTGCAGCGCGCGGGGCCGAGCCGGCCGCGGGGAGGAGGCCGGCGGCTCCCGCGGGATCTGCAGAGACCCGGGGCGCTGCAGGAGGCAAGAGGTCGCTCGGCCCCGGCCGCCAGGAGGGGCAGCAGCAAGGGCAGGGCAGGATGGTGGTGTTGAACGCAGGAGCGGCCGGGGCTCACTCAGCCCCAGCTCCTCCATCCCCTCCTGTGTGGGAGCAGCTGCCCCTGCTCAGAGCGTTGGGCTAGCTGAGGTTTGGCAAACAGGCAAGAAGGGGAAAGGCGAATCCCGTGCCTAGCCTGTGGGGTGGCAGGTGGAGTGGTGCGGCCTTGTGCAAATGCAACAAGGCTGAAAGGTGCCACGAGGCTCATGTGCCACGCAGGCTGTCTGCAAACAGCAGGGCCTGATTCACTGCTCGAGAACCCACCAAAGTGGCAGCAGAATCACGGGCCTTGACAACCTGCTCGACTGCCTCCCCCAGCCGGCGTCCCAGCCAAACACGCTGCTCAGCCTTTAGGCAGCCCGAAGCCTCGTTTCCCTGGAAGCAGCGCTTCGGAAAGTATTTTTGACCCAACTCCCTCTTAAGGGTCCCTGCACACGTGATGCCCGTGCAGCCGCCGGCAGCCTCGCGCCAGGCCCAGCTGCCTCCGGGCAGGCTGCCCGTGAGCCGTGGGCGCTCGGTGAGCGCCAGGACGGCTGCCGGGGTGGGGAGAGGCAGCCGCAGCCCTGGGAGGGAGCGCACAGGGGGATGTCCCCATTCCGGGCACAGGGAGGGGAGGAAGGAGGGGATGAAGGATGCTCGGCAGCGCCGCAGCCAATGGGGTGGCCCGGCTCGGTTGCCATGGCCACGGTTGTGAGGCGGAGCAGGGGGATATAAGGGGGTGTGAGCCCCCCGGCAGGGTGAGCTGGTCCAGAGGCTCTGGACAGGAGTGGGATCGGGGCAGGACGAACAGCTGCCGCCGAGGCCACTTCGCTCCTGGGAGACCCATGGGCATAATCCGCTTAAATGCTCTGTAAGGTAACGAGGCCGGGGGCCCCCCGCCGGGCATGGGGGGTGCTGGGGAAGCCGGGGAGATGCCTGCGCTTGCTGGGATGTGGGGCCAGCGCGGAGGGCGTCCTGCCACCCCCTCTCCCCCGCTGAGCCCTTGCATCGCTTCTCCACAGGGATCTCGGCCCCCCAGCCCCAGGCAGCCTCGGGGGGCCGCGGCAGCTCGGCGTCCCTCCGGGGACCCCCCGGCACCGCAGCTCAGCACCCGCGGGGGAGGCTCCGCAGCGCGGTGAGGAGGGGCCGGCCGAGGCGGCAGGGAGCAGCGCGGGACCCGTTTGCACAAGGCAGCCAGGACCGACCCCCTTAGCGGCTCCTTGATGCCGTGCCCTGGCAGGGCTGGCTGCCGCTCAGCGGTGTCTGCGGGGAGTGAGGAGATGGCCCACAGGAATCGCTCTCCTTTCCCCAGGATAAACCCCTGCGAGCTCCGCAGCCCGGGGTTCTCCCATTCCCCAGCTTTGCTCTTGGTGCTTGCTTGATGCACAATAACACACAGGCGCTCTGGTCTTCTCCTCGCCCCTATCCAAAGTTGCGTTATTGGGGTGCAAATGCTTCCTGCAAGCTCATGCTGGGCCTTCAGCGCCCTGGGTTACAGGATGGGCTGGATCCAAGGGAAGAGGTTGCCAACACTGCCCTGCTGAGTGTGTGAGCCAGGAAATAACTGCGCAGCTTTAACTTGTCCCTTTGCTGTGCGCAGTCCCGGCACCTGCCTGAGCCAGAACCACAGCCTGATCCAGGCAGCTCCAGGTCTGCAGCGATGCCTCCCTTTGTGGGTCCTGGGTGCCTGGGACGGTGGGACCGGGCGCCTTCACCTGCTCGGAAACCACAAGGGAGCTTCATCCTGCTCAACGGCCGCACGTCTACCCGCAAGCTGGAGCGCGGAGGGACGTGCTCTGCCGTATGTAGGCCATTCGCTGCACCGTGAAGCTGTCTGTCTGGTTAACTGTGTCGCTGCCCGAACCGCAGCTGAAGGAGACAGGGCTCCTGGGGGCCAAGGCTGCCGCGAGACGTCCCCCTGCCCTGGGGAGGACGCGCTGGCCGCAGCGGGGACGTCTCTGAGGAGCCGCTTCAGAGGACACACGAGGGCCCTGCTGCTCCCTGCGGCGCTGGTGTCTGCTGTGGTCCTGCCTCTAACACTGCCTTTTTCTTCCTAGGGGGTTGCCTGCTTAGAAACTACCCCCTGCTCAAGGAGGCTTTAGACCGTCACCGTGTCTTGGCCATGAGTGGTTACTTGGATGAATCCGACTTTGTGTTGGTGGAGGAGGGCTTCACCCCCAGAGAGCTCCTGGAGAGGCTCCTCGTGGAGCTGTGCCACACGGTAGGGGCTGCGCTGTCCCCAGTGCCCGCAGCCGAAACCCCCTTCCCACCGGTGCTCACGGAGCGGTGGCCGCTGCTCACTCTGTCCTTGTCCTAGAGCGAGCAGGGCGCCTTCTTCATGGCAGACCTGGGGGACGTCGTGAGGAGGCACCTGCGCTTCCGCAAGGCCTTGCCCCGCGTCACGACCTTCTTCCCCGTCAAGTGCAATGGCAGCAGAGGAGTGATCGGGCTGCTGGCCGAGCTGGGCGCCGGCTTCGCCTGCGCAAGGTAGCGCTGCGAGGGGGACAGCCCCAGCTCTGCGTCCTGGGGACAACATCACCAAACCCTCCCTTGTTTCCTGGCTTTCCTCTCCCTCTTCCTAGCGGAGGTTTGGGGTGGTGGGAGTCTCCCCCTGCTGTCAAAACCCTCCCAGCACAGCCTAGGAATGCCCGTCCCAACTGCCTGTCTGTTGACTCGGATGTTTGTTCCGTTTGACCGACATTTTTCTCCGTGTGATCTGTGTCCTGGCTGGCAGGCCTGGCTAGCGGCAGGGCACGTCCCTGTGCTGCCACAGCTGTCCCCTCTTGGTGGCTTTAGAGCTGAGCACAAAGCTCATTGCTTCTCATTAGCTCTCAGCCAGATTCCCAGGGAGAATCCCAAGTTAAACCACTTACTGGTGTGTAATTAAGTAGGAGGTGTTACGGGGGGAGAAAGTGCAAGGGAAGAGCAAGGCCCCGTTACAGCTCAGGCCAGTGCTGCAGCCTTAAGCCTCTTGCCATGGCTCGCAGGGGAGACGGCCACCAAACCACCCCTGCTAACTTGTCCCACCGGTTTCCTCTGCTCTTGGTCTTGTGCTGCTTGTAAACATCTTCCTGCCGCAGCCAGGGCAAAGTCCACCACGATCCCTTTGATCTCTTGTGCTTGGCCTGGGAAAGGCCAGGCCTAATCCTGGCTGTTTGCCCTTTGCAGTGCGGAGCTGCCAAGGCCTGGAGTGGGTCATGGAGCAGCGCGGGACCCGTCCCCAAGCTCATGCTGTTTCTCTGCAGGCAGAGATCGCCCAGGTTCGCAGCATTGGTGTTCCAGCTGAGAAGATCTTCTACAGCAACCCCTGCAAGCAGGTTGCCCACATCAAATACGCAGCCAGCCACGGCGTGCAGCTCATGACCTTCGACAACGAGGTGGAGCTGAACAAGGTGGCCCGGAGCCACCCTCATGCCAAGTAGGTGCTGATGCCAGCCCTGGCAGCACCTTTGGAGCCGGGTGTTAGACTGGGAGCAGGGAGGGCACCAGGGGTTCGTGGAAGGTGCCAAGATGCCTCAATGTGGCGTCTCTTCACTCTGCAGGATGCTGCTGGGAATCGCTGCTGACTTTAGCCCCTCTCCCCATCCGAGTGTGACATTTGGGGCCACCCTCGTGTCCTGCCAGCACCTGCTGGAGATGGCAAAGGAGCAGGCGGTGGAAGTCGTTGGCATCAGGTACGGCGCTTGTCCCTGTGCCCCCGGTCACGCAGCCCCGCGGGGAACCCTGTCCCACTGGAGCTGGTTGGGGGCTGTAGGGGACTAGGTGGAGGCTGGGCCCTGGGGGATCTGCCCTCATCGGGGCCAATTCGGACCGAGTTTGGCTTGCAAGCCCCTGGGGCCGGTGTGGCAGGAGGGAAACACTGAGCCACCTTGCTAGAAGGCGGACGTGCGAGTACCGCGCGGTGCCACGTCCCCTCGCCGCCGTCCCCTGCTGAGCGGGGGCTCTGCCTTCAGCTTCCACCTCGGCAGCCGCTGCCCGGAGCCCCAGGCCTTCGCACAGGCTCTAGCCGAAGCCCAACTCGTGTTTGAGATGGGCACGGAGCTGGGCTACCGCATGCGCGTCCTGGACATCGGCGGGGGATTCCCTGGGCCCGAGGACTCCAGAGCGCTGTTCCAAGAGGTATTTGCCTCCCGATGCTGGCACTTGGCGTGCGGAGAGCGAGGCCAGAGGGGTCCTGGCGTCACCGCGGGGCCTGGCTGGGCTAAGCGAGAGGGACCGTGTCCTCCCCACGCAGACGGCCGCTGCCATAAACTCTGCCTTGGACTTGTATTTCCCGGAAGGCTGCGGGGTGGAGGTGCTGGCGAGACCAGGGCGCTACTACGTCTCCTCGGCCTTCACCTTTGCAGCCAGCGTCACCGCCAAGGAAGAGGTTCCCCCGGGCCAGCCTGGCTCCGAGGGTAGGTGGGACAGTGGGACGGGCCTGCCCGCGTGTCCTTGTCCCCCTGAGCCCTCTCCTTGCTCCCTGCAGAGGAGGAGTCTGGCAGCAAGAGGAGCATCGTGTATCACCTCAGCGACGGCATCTACGGCTCCTTTAACTGCGTCCTGTTCGACAGCCCCTGTCCCAGGCCTCTCCCGCACAAGGTGAGGAGCTGGCCCGGCTCGGGAAGAGCCCAGCCGGGCCCGCACGTTCCCCCTGCTCTCCCGGCACCGTGGCCGGCACTGAGCCCCGTGACGGGGGAGCAGAGGCCGGGAAGCTGCCGGGGAGGGTTATTCACCTTTAACAGGGGGGACACCTCAAATGAAACCTTGGGCTGGAGCCAGCGGCTCCAAGAGTTTGTTGGCTCTTGGGGTCAGGCATTCCAGACCGTGGGCTCTGCTCCTTTCTGGATCCATGGTGTGTCCACCAGCCCGAGCTGAGACCTGGCGTTAGCGTGACCCAATGCAACCCGTCCCGTTCCACGGCCTGTGTTTCCTTCCGTTCGGCTCACGCTCCCAGACAATCTGTAGCCCCCCACGTTGGGGACCACGTTCTCACCTGGTGTAAAGCGGCCCAGCTCCATCTCTCCCCTGCAGAAGCCCTGCCCCGACCACCCCTCGTACAGCAGCAGCCTCCGCGGCCCCCCGGGACCCGCCGAGGACCGGATCGCGGACGGCCTGGAGCTCCCGGAGCTGCAGGTCGGGGACTGGCTCCTTTTCGAGGACATGGGCGCCTACACCATCGCGGCGGCCGCCCCGCTCGGCGGGTGTCCCCAGCCGCGGATCAGCTACGCCATGTCCCGCGTGGCCTGGTAAGACACAGCCCTGCCCTGCGGGGAGCGGGGACTGCGGTGCCAGCCGTGCCCCAAGCCGGGCTCCCACGTCCAGGAAGAGGGTCCGGGCTGCGTCTACCTGGGGATTCGGGATAAAAACCCGCAGTGTCCAAATCCAGGAAGATTTTTTGTAGGTTTTCCCCAGGGGCTGCTGCGGCGGCGCGAGAGCCTCCGAGCGGCGTCGCGCAGGAGGCTCATCCCGCGCCGTGTTCCGTGCTTCCAGGGAAGCCGTGCAGCTCTCCCAGGGGAAGGCGCCGCGGGCGCAGGAGGAGCGGGAGGGCGCGTGCCCGCCGCTGTCCTGCGGCTGGGAGAGCGCCGAGACGCCCCGCGTGGCCCCCGCCGTCCCCGCCACCGGCATCAGCTGAGCGGCGCCGGGGGGTCCCGCGGCCCCGTCCTGCTCCTGCGGGACCCGCAGGGCCCGTTCCGAGTACGCGACATAAATCCCGTTCCTCCCGCCCCTGCGGTGCTGCTGTGGTGGCGTTTGCCTGGGGGGGACCCGGCGCTTGGGTTCATTTTGGGAGGAATCATCACAAACGGCATCTGGGGTTCGGTGTGGAGGCGGCCGAGCGTCCACGGGGTGTCGGGTATTAGCAGGGATTTAATGGGATGTTAACGGGGTTTTGGGCATGGGGGGCACCAGAACCCCTGTGGGGTGGCCCCAGGGTGTTGGGGACACAGGGGGGACCCTGGGGTTTGGAGCAGCTGTGGAAAGAGGAGGGCTGGGAGGGAGGGGGACACTGGGGAAGGCACATTGGGACTTTGAGGAAAGGACACCCTAGGCACTTGGGCAGGGACACTAGGGGACACTGGGGCTGTGACAGCAGGGATGCAGGCACGGGAGTACTGGGTGGCACCAGGAGATACTGAGGAAGGGACAGTGGGTGGCACTGGGGCTCACCAAGGAAGGGACAGGGGTGACATTGGAGCAAGGGCACTGCGAGACAGTGGGGAAGGGACGGTGGGTGGCACTGGGGCTCACCGAGGAAGGGACAGTGGGGACATTAGAGCAACAGCACTGCGAGACACTGGAGAAGAGACAGTGGGTGGCACTGGGGTCCTTGCGGAGCGGTCACTAAGGACACGGGGGGACAGCGGGGAGGGGACATTGGGGACGCGGGGCCGCTCCCCTCCGGGCCGCCAGGGGGCGCGCGCGCCCGGGGCGCGGCGCAGGGGCCGCTCTGGCCGCCCGTCTCGCTGGCTGCCGTCAAGCGTCGCGCAGGTGTCGCCGCTCCATAGGCGCTTTGCGGCGGGCGGCGTCGCGTGAAGGGCACCGGGAGCGGTACCGGAGCGGTACCGGCGCCGCCGCCATGCCCTTCTTGGACCTGCAGCGGCAGCTGGGCATCGACGTGGACCGCTGGCTGCTGCGGCAGAGCACGACGCAGCCGTACGGCGGCGCGGCCGCCTGCCACGCGTTCGAGCGCGAGTGGGTGGAGTGCGGCCACGGGCTGGGCCGCACGCGCGCGACCCGCGAGTGCGCCATCGAGTACGAGGATTTCCTGGAGTGCATGCACCGCCGCAAGCTGGTGAGCGCGGGGCGGGCCCGGCCTGGGGCGCCCGGCCCCGTCATGGAGCCCCCGGCCCCCTTATAGGGTCGCCCGTTCCCGGTAGGGGGTCACCCGTCCCCGTTATGGAGTCCCCGTCGTGGGCCCCCTGTCCCCGTCAGGGACTCCCCGTCCCCATTATAGGGTTGCCCGTCCCCAATATGGGGTCGCCCGTCCCTGTCATGGGGTCCCCGTCCTGCTTATAGGGCCCCCCGTTCCGTTATGGGCCCCCTTGTCCTCATCATGGGTCTCCTCATCCCCCTTATAGAGTCCCCCATCCCCATTATGCCCCCATCCCCATTATGGCCTCCCCCATCCCCGTCATGGGCCCCTGTCCCTGTCATGGGGCACCAACCCCGTTATAACCCTGTCCCCGTTACAGGGCCCTCGTCCCCGTTACAGGCCCTCCCATTCCCATCATGGGCCTCCTCTTCCCCCTTATAGGGTGCCCTGTCCGTATTATGGATCCCCTGTCCCTGTTATGATCCCATCCCCATCATGGACCCCCCGTCCCCCTTATGGCCCCCCCCGTCCCCGTTACGGGGCACCACCCCCGTTATAACCCCCTCCCCGTTACAGGGTCCTCGTCCCCGTTCCAGCTGCCCACCCCCTCCCCAAGCCCCTTCTCCTCCATTATGCCCCCCCCAACCCGTTATGGACCCTCCATTATGGGGGACCCTCCTGTCCCTTGTTATGGGGCGACCTCTTCCCCCATTACAGCCCCCCTTCCCATTTATGGGCCCCTCCCTGCTATGGGGCTACCCCCCATTTGGGGGCCCTTTCCCCATTGCAGCCCCCCATTCCAGGGCCCCGTCCCCGCAGCGTCCCCGCTCTGTCCCGCAGGGCGCCCGGCTCAAGGCGATCCTGGAGCAGCGCAAGAAGCTCATGCAGGAGGGTCGCTACTCGCCGCCCGAGCACCACCGGGGCACGGAGGAGCCGCGGCCCTGACCCCGGCGCCGCCACCGCCGCTTCCGCCCGTAAACGTCGCGCTCGGATGCCCCTTGCCCCTCTCCGGTCTTTTTTTCCTCAATAAAATGTGGCTTTAGCTCCTCCGCGGGCGTCGGCGCTGCCCGGGAGCGCTGCCTCCGTGCTCGGAGCTCCCCGGTACCGGCAGCTCCTGCTGAAACGAGAGGAAAAACCCCGAGAGCGAGAGCTCCTCTGGGAGCCGCTCCCGGCCACGCTCGGGGTGGGCCGATTCCCAGGCACATTCCAGGCGCAGGGATCAGCGCATGGGGGGAACCTGCAGGAAACAGCTCCCTTTCCCCAGGGCGCAGGGAAAGGGTTAACAGGCGGCTGCTTCGTGCCCTTGCAGTTTGCCAGGGGGTGAACGGCCTCAGCGGGACTTTGTTTCCGAAATCCTGCGCGTCAGCGCGATGCATTGAGCCGTGTGCGCCGGCCCCGGCGCCGCCGCGAGCTGCTCCCGTCCCGGGGATCCCGTCCCCAGCGCCGCCGGCACCGGCACGAGCTGCTCCCGTCCCGGGGATCCCATCCCTGGGATCCCGTCCCTGGGATCCGGTCCCCAGCGCCGCCGGCACCGCCACGAACTGCTCCTGTCCCGGGGATCCCTTCCCTGGGATCCTGTCCCCAGCGCCGCCGGCACCGCCACGAGCTGCTCCCATCCCGGGGACCCCATCCCGGAGCAGCCGCTGCTGCTGGCACAGGTAACACCTGGCTGCGGAGATGGGAAACATCCGCTCCTTAATCCGGGATATTAACGTGGGCGACTGCGGGTTTAGCGCTTAATCTTTGGTGCAGGTGGAGCCCGGGGGCTTCTTCATGCTCGCAAATCCCCAGGTTGCTCCTCCTCAGGGTTTCTCCTCAGGATTTCTCCTCGTCCCTGCTCCTGTTGCTGGAATTAAACCCGGAGCCGAAGGCGCCGGCGCTTGATGCAGCGCTCAGATGAGCTGCAGGGAGCCTGTTTGCTGATTGCTTTGTTTTTAATACGAAAGCTGCGCAGCGGGGATTAATTTGGAGGGGAAAACTGGCATGAGAGCACAGCCCATCCAGAGGCGGCCGGCCCGGGATGTAAAAGCAGGTCGGGGGAGGCTCCCTGTGCAGAGAGCGGGAAGAGCCGCACACGGATGTGGGAGCTTCCCGGTGGGAAACCTGTGGGCGCCTTGGAGGGAGCTGAGGAGTTAACAGGGGGGAGGCCAGGGTGTCCCGGGACCCTGCGCAGGCCAGAGCTGCCCCCTGTGATCCGCCTGGCGCTGCCTTTGGCTTCCACGGAGCGTTGAAGGGCAGGGAGCGGGGCCGGCACAACAGCCCTTAACCCTCGGGAAGGGCCCTGTGACAGTCCCGTCCCTTTCAGGAGCGTCGCTCCCTAGGGACACAGCAAAGAGCTGCCCAGGGAGGAGGTGAATTTCCAAGGAGGGGAAATGCAGAGACCGCGGAGCCGCTGTCGGGGCCGGGAGATGCCGAACGCGGCTCACGCCGCTGCCTCCCGAGCGGCTCTTCGGATCAATCCAGAATCCGATTGCTTTGGCCATGGATGCGAACGCAGCCCCGGGCGAGGGGGCACTGTGGGGCTGCCCTAGTTAGAGCTGTGTTGGCAGCCGGGACCTCCATCCGCGGCGGCACTGGGGGCTCCGCGGGAGCCTGAGCGTCGCTGCACGCGATTCGCAGCCCGGCCCCGTGGTTATTTCCAGCCCATAGTAGATATAAATTTAAGCTCCACATTTTATTTTTTCCTCTTCCTCGTCGCTGTTTTTGGCTGCGGGCGCTGGGAGTAGAGCAGCATCACGGGAGGCGCCGCCGCCGCCTCTCCCTTTTTCCCCATGGATCCTGGTGGCCCTGGAAGGCCGTAGGGGTCCCAGCTCCTGCCTGCGGCCCTGTTCGTGGGTCACAGCCCAGGGCTGCTCCGGGATTTGCTGGGAAGGGGCCAGGGGGACACAGGGATAGAACTGGATGTGCCGGGAGCTCCCGGCAGCTCCGTCTCAAGGAAGCAAACAAGCAGCTCCCCGGGATGAATAATGGATAGGGAGCCGCGGGGAGGCAGGTTTGATCATGGGGCTCCAGTGACGGGTGTGACGAGCGGGGGCAGAGCCCCGTGCGGGGACCCCGCGCTGCAGGACCCGCTCCCGGCCTCCCCCCTCATCCTGCAGCAGCCGCTGCAAAACAACGCGGGCGCCTAACCCAGATTCGCGGCACAAACACGGCGGAGCGGGGAGGGAGGGTTGGGCGGGCGCCCGGGGCTGCAACGGGCCCCGTTCCCGGGCCGGCTTCGCATCCCGCTGGGGCTGCCCGGACCCCAGCCCCGCTCCGGGCCCGGGATCTCCGCCAGGCACCGCTCGGGTTTGCAGCAACGCGGGGCGGGATGAACCCGTCTGGGCGCCGCGGGGACCGGTACGGGTGGCGCAGCCGGATCCTCCGGGTTTTCCGGCCCTGGAGCGCGCGGCGGAGCCCGGGATGGCTCCAGCGGGTGCCGGGGCACGTGCGTCTCCATTGCCGCCTCCCGCCATTACGGTGTCCCGTCGGGATGCGGGAGCCGGGCGGGAAGCACCGGGAAGCAGCGCCGGGTGGCACCGGGTGCTGCCAACACTGCCCAGTTTGTACCAGTCCGGCCATCGCTCCGGGGCACCGGGACGGCACCGCGGCCGGGGCAGCGTCTCCGGTGCCCCTCCGGAGGAGCCGGAGCATCCGCTGAGGGACACGCGGTGACGCCACCACCAAGTTACTCCGGGAGAGACCCCCCCAGCTGGCGGTGGCTCCTGCAGGGCTTTGTCACCGGGGTGTCCCCGGGGCCTCCCCGAGCCACCACGAGTGTCCCTCGTCCAGCTCCAGTGCCCCTGCCCTGCGGCCGCCCCGGCTGCTGGGGCCGATGGATGGCGCCGCTGTCCCCGGGGGGGCTGCTGGGAGGGACTGGGGGGTGCAGGGGGACAGGGGGGCTCCGGGGGGGCTCTGGGGTGCAGGGGGGGGTGCAGGGGGTGGGGGGTTTTGGGGCGCGGGGGGCACTGAGGGCCCGTGCGGGGTTCGGGGGTGCCAGGGGATGCCCGGGGGGCGGGAGGCGGCCGGGAGCCCCCCCCGCCGCTCCAGGCCGCCCCGGTGGGCAGGGCCGGGCCGGGGGAGGCGCCGCGCGCGGCGGCGGCGGCGGCAGCAGCAGCAGCGCACGGCGGAGCCGGAGCCGCCGCACCGGGAGCGCCGCTCCGCGACCTGCCCGCACCGCGACGGCAGAGCCGCCGGCACCGCCCCCGACCCCGGCGCGGCGGGGAGAGCGCGGCCGGCAACGAGGTGGGGAAGGGCCGGGGATGCGGCGGGAATGGGGATGCACCGGGGATGGAGCCGGAGCGGCTCGGGAACGGCCCGGAATGGACCGGGAATGGCTCGGGGATGGACCGGGGAAGGGCAGGGGAGGGCGAGGCTCGGAGGGGGGCGCCGGGCACCGGGGTCTCCGGGCCTGGGCGGCGGCTGCGGGGCCGGGGGGGAAAGGACGGGGGGGAGAGACCGAGACAGCCCCGGGGCGGGGGCCGGACGAGCCCTCCCGCCCCGGCACCTGCCCCGGGCCGAGCCGCTCCCGGTGCCCCCCGCTCGCCCCAGCCCGGTGCCCCCCGCTCCAGCCGCGGGGCCGCGCCGCGTCTCGGGGGCGAGCGGCAGGAGCAGCCGCCCCCCCGCCCCGGTTTCTCCCCGTCTCTTTGTTCCCGATCCGCCGCGGATGCTCCGAGCGGCTCCGCGGGCGCGGGGGGGGATCTCCCTCCTCCCGCCTGCGCGTTCCCCGCCGGGGCGAGCGGCGGCAACGCGCCCTGCGCTAACTAGGTCTCCGGCAAGGTGCTCGCGGGCTCGGCGCGCGCGCCGCTCGCGGGAAGCCCTGCCATTTTCCCCCGGGATCTACAGGGATTTGGAAGCTGCTCCCGCTTGGAGAGGGCCAAAAGCAGCCGGGTACTGAGCGGGATGCGATGGCGGCACAAAGAGCGCGAGCCGCGGGGCTGGCGTTAGCGTGCCGGGAGCGCGCGGCGACGCCGAGGGCGGCCGCCGGCCCCGTCTCACCGGCCGCTCGCTGCTCCCGCAGGTTTCTCCGCCGAGGAAGCGCCGGCCGGGGCCATGTCGTCCTCGGACGAGGAGACGCTGAGCGAGCGCTCGTGCCGGAGCGAGCGCTCGTGCCGCAGCGAGCGCTCGTGCCGCAGCGAGCGCTCGGGCAGCCTCTCGCCCTGCCCGCCCGGCGACACGCTGCCCTGGAACCTGCCGCTGCACGAGCAGAAGAAGCGCAAGAGCCAGGACTCGGTGCTGGACCCGGCCGAGCGCGCCGTGGTGCGCGTCGCAGGTGAGCGCCGCCCGCGGCCGCGCGCTCCGCCATGCCCCGCTGAGGCGCTTCGTGCCAGCGCCCGCGGCCTGCTGAGCTCGGGGATTGAGCCGGGAGGGTTGCGGATGCATCCCGGCATTCCCGGCACCCCGGTCCTCCTGCTCCCATCCGGCGGCACCCAGCACATCCCGCTGCCGAGCGGCCCAGCCAGGGGGTTCAGCATCCCCATTCCTGCAGGTTTGGCATTAAAAATACCCGGCGGCGCCGAGCCGGCAGCAGGGAGCCAGCGGCACCTCCGGGTGGGAAAAGGAGCCGGGCTCTGCATCCGGAGCTGTGAACCGTGCGGCCTGGGAGCCGGTTCCCGGGGCAGCTCCGGCCTCCTCCCAGCATCGCTCCTTCCGGAAGGAGCCGGCACTTCCAGCCCCTGTTCCCTGTCGGTGCCGCACGGGGCCGGAGCGGCCGGAGGGCCCGAGCGGGTGTTTTGGGGAGGAAAAGGGAGGTTTGGCCGTGCCCCGCCCCCCCCCCATGCAATGGAGGGGGGAGGGTACTTTTTGCGTTGCCATGGTTACCCAGATGGCTGAGCAGGGCTGCCGGTTGCCATGGCAACACAAAGGGCTGCCAGGGTGGAAAGTGGCATCGCGGGGCCGGAACGGCTGGATTCGGCAGCCTGGTCCGTGTGGACGCTGGGAGCACTGGGGACACTGGGGACACTGGGAGCCCTGCTGGCACTCCAGGCACTGGTGGCACCGGTGGTGGCGCTGGGAGGCCCTGGAATGCCAGTTGTCTTGGTGGCACTGGGAGGCCCTGTTGTTACTGGCGCCACCTGTGTCACTACTGTCACTGGGACGTGCTACTGTCACTGGGAGGTGCTGGGGTCACTGGGAAGCGCTGATGTCACTGGTGTCACTGGTGTCACTGGTGTCACTGTCACGCTGGTGTCGCTGGGAGGAACTGGTGTCATGGGGAGGGGCTGGAACCACTGGTGTCACTGGGGGGGCGATGGTGACACTGGAAAGTACTGGTGTCACAGGGGGTAGGAAGTGTCAGTACTGGTGTCACTGGTGTCACTGGTGTCTTGGGGGGGGTCAGCAGAGTCAATGATGGTGTCACTTGTGTCATTGGTGTCCCTGGTGTCTTGGGGGGGTCAGCAGGGTCCGTGCTGGGGTCACCCACGTCCCTGGTGTCTCTGTGGGAGGGTCAGTGCAGGTGTCACTGATGTCCCCGGTGCCCCTGGTGTCCCGGGGGGGGTCAGCAAGGTCCATGCCCGGGTCACCCATGTCCCTGATGTCCCAGGAAGAGTCAGTGCTGGTGCCACTGGTGTCCTTGGTGTCTCAGCAGGGGGTCAGTGCTGGTGCCACTGGTGTCCCTGGTGTCTTGGCAGGGAGTCACTGCTGGTGTCCCTGGTGTCCCCGGTGTCCCTGGTGTCCCCGGGGAGTCAGTGCTGATGCCACTGGTGTCCCTGGTGTCTCAGCAGGGGGTCACTGCTAGTGTCCCTGGTGCCCGGGGTGGGGGTGGGGGGCTCCGTGCTGGTGTCCCTGGTGTCTCCGGTGTCGCTGGTGTCCCGGGGGGGGTCAGCAGGGTCCGTGCCCGGGTCACTCACGTCCCGGGGGTCCCGGCGGGGACACCAGGTCGGCGCCGGGGTCGCCGCTGCCCCCTGCGGCGCCGCCGCCGCCCGCCAGGGGTCGCGCAGGGGCCGAGGCCGGAGCCCGGGCGCGCCGGTCCGGCCGGCGGAGGGGGGCGTGGCCTGGAGCCACGGGCGTGGCCGGCGCGAATGGGCGGGGCCTGCAGGAACGGGCGTGGCCTCCCGCGTGGGCGGGGCGCGGCGCGGTGGGCGGGGCCCGCCGGGGGGCGGGGCGGCGCTGACAGGCGGGCGGGGCCGCGGGGCGAGGCGGAAACGAGCGGCGGAGCCGCGGCCTGGGCGCCCGCCGCGCCGGTGCCTCCCGCCCGCCGCCGCCATGGCCGGCTACGTGCCCGGGCTGCAGCCGGCCACCCGCAACCAGGAGAAGGAGTTCGTGCAGGCCTACGAGGACGTGCTGGAGCGATACAAAGGTACCGGCGGCGGCACCGGCACCACCGGCGCGGGGGCGGCTCCGCTCGCTCCCGCGGGCGCCCCTCGCTGTGCGCGGGGGCTGCGGGCGCCGGCGGCCCCCCCTGCTCCCCGGTGGGTGCGGGGGGGTTCCCCCCTCGGTGTCCCCGGTTGAGCCGCAGGGGATGGGGGTCCCCGTCGGGGTACCGGGAGGCTGGGGGGGGGTCTCGGTACCCGCCTTGTGTCCCCAGTTGAGCTGCGGGTCCCCCTCGTTGGGGTACGGGGGTCCCACGTGCCGCCCGGGGGGTGTGTGAGCGTGGGGACCCCCGTGTCCCCTGCTCGTGGTGCCCTGTGTCCCCTTCCCGGCCGCCGGTACCCCCGGAGAGCGTGTCCTGGCGCCGGGGCTCCCGGCATCCCCGTCTCCGAGCTCCCTGTGTCCCCTCCCAACATCCCTCCCCTCCCTCGAGCTCCCCAAGGACCCCCCTTCCCACCCCAAATCCCTTTCCGAGGTGCCCGGCGCCCCCGCTCCGGTGTCCCCGTCCCCCCGGCTCCGTCTCTCCCAGCGCTCCGTGGGGACGGAGGCCGCCGACCCCCCCGGCGCGGCAGTGAGTGTGCAGTTTTGCCGGCCGTGGCTGCCTGCCGGGAGCCGCGCGGGTTTGCAGGATATTTTTTTTCCCCTTTTTTTACATATTTTTCCCTCGCGCAGCAGCGCCTGTCGCGGAGCCCAGATCCCGGCCCCGGGGCGCGCGGAGCCTCCGCAGCCGAGTGCGTCTCGCTGCCGCCGTTCCCCTTTCCCCCTTTTTTGCGCGCGGAGAAAGGGAAAGAATGGATTTCCCTGGCGACGGAGCAGAGGGCCATGCACAGCCGCCGTCTGCCTTTCCCAGGGGAATAATATCCTCTGCTGGGGGCATCTTGGAAAGGTGCCGGATAACGCGACTCTGGCATCTCCGAGCGCTTTGCAAACTTTATTAATAAAAAGCCATTCGGAAGTAGCGGGATCCGGTGCGGGAAGTGGCCCGGTGCGCTGGAAGGTGAAGCCGAGGCTCCGTTTTGGGTTAGGAGCTTTGGCTGCTGGAAGGTGAGAGTCTCCCAGCACTATCCCGCTGGAATTGTCTGTTGTGTTGGGAAAACTGGGATCGCTGCTGCATGAAGGCTCTTTGCTCCTGCAGTTCCCCCTCTCCAGAGGTTGTTGGAGCCCTGGGAGGGCCGGACGAGAGGATCCAGGTGGGATAGACCCGCAGTGGGTAGACGTGTTGCCCCGTCTCTGCTTTCCCTTCCTGCGGCTCCTTCCGCTGGGAACGGGTCAGTTTTTCCTGCCCAGAACAAGTTTTCCGCTGCCTGGTTCCCCTCCCCCTCTTAATCCTGCAAAACCAGAGGTTCCTCAGCGGATCGGAGCCGGTCGCCAGGGGTGACCTGATCGGGAAGCGGAGCAGCGACCTGGAATGTGGCCGCGCGGAGCCGGTGACCGGCCGGTGACCGAGACCGACCGGTGACCGGGAGCCCCGGCCGCGGCGGGAACGCGGGGACGATACTTGACATTGCTGGAGCCGAGAATGCAAAAATCCCGGGAAAACCTTTGCAAACGGCGCTACGGGATGAAAATACCAGCGTGGACCGGGGCACGTGGAGCGGGACGGCGTCGTGCCCAAGGGGAGCGGTGCCCAAGGCTCCGGTTGGCGGATGGGGACCCCCGCGTCCGTGACCGCCGCCATGGGCGGAGGAGGAGGAAGAGGAGGCTCTGCGTGTTCGGCCTCGCCGCGGGGGAGGCCGCCGCGGGGTGACTAATGGCCCGCGAGGGGCCGGCGGGGGCGGTTTCGGCGTTGCCCAACGCCGCGGATGCTCCGCGTGCCGGGACGTGCCGGGCGCTGACGGAAGCGGCCGCGCTGCAGCGCTCCCGGTCCGGAGCCGCGGCGCTCGGAGCAGCGCCCCGTCCCCCCCGACCCGTCCCCGGTGCCGCTCGGCTGCGTGCAAAGAGCAGGGGTCATGTTTTCCAGCATCGGGATGTTTTAAACATTAACCGCTCGGTCTTTCTTGGCAAAAATCCTCGGTTTTCGCAAACTAGCTCTGTTGGGGTTAGAAATCTGCACCGCCAGCGTCACCGCGTCCTCCTGCTCCCGGGGGCAGCGACCCTGTCCTGTCCCGGCCCTGCCCGTCTCTTCCAGGCTCGGATCCAGTCCCTGCTGTAGGAAAAGCAAACACAGGCGCCGCGGCCGGGGTCCCTTTCCCTGTCGGACCCTTCGGAGCCGCCTCGTCCGCACGTGCCTGTCCGGGGCGGCCGCCGTCGCGAGCGCCTCCTGCAAGGATAACCGTCATTCCCAGTGGCGAGGATGGCGCATGGCGCGGGAGGAAGCTGCTCTTCCTCTTCATCGCGCGGGGAGCCGGGCGCTGACGCCAGGGCCGACGTGGAAGCAAGCGGGAGAGGGAAGAACCAGGGAAGCTTCGTAGGCCCTGGGCCTGCGGAGAGCCGCGGAGCTCCGGCTTTTCCCGGCTTGGGAGCATCCCTGGGACTTTGTTTTGGGGCCTGGGTAGACCTGGCGCCCGCGCGGGCGCCGCCGCTGTTTGTTTTGGCTGCCGGGGCCGGCGGTTTCGCGGGCGCCGGGACGCGCCCGGCCTCGCCCGCCCGCGTTCCTGCCGCCTCTGCGGCCGCATCCTCGCGGTGCCGCGCGCGCCGGGGCCTCCCGCGCCCGTCGGGCCTCGGAGCGGCCTCCCCGACCCGCAGAACCTGCTCCGTGCGCGGGGAGGAGGCTGCGATCGGCCTCTGCGCCCGGCAAACCGCGGCCTCTCCGGAGGAGCCTCCGCGTTGTTCCCCAGGGCTCATCCCGCTGCTCCTCCGCTTCTGGGAATTGACGGAGCGGGAAGGAGGCTTCGGGGAGGCCGTGGCCCCCTGTCCTTGTCACAGCCGCAGGGGAGGCCTTGGCAGGTGCCCCGGTGGCCGGTGCCGCTCGGGGCGGCTCCCTGTTTCGGTGGCCCCGCTTTGTCTGCGCGCGGCCCGTGCGGCCTCCTCCTTCTCAGCGCGCGCTCGGGGGAAGAATGAAATCCCTGAGCTCCGTCTGCTGGTTTCGGGCCAATCTCCTTTCCAGGCGAGTCTCATTTGTGTCAACTAAGTTTAGACTGCTCTGGACATACCGCGGCCGATGCCAACCGCTCCGGCTCTCCGGGGAAGGCTGAAGGAGCCGTTTTTTGCTGACTCCTGGAAGCGCCATTGTTTGAATACCAAGGTGATAGGTCCCTTTATACACGCCTAAAACGGATAAATCCAGCTGGTGCAAACAGCAGCAGGCTCCGGCTTTGGCTTCCGTTGCGCCGGCAGGAGCGGGAATGGAGCCCGGGGAGGCCCCCCCGGCGCATGGGGAGCGGATCGGGATCGGCAGCGGGAACGGTGCCGCGGGCAGGAGGCAGCCGGGACCCCATGGAGCTGCTTTTGCTCCCGTCTCTGTTGCCCGGATGAAGTCCGGAGCCATTCCCAGGGCTCCGATTCCCGCTGTGGATGGGGACGGATGGAAGGGGAGCGGGTGCTGGTTCCCGCACGGGGCCGTGTTTTCCTGCTGGCCGGAGCGCGGCCGGGAACGCCGGCGGCTTCGGAGCAGGTGCTGGGGACGTTGCAGGGCTCCACGTTCCCTCCTAGCCACAATCCTCCCCTGTGCTCCCATGGGAATCACGGCTGCTCCCGGTGCTGGCGGTGGCTGTGCAGGGATGAAGGGCTGCACCGGAGCGGCCAGCGATGATGATGGCGGCACCGTCCCGGCGCGGGAGGAAGGATCCCGGGGGCGTCTCCGGCTCCGCAGCCTCCCGAGGAGGCAGGGAGAGGAGCCCGTGGGGAGGAGGAGGAGGAGGAGGAAGGTGAGCGTCGCCTTGGAGATGCGCTCGGAGCGCGTGGCCCCGCGGCGCCGCTTCTCCCGGCACCGCTTCTCCCGGTGGGCCCAGGGCTGCCGGAGCTGGCGCTGGGATGAGGGATCTTGGGACTAGAGTGCAAATAAAGCCTTGACACCTTGTTAGTTGGACTAGATGATCTCTAGAGGTCCCTTCCAACCTTAACCATCCTGTGATCTGGACTCTTCCGTGGGCTGGGACACTCCGGGAGCACCCGGCTCCGCGGGAATCACAAGCGACGGAGCTTGGATGGCGCCGCCGGAGCCCATCCCGCCGCATCCGCGCGGCCGCCGTTCGGGCAGGGGCCGCGCTCCGGACCCGGCGCCGCTCCCAGGGCGGCGGATGAGGCAAGCGGAGCCGGCGGCGCGGGAGGAGCCGCGCTGGGAACGCGCTGGGAGCTCTAATTAGCGGGGCCCGTCGCGGCCTGCACCCCGCGCTGGGCGTCCCGGCGCGCTCCGGGTGCCGCTCCCGGGGCGGGAACGTCCCGGCCGCGTCCTCGGAGCCCAGGTCTCCGTGTCGATGCCGGCCGGGAGCTGCCGCGGTGGCCGCTGTCCCCAGGCAGCTGCCGGAGGCCGGAGATGTCCGCGGTGGAGGGAGCTCCGTGCCGGAGCTTCCCAAGGATGTTTGTGTTACTCGGCGGGGAAGTTTCCTTTCCCGAGCGCCGGCATTCCGTGTCCACGGCCCAATTCCCCCGGCCTGGAGCAGGGCAGGGCAGGGAAAGCCTTCGGCCTCGGCTCTCCGGAGCCCTGGAATGGGAGCCTGGCCCTCGCGGTCGGTGCGGGCAGGATGAGGTGACCTGAGACGGGCTCCCTGCATCCGTGTCCTTTCCTGGTGATTCCTGGTGTGCGAAGAGCAGGCGAAGGCCCCCACGGAGATCTCGGGTGGAAGCAGGATGCCGTTCCCAGTGGGAAGATGGATTCGCTCCCCTGCGCCCTCGTCCCTGTGGCTCTGACGGTGCCAGGATTGGCGGGTCCCAATGCAGGGACAGGCGGGGAGGCTCCCTCGGTCCCATCTGTCCCGTGGCTTCCCTGCCCATCAGGGATGGGGATGAGGAGCTCCAAGGGGGCCCGGCGGCTCCGTGGGGATGAGGCACAGCCGCCCATCCAGGGCTCATTCCCTGCCCAAGCCCCTCTCCCTGCAGCGAGTCCCAACCCGCCGGCCGGGAACGTGGGACCGGAGCAGGTCGGAGCGCGGGAGCATTTCCAGCGACAGGCTCTGCGCTCCCAGCAGCTCCCACCGTGCTCCCATCCCCTCTCCCGGCTCTCCCGCTGCTTGTCCGGAGCTCCGAGGGGACCCGGCTCCTCCGGAGCTGCAGCAGGAGCCCGTCGGGGAGTGAGGGGAGCCGAGCTCCGTCCTTGCTCCATCTCCCTTTGCTCCCGCTTATTTTTTTCCTCCAGGAAGCCGTAGACAAGGGCTCCTTTGCCAGGGAAGGCAGCGCTGACCTTGGACAATGTTGCCATCCTGCTACAACCGCGCGGAGCGGAGGGAGAAGCGGCTCCTGGTGCCAAGCGGGGCCGGGCCGCGGGCACCGGCCGTGCCGCCCTCCTCCCGGCACGCGGCTCTTCCCCGTGTCCGGAGCCGGCGGAGATAAGGGAGTCCGGAGCGCCGGGCTCGCTCCGGCCGCGCGGCCTTGCCCTTGCTCTGCAAGAAATCCTTGGCTCCGTGCAAGCTCCAGGCCCTTCTCCGGAGCCTGGGGTTGCTGCACGCGGGGAAGGAGCAGCGCGTTCCCGGAGCGTTCCCGGAGCTGCATCCCGGGGCCGGCGCCACGGACGCTTTGGGAGCGAGCGGCTCCCGTGCTGCGTGCCGCCCGTTCCTGCTCCGCGCGCAGCTGTCGAGCCGGAGCTCTTGGGATTCCTGGGCTGCACCGACAGCTGGGAGCGCCGGAGCCGCGGGTCCCTGTTGTCCCCCTCGTCCAGGGCTCTCCCGGGATGTGCGGGATGCGCAGGCCTGGCTTTTGGAAGCCAGCTGCAGCCATCCTTCCCAGGCTGGGAATTCCAGGCGTTCCCTGGCCCAAAGGGAGCCGGGATGCTCCTCAATGGGATCTGGAAGGCGTTGGACCTAAACCCCATCCGGTGCCAGGGACCAGCAGGAGTGGGATTCTCTCCTCCTGCTCCTCTTCCGCACTGGGAAGCGCAGGGATGGTGTCCGTCCATCCGGCAGCTCCAGCTCTCCCGGTTGCAGTCCCGACCTTCCGCCTCTGCTCCGGAGAAGCCGGTGCCTCCCCTGGGGCGAGGGAGGTGCCCGGGGCTTTTGGGAAGAGGGAGCCCAGCCGAGCCCCACGCCGCTGGTGCCACCGCTCCGGCCGCGCGTTCCCGCCGCTCCGTGACCTACTTTTCCTCCCGACAATCGGCCGCTTGTGAGCGGGGCCGCCGGGAAGACACCCAAACCTCCCGGGGAAGTTTAGAGTTACTTTTATCATTCCGGTGCAGGGTCCGGGAGAAAAGCGAGCCGAGGGCGCGGGATGCGCGCGGAGCCCGGCCGCGCTCCGGGCATCGATAAGTGGCTCCGGTCGCGCTCCGGTCATCCCTCCCTTTGTGGCTGTGCAGGGCTCGCGTGCCGGCTCCGTCGGGAAGGGGAGGATGAGGATGGAGGCTGCGGAGCCGCCTGCGACGCCCCTTTGGGCTTTGTTCTCCGCTCCGGCATGGGGGAAGCGGCAGGGAAGGACGCGGCTGCTTCCCGGGGGAGGCTGGATGAAGCCGGGTGCGGATCCCGGGGTGTTCCCGGGGTGCTGCATCCCGACGCGCAGCCCCTTTGTCAGCAAGAAAAGGCTTTTCCGGAGGAAAATTCCATTGTGCTGTTTTTAGCGGTGACGACTCCGGCGCTGCTGTGTTCACTGCAGGGAACCCCCCGCGATTCCGGAGCGGCTCCGGGGCGGCCGCGGCGCCTCTGCCAGCCCTGGGTATAAATTCCCGGCACATCCCGTCCGTGGCCGCTCCGCGTGGCCGCCCCCGAGCGCTCGGATCTGCCGCCGCTCACCGGGGTCAATGAATGTCCTCCCGGGCTGCTGCGGATCCATAAATCCCGCCGGGAGCTGCGGCAGCTCCGCGCTCTGCCGAGGGCACCGTGTCCATCCCCGAGGCTCCCCCTTGGGAACGCGATGCTTGGAGGGAGCTCCAAAACCCATTGCAGAATCTCACGGAGACGCCGCGCGTTCCCATCTGCTCCCTGTGTTTGTTCCCTGTGGACCAGGAGGCTCTCGCTCCAGCTGGGAGATGCTGCGAGGAGTCGGGCTGGGACCTTTTCCATGGGGAACCGCAGGGATCGGATAACTCGGACCCGGGCACCTGCCACCTGCTTCGCTCGCGGGTCCCACGAGGGGCAGTTTTGGCTGCCGGGTCCAACGTGGCACCTTGGGCATCATCGGGAACGATCCGAGCGCCGCTCCGGTGCGGCCGCCGCTGCCTGGGTCGCGTCGCCGCATCCCGGCTCCGTCACGTTGTTTCTTTAATTTCACAGCAATCCCATTAAACTCCCTGCGGATGCACGTCGCGTTGCGGGGAGCGCGCGGCCGCATTCCTCTCGGATCGCTCCGGGCGCCCTTCCGCTGCCAGAAATTCCTTTAGAACCAGTAAATCTCCGGGCTGCCTTCGGAACTCTTTCAACCGGGTCCCTGCCCGCACGTGCGGAGCCTGGAGCCCAGCCTGCTCCATTGCTCTCCCGTTGCTCTCCCGTGGTTCTCCCATTGCTTTCCCGTGGTTCTCCCATTGCTCTCCCGTGGTTCTCCCGCGCTTGCTGGGCCCGTTCTGGTTGCTCCCAGTTGATATTCCAGTTTGGATGCTCCATGGGGTTTTCCTGTGTCCCCGCCGGCCACCTCCATTCGCTGCCCCTTCCCTCTCCTCCGCTTTCTCCTGCGCCCCTCTTGGAGCCGCCGGATGGTTTTGCCCCCCTCCCGGGTTCCTCCCCGCTCGGACACGCTCCGTGCCCGAAATATCCCGGACACCCAATCCCTGCACCCGAGCGTGGGGCTGGGAGGGGGATTTGCACGAAGGGGAGGGGGGTCGTGGTCCCCGCCGCCCTCCCGGGGCTCTGCAGCCGCTTCAGCAAATAAGGAAGCACAAAAGGCCGCGGAGCAGCCGGCTCCGGAGCAGCCGGGCGGGCGGTCAAAGTGCAGGATGAACCCGCAGAAATACAGGAGGTTCCTGGACGGGCTCAGCAACCTGAAAGGTACCCGGGGCTTCCCGGTGCCGGGAAAGGGAGCCCGAGGGAGACGGGAGCCGCGGAGGCTGCTGCAGGGAGAGGCTTTTCCTGGTTTTCCCGGGTTTGTCTTGGGTTTTAGCAGCGCGTGCGAGCGCGACGCGATCCGCGCGGCGGTGCCGGCCCCACGCGCAGCGGATCCGCTTTGCGAATAATCCCCGGGATCGGAATCCTCCTTTTAAACGCACGGAGGGTCGGGACAGCCGGGCGGCCGGGGGCTGATCCTGGGATGCAGGCGGATCCGGTGGCCTTTCTCCTGGCGCTTTGTTTAGGCTCCTCCGCCCAAGGGATCCGGCTCTCGGGATGCAGCAGAGCCCGGGCTCCTCCCTGCGTGTCCGAGCGCTGCCGGGACCCGACCGGCACCTCTCGCGGATCCGGGATGCTCCTATTTTTCCCAACTCTGCTGTCAGGGGATCCTTTTGGCTGTGAATTCCCAGCTGGCCTCATCCTGCAGGGAATGCCACAGCCCTGCTCCAGCTGAGCCCTCTCTGGGAAGGAGCCAGGAGCGCTGCACTCGGCTTTGGGATTTGCTTACTGGATGGAAGGTGCAAAAGGAGAGGGGAGGAAGGGAAAAAAACCCCATTTCCCATCATCTAAAAACATTCCCGCCGGCTTCCCCCTTTCCCGGCCGTGCTCCGTGCGGCCGGGCCTCGCCAGCTGATCCTGCCTCTAACAAAGGTGAATCAATCCCATGTTTAATTTAGCAGGGAGCCAAGGGAGTTGTCGCCGGCCTCTCCGCTCCGCGCCGCCGGCTCCGGAGGCTCCTCCGGGAAAGGGTTAACGCGGCGGGGGCCGCTCCGGGGCGACAGCTGCCTGAGTTACGGCGCCGCGAGCCCCATCGTTCACGCGCTCGCGCCGGCGCCGGCTCCGCCATAAATTTTTCGGGAGCTTCGGCTGCAGCTGGCACCCGGGAATCACCGGGAAGGAGCCTCGTGCCCCAAAACGGGGCTGCAAAGGGCTGTGCGCCCGCTCAGGAGCTGGGGATGCTGGAGGTGGATGCACAGGATCCAGCGGGCGCTTTTGGGGCTGCCGGAGGGTTTTCCGTTGGCTCTGGAGCAGCAGGAAGCCCCTCTTGTCCCTTTGGGGCTTGGCCGGGGTGTCCTCCTCACCCCTCTCTGCAGCTGGAGCAGCGCGAGGCTCCGGAGCCGGAGAGGCCGCAGCAGATCCCGGAGCGGGGCCGTATCCGTGCGGATGGCCGCGTATTCCAGCTTCCTGCGCGCGGGATTTGCCGGGAGCTGGAGCTCGCCCTGGGAGAGGACTGGGCAGTGCCGCTGGCCCGGCCGCTCCGGAGGCTCCGGGCTCGGGTTTCCCGGCGCGGCCGCGAGGTGACGAGAGCCTCGGGCCCGGCTCAGGAAACCCATTTGCTTACAAATTTATTGCCGGGTTAATTTTATCCGCGGCGGCAGGAAGGCCGGTTTCACTTTCTCCCCGGTTTGTTGTTTACTTGGCAGCCCGATTGCGATCCCGCATCTCCTGGGCCTTTTCCAGTGCTCCCCGGCCGATCTCCGGGCTCCATCTGACCTTGTCATCGCCACGTGCTTCCCGGGGCAGCCGCGCTCGGATTCGGTCCCCGTGGTTGGGAACGGGGAGGGCATCGGCGCCCGCTCCGCGGCCGGCCCCGTTTGTCCGGTGTTTTGGGCCCGTTTTGGGGCCGCCCCAGGTGGCCGCGGGCGATAAGAGACGGAGCCGGCGGGCGGGGGATCCTCCCCGGATCCGGCTTCGGGGAAAACCGGGGCATTCCCGGCCAATCCGCGGCTCTCCCACTGCAACCCCTTGGGAAAGGGGGGTGCTTTTGGGGCTGGATGAGCCGGGCTCGGGCTCGGCAGGACCCGGCGCGCGGGGCCCTGCTGGGGCTCTAACAAAGAGCCGAGGAAACGTCGGCCCCCGGATTATTTAATTTGTTTTTTAATGGGGATTAAGTTCCTCTGCGGGAGAGCGGGTCTCTAGGGAACGGCGGCTCAGGCCCCGGCCCTCCCCCTCCTCTTTTAATCCCAAATTCCTCTCCGGGGCCGCTCCGGCAAGGAGCCGAACAGCCATTCCCGGCCGCTCCGGGCGCCCTCGCTGCCGCTCGGCCCCTTCCCGTGCGCGGGCACCCGGCGTCCAGGAATTGTTTCCCTTCCTCCGGGAAGCGGCAGGGGCAGGAAGCGGAGGCCGGGGCCGCATCCCGACCCCGCGGAGGCTCCCGGTGTCTCCCGGCTCCGGTCTCCCATCCGGGCGCTAATCGGCCTTGGCCCCGCTGAGCTGGGCAGAGCTAATGGGATCAGAGCGGGGCCGTCTGACCCCCGGGGAACCGGCGGCTCCGCTTTCCCTTTGACCTCTTTTTTTAAAAATTATCCTTATTTTCCCGGGTTTACGGTTGTTATTATTCTGTGTGTTTATGTGGGCGCCCTGTGCAAACATCCCGCGGGCCCACGCGGCCCTCGGCCTCCCCAGAATGAGGAGCCTGTTCGCCCGGACACGGCCGCTTTTGTTATCCCGGAGAAAAGGCGGCTCCATCCCGCCTCCCGCCCGGCTTTCCCAGCGCGGAGCCGCGGCCTCATCCCGCGCTCCGGAGCCCTTCCCGGTGCCGCGGGAGCCGCTCCCGGCCCCGCTCCGGGGCTGCACAAAGGCTCGGCCTCCGCTGCCTCCTTCCTGGCACTTCATTAATTCCCTGTCATCCCGCTCGGCTCTTGTCTCGGGCTGCGGCGCTGCCCCCATCTTGGCAGCCGGCTCGGCTTGTTTTCTTTCCCTCTTCCCTTTCATTTCCCAGAGCTCTCCCTGCCTCTTGGCGCTTTCTCTCCCGTGTGTTGCTGCTGCCCTCCTCCTCCTCCTCCTCCTCCTCCTCCTCCTCCTCCTCCTCCTCCTCCTCCTCCGGAGCACGTTCCCGCTCGCTGCCTCCCTATCCATGTGCCGGCTCCCGCCTCCTCCCTCCATCCCCGACATCCTCCTCTCCCTGCATCACCCGGCTCCATCCCGCGGCCTCGGTGCCCTCTCCGCTCGCTCGGACAAGCAGGAAAGCCGGGATCGTGCTGGCGTTGTTCACGGAGAGATCCGTGCCGAGCGGGAGGAGCGCTCGGAGGAGCGGGAAGCCCATGGAATTGTGCTGGAATCGCATCAGCACAGAGCCGGTGGCATCAGGAGCAGGCTGGGCTTGCTGCGTATTCCTGCTGCAGGAAGGGTGCAGGGATGTCCCTCGCTCCCGGGAATGCCGGCGGTTCCCCTGGGAAGCTACGGAAGGTTTCCCAGCCCCCAGGATGAGTCCGCATGGACCATCCCGCTCTGTCCCGGGCCGCGGGGCGAGCGGGGGGCTCTCCCTGCCCGAAGCGCCGCCAGGATCCCGGCGCCGGCCCAAGGGTTAACGGGAGCGCCGCTCCTGGGGAATGATTAAGCCGGGAGCAGGTGGCGGCGCCGCCGCTGCTGTTTGCTCCGCGCCGGGAAGCCCTCGCTAAGAACATTTGCTCCAAACCCTCTTATCTCGGCGGCCGCGCGCCCTCCTCCTGCAGCCGCCAGGGCATCCTCGGGAATGCCGGAGCAGCCCTTCCCGGGGCCTGGAACGGCGGGATGCTGCGCGGCGCAGGTACCGTTGCGGCGGCAGCGCGGAGCTCTTCTTTCGGGGATTTCCAGTGGAAATCCGTGGTGCTTTTCCAGGGCAGAGCGCCGATCAAGGGGCTCTGCCGGCGCCCGCTTCCCGGTGCGGGGTGCGGATGCGCTCGGCTCCGCGCGGGAACGGCCCGCAATTCCATGTGCACTCGGGGTGGAGGAGGCTCCTCCATGTCTTCCCGTGTGGGGGCCGGGATTAGCCCCCGAGGGCTCCTCGGCAGTCGGGGCTGGCCCTGTGGGTTGAAAGGGGGCAGATTCCTGTGGGATTGAGCTCAATCCGAGCTCCGGAAGCCCTCTCCAGGCTTGGAGCTCCCCAGGAGCAGGATTTGCCCTGCAGGCCCTTGGAGCCCCCGCACAGGAGGAGCAGGAGCAGCCGGGAGGGGAGGCCTGGCGTGGGGGCAGCTCCTGCATCGCTGTCACGAGTTGCCGGGCTCAGCCCGGAGCTGGGCCGCAGGACGCGGCTCCTCTTGGCCGGAGCTCGGAGCTTCCCGGGGCTTCGGGGCCGGGAAGCGGCGGCGTTTCCACAGTGCCACCTGGCTGCTGTGCCGGGCAGGCCGGCGGCTCCGGCCGCGCTCCGCTTCCCGGCCGCTCCGGGTCATATAAGGAATGGGAAGCCGCCGGCCGCGCCGCATTACTCACCGGCAGGCGCACGGCGCGGGGGGGGCCGCGGGATGACGCAGCTCCCGGCCGGACGGGAGCGACGTCCGGACACAGGGATGGGGGCCGGAGCCTGCCGGGTCATCCCGGGATGCCGGCGCATCCCGGGATGCACCGAGTTCCCCCCACGTTCCCCGGGAGCAGCCGGGGTGCCCGGCGAGGGGGGCGCAGGAGCCGCCGCTCCGCTCGGCTCCGCTCGGCTCCCGCATTCCGGCCTCGCCGCCTCCCGCCCGTTCCCTTTTCGGGCCGAGGCGGCAGCCGGAGCGCCGGGAGCCGCCTTGCACGGAGCTAATTTTAGCCGCTGCTGTTTGCGCTGCCGCCCGGATCCGCGGCGGGAAGCGGGGCCCGGCAGGGCTTTCCGGGGCCCCCGGAGCCGGGAGCCGCGTGCCGGAGGAGCCCCGGCCTTATCGGCTTCCTGCGGGAGCGAGAAAGAGCCCGGAGCGGCTCCTGCCAAGCGCTGCCCGTTAAAATAAGTAGCATGTGGGGCTGGGAATGGGGTTAAATTGTGCGGAATGAAGTGCATCCCGGCCCTTGTCCACCCTGCGCGCTCAGTCCCGGTCCCCCCAGCGCACGGAGCCGCTCGGATCCGGCGGGATTCGCATCCCTTTGTGTCGCTGGTGCTCGCGGGGAGCCCGCGGAGCGGCAGCCGCTGCCGCCTTTGTCCCCTGGGTGCCACCACTTCCCTTGCTCCCTCCTGCTCCGCCTGCTCCGGCTCTCCGGGCACCACGTGGCCGCTCTTGTTGCAAATCGGGCATTCTGGTGGAGCCCAAAACCTCCGTTTCCTTGGGAAAAATGCAGGGAAACCACCCACCCTCTCCGTGCATCCATCCCCGCAGCAGCCGCGAGCGGGCCAGCGTGCACGGAGGCGGATTTGGGATCCCTGCTCCGCGTGGAGAGGCTGCGACCTCCTTGGTTTTGCCAAACCACCCTGAGTTTTGCCGCGTTTCTGCTGCGTGTCCGGCCGATTCGCTCCGTTCCCTGCAAGCGGCCCCGGCTGCTCCCCGGCGCTCGCGGGGGCTTTTGCTCCTTGTGGTTTTGCAGGTCTCCGGGCGCAGCCCGCGGTGCCCGTCGGGAATGGGGCTTTTCCCTCTTGCAGCCCGGTGGAATCGCGGGCGAGCGGCCGCGTCGGGACCCGAGCGCGCCGGGGTTTCGCTCCGGCCTCTCCCTTGCGGCGGCAGCGGCAAACGGGCCGGGCGGTAACGGCTGCAGCTCCCCGCGCTGCACCCTCGGTGCCGGTTCTGCACCCTGGGGACACGTCTTGCCCATTGCCGTCCCCAGAGAGGAGCAGGGCTGCTAAAACACCCACGTCCTGCGCTGCGTGGGGCGCCTCGCGTGTCGCTGGATCCCACCAGCTGTGTCGGGCTGCAAGGTCCCGCGTTGCAGCGTTGCATTGTGTTGTATCACATTGCATGGCGTTGCACGGTGTTCTACGGTGTTGTACGGCGTTGTGTGGCATTGCACGGCATTGCACAGCGTTGCGCGGCGTTGCACAGTGTTGTACAGCATTGCACAGCGTTGCGTTGCGTGGCGTTGCGTGGCGTTGCACGGCGTTGCACGGTGTTGCACGGCATTGCACAGTGTTGCGTAGCGTTGCACAGCGTTGCGTTGCGTGACGTTGCACGGCGTTGCACGGTGTTGTATGGTGTTGCACGGCATTGCACAGTGTTGCACGGCACTGCACAGTGTTGCGTAGCATTGCACAGCGTTGCGTAGCGTTGCATGGCGTTGCACAGTGTTGCACAGTGTTGTGTGGCGTTGCACGGCGTTGCGTTGCGTGGCGTTGCACGGTGTTGTATGGTGTTGCACGGTGTTGCACGGTGTTGCACAGCGTTGCACGGCGTTGCAGAGTTGCGTAGCGTTGCACAGCGTTGCGTAGCGTTGCATGGCGTTGCACAGTGTTGCACAGTGTTGTGTGGCGTTGCACGGCGTTGCGTTGCGTGGCGTTGCACGGTGTTGTATGGTGTTGCACGGTGTTGCACGGCATTGCACAGTGTTGCACGGCACTGCACAGTGTTGCGTAGCATTGCACAGCGTTGCGTTGCGTGGCGTTGCACAGTGTTGCACGGTGTTGCACAGCGTTGCACGGCGTTGCAGAGTTGCGTAGCGTTGCACAGCGTTGCGTAGCGTTGCATGGCGTTGCACAGTGTTGCACAGTGTTGTGTGGCGTTGCACGGCGTTGCACAGTGTTGCACAACATTGTACATAATTGCACGGCGTTGCACAGCACTGCGCAGTGCTGCATGGTTTTGCACAGTGTTGCACAGCTTTGCATGGCCAAGGCCTTTCTCAGGTGCCAACTTTGGCCAGCTGGAGATCCCATCAGCTCCCATCCCGCCCGGCCGTTTCTTTGCCGGTTGCTCGGCCTTGGCATGCAGGGGTGCTCTTCCCATCTCCTTAGGGTGCCTTTTCCGGATGCTCTTCCCAGGGCACGTGCAGAGCCCCTATCCCTGCGCCTGGCCCGTGCACCTGCAGGGAATCTCCCTGAAGTGGGAATGCCGCCATCCCGCTGCGTTTCCAGGCCTTTTGCCTCACAGCCGCAGTTCCGAGAGATGCCTCAGGCCTCCATATGGATGCTAATGTTGGATAAAAACTGCCTGGAAGGAGCAGCTTTGGGATACCCGTCTTGCGGAGCGTCGCATTCGGCATCGCTGCCCTCCCCCGTGGCCGCTGGGCCTTGGCACAGGCTTCCTGGCGTTGGAGCTCCCTGACTCGCGTTGTTGCCTCTCGGGATCTGTGCGATGATCCCATAGGAAGCCCGGTGCTTGGTTCGGAGACCTTGGGACACGGCTGGATGTGTCACAGGGCCCTTTCCCGTCGTATTCCCAGGGAGATCGGAGCCTTTGGAGCCCCGCACCAGAGTTCCCGTTAGCCCCCGGCGCCTCGGCCTTCCCGCAGGGCCGGCTCGAGGCCGTTCCCGCCGCGTCCCTCACGGCTCGTGCCGGCCGGAGCCGGCATTCCTGCGGGGCCGGGAATGGAAAGTCAGGAGATGACGTCTCCGCCGGGAGCGGGGGGGTTCGACCGCGCGAACGCCAAGGCGAGATGTTGGAGCCGGCCTGACGCTCCCGCCCTCGCCCGGCTCCGGAGCCGGCCCGGCTCCGCGGAGTTGCGGGGGGGTCCGTGCCGAGCGCGCAGGAAGTTCGGGAAGTCTCCGCGGGCTCCTTGGCGCTTCCCGGCCCTCCCGGATGCTCCGGCGGCTCCGGGCGCAGGGCCATGCCCCTCTCGGAGGGCTCCTATCTGCCGCCCGCCGCCTTCGTGCTGAGCCACGTCCTGGGCATCGCCGGCGTCCTGTACTGGCGCAGCCGGAGCGGAGCAGGTAGGGCCGGGCGCCGCGGGAAGGAGGAGGGCGACGCTCCCGCTCCGGGTCCTCCCGCCGGCCCCTCCGGCAGCCGCGGAGGAGGAGGAGGAGGAGGAAGGGGCAGGGGGGCGGCCGGGCCCCACGCGGCTTCCTGGGCTGCGCGCGCCGGCCCGAGGGGGGTTTCCTGGCTCCGCCGGGATGCGGCCGCTTGGCCCTCCTTGGACCCCGTCGTCCCCACGGGTTGGGGCTCCAGCGGCCCTGCCTCCCGTTCCCAAAATGGGGCTTGTCCATGGCCGTCCCGCGGGGATTCATTCCAGGGGCCTGCGGCAGCTCCAACAAGGGCAAAGGAGCGGCCGCTCCGTCCGAGCCCGGCCGCATTTCTGGCTGCCTCCTGGCATTCCTTTCCCTTCCCTCCTCTCCTGGCATTCCTTTCCCTTCCCTCCTCTCCTGGCATTCCTTTCCCTCTCTCCTCTGCTGCTCCAGCGGGTCTCCCTCTCCATCCCGAGCCATTTTCCCAGATCGCTTGCGGCTTCTCCCTGTCTGTCCCAGTGGGAGCTGCCATCTCCTCCCTCTCCTTATCCCGGCTGGCTGCTCTTCTCAGATGTGCTGGAGAAGCCTGTCCTTTCTCTTGGGAAAAAAAACAAACAAACAAAAAAAACAGGCGAATGTTGGAAAACAGAGAGTTTTCCCCGTTGGCGATTCCGACTTGGCAAAAATGGGATTGTGGCCCCTTGGAGCGAGCTGCCGCTCGGCCTCCCGCGGCCGGCCCCGCGGCTCAGCTTGCAGCTCCGCTTGTAAAAATAGCCCCGCTCGGGCCGTGGCTGCCGCTCCGCGCCCGGAGCCGCGCGCGGGATCAGTTTCCACCGCCGGGATCCGGGGCGTTTTTCCCTGTTCGTTCCCTTGCTGCGGATGGCTGGGTCTGCCCGGCGTTCCCGGCTTCTTGCGCTCAAGGAAAAGCCCGGAGCGAGATCCCCACCTGGGATGTGGGGCCAGGAGATCTCCGGGCGGTGGGAAGAGCAGCTGGGAAACCTCCACGAGGACAGAGAGGAGCCGGAGGGGATTAGCCGGAGCGGGATAAGCCGGTGCCGTAATATGGTCAGTCCGGAGCGGCCGCGCGTTATTATTAGCTGGGAGGGCGGCGCGGAGCAGTGGGGCTGCGGAGCCCTGCGCGGGGGCCGAAATGGGGCAGAAAAGGCGAAAAACGGCAACGGTCTGAGAGGAGAAGAGGGAGCGCTCCGAGGAGCCGCGGCGTGCAGGGACCGTGAGGCCGGCTGCGACCTTTCCGTGCGGACCGCGCTCTGCCGGAGCTGGAATATCCTCGGGCTCTTGGCAAGCAGGGCCCCGCCGAGGGGGTATATTTAGGAGGGCGATAAGGAGCCCCCGTTATCTCGGCGCGGCCGCGCGCTCTCCGGGCAGGACCGCGGCTGGAGCGCTCGGCTCCGCGGCTCCGGCGGATCCTTTGTGAAGAACAGCCCTGCATTGTCCGGCCGCGGGGCCCCGCAATTAGCCGGGAGCTGGAAAACAAGGAGGGGGAAAAGGAGCCAAGAGCCGGACGCGGCAGTGCCCGGCGCCGCGGCTCGCGGGATGCTCCGCCGGGCCGGCCTGCTCCGTGCCCGCGGGAAGCCGGCGGATGGGAAGCCTGCGTTCCGCCCGCTCGGCTTCGGCTTGACCTGCATCCCTGAGGACGCCTCCTTCCCGCTGCCGCGCTCCAGACGGGAATAGCCGGGCGCTCCGCCGCTCGGCGCCTCTGCGGCGTGCCGGGACCATGGGCCGCTCCGGCATTCCCGGGCACGGAGCTGCCGGCCTGGGCTGATCCGCGGCGGCCTGCAGCCAAAGCGGGCGGCTCCCGGCCCGCGGGCTCGGGAGGCTCCGGAAGCGGCGGGCGGGCGCTCGGAGCGCGCGGGGCGAGCGGCCCCGCGGCGATGCCCCCGCGCCGGCCCGCGAAGCCACCGCCGTAGGAAGTGGCGCGGTGGGAGGAGCCGTGCGGAGCGGGACCCCCGGCTCGGTGGGAGCGGGATCCCCGGCCTCATTGGGAGCGGGATTCCGGCCTCGTTGGGAGCGGGATTCCGGCCTCGGCGCATGGCGGCGGCCTCGGAGCTGCGGCGGCGGCTCACGGAGCGCCTGGAGCGCCGCATGTGCTGCATGGGTGAGCGCGCGCCGCGGCGGCGACACGTGGCTTCCCCGGCACCCGGGAACGGCCCCGCCGGCCGCTCCGGGCGGGAAGAGGCCCTGCAGGGGCTCGGAGGGGTCCCGGCCACCCCGCGGTGCCCGATTTGTCCCCTGTGTGCCTGGGGACACCCCTCGGATGGGTATTAAAGCGCTGGGGGTGCTGCGGTCGCCCCGCGTCCGGGCTCCTTTCCCGAGCGCCTGCGGCTGCGCTGCTGGCACCGGCATCCCGCCGGCGGAGCTTCCCGGGAAGCCGGAGCAGCCGGGTGGGATCCGAAGTGCAGCTGGGGAGCTCGTGCCGTTGCCGAGGGGGATTTGAGGTGCTGGTTTGCTGCTTTTTTCCTGATTTTTTGGCATGGGAACAAACACGAAGCTGCTGTTGTAAATTCCTGCTCCGCGCCCCGGGCTCTGTGTGCCGTGGATCCCTGCGGATCCCAGGTGATCGGCCCGAGTGCTGCCCTCCTCTTGGCTCCGTGCTTTCCCAGCTATCCCTGTGTGTCTGGAGCAGTGCTCGGGAATTTGGGAAGGACTCGGGAATGCACAGCGGCCAGCACCAAAGGCAGCAGGGGAAAAAACTCCCTGAGGCTGGATTGGGAGCTCTCTTCCCTGTGGAGCTGTCTCCGCTCGGAGGCGACGCTGCTAGATCCGGGTGATCCCGTTGGGCACCGCGGATTCCCGTCCCCGTCCCGGGCTGGGAAGCGCCGCCGCTTTCCGGGCGGATGCTCCGATCCGCCACCCCTGGGGCAGGACCGTCCTCGGCAGCAGCCGCCCGCGTCCGACCCGGGCGCCCTTGGCCGAGCCGAGGACGGGAATAAGCGGTAAATCCTTAAAATCCAATGAGCCAAAAATACAGCGGAAGCGTAAGCGGATCCGGTGGCCGCGGGGGCCTTTGGAGCCCCGTTTGGGGCTTCGGGGGGTTTTGTCCTGCCGGCAAACGCAGCCGAGGCCCTCGCAACGAGCGGCTCCGCTTTTATTCCAATCAGTTCCGAGTGTTTTGCCCTTTTCCTGAGACTTTCCTTGTGCTCTCTTAACAGATGAGCGGGACCGAGTCCAGAAGAAAACCTTCACGAAATGGGTCAATAAACACCTCATGAAGGTAAGAGGCCGTTTGTTACACATGGGGCCACTGAGCAGTGGCAGCCGAGGGGATTAGCGTGGCCAGGGCCCTCCTGCATGTCCTGCCCGACCAGCGGTGCCTAAATTCCCCATTTGTAAAATAATTCTCCATTTTGGAAAAAAAAAACACCCCAAAAACCCCTTAATTTGGGCCTTAAGGGTGGCACAGTTGTGTTGCGCATCCAGCTTTGCCCTGCTCTGCATTCCCCTTGCAGATCTTGGGAAGGATCCTAGGAAGGGAAGGGGGGCAGACAGGGCCAGGCTGCCGGGGAAGCGTCGGGGCTGGCGCTACCTGCAGAAATCCCCGGATTTGTGTGGGGAAGAGCCGGTGTGGAGCTTCCTTGTTCCTAGGAGAGCTTCCTTGTTCCTAGGAGAGCTTCCTTGTTCCTAGGAGAGCTTCCCAGGTGCGCCCAAAAGGGGACTGGTGCTTTTGCAGCTGTGCTTCCCCGTGGAAACACCCTCTGCTCTTAAGCAGAAGCTAAATGCTATTTTTGGGGGGAAATATTACTGAAGTAATGTCTTAAATTGCTGGGTAGCTTCAGGCCTGCGCTACCCCTTCCTCCAGGCTCTGCATGCAGCGCTCCGGGGCTCCGTTTGCACATCCTGAACCCACAGCGGCTCCTGCCAGCTCGCTGGGGGAGCCGGGAGCCGCTTTCCTCGGCAGTAGTTTGGGAATATCGTTTCCCAAGGCGCGCGCGTCGGGAGGCAGCGGGGCCGGCGCGGCGCTGAGCCCTGTCCTCGCCGCCTCCCCAGGTGCGCAAACACATCAACGACCTCTACGAAGACCTGCGGGACGGCCACAACCTCATCTCCCTCCTGGAGGTCCTGTCGGGAGTGAAACTGGTGAGTCCGGCTGTTTTCCTGGGGCTGTTGCCGTCCCCGCCGCCTGTTTCCTCCCGCTCCGTCTTCCCTCTCCACCCTGGTTGCATTGCAGCAATCAGCAGTTGTTTTTCATGCCATAGTTTTTTTTTTTCCCTCTTTTTTGTTGCCGTTTTGCTTGGTTTATATAATTATTTCATTTATTTTTCACTCAGATGTGTGTCCCTCATGCTGATTTCCTGGATACCACTAAAATGTGCAATTATCTAAAACTCATTTTCTGCTGCCCTGGGCAGACCCCTCTTTCTGGGAGACCCTTGCAAGCATATTTCCTTTCCATGTGTTTCTATATGCTTAAAATATGGAATGCCAACAGCTCTGGGGGCTGCTCCCCTACCCGTTTGCCTGGCAGCTGGGCTCAGAGTTGGTCCTTGGTAGGATCCCCAACCTGCTCTGATTTAGCATCCGCTGAATGGGGAGGATTTGTGGAATCTGTAGCTGTCTGGCTACAAACATCCCTTCTTGCATCTTGAACGTAGTGGCATCCCCTTCCCTTCTCCTCCTCCTCCTTTCCAGACTGTCACATTTGTTAGTGCTGGGAAGCTCCTTATTGGTGCAGCACTGTGGCACAGCAGGAATTACTTGGGTTTTTCCCTAAAATAGGATCTGGGCAAAGATCCGCTAACTAACTCGCTCCGTTACCCTCCCAAGATGCCAAATTAGAGCTGGTGGGTGTTGCAAAGTTGGATTGAGGTGCCAGTGCTCCAGGCAGCTTCCTTCTCCTTGTTTTGGCTTCCAAAGCTTTGGGAAACGTCTCCCCTTTAAGCCCTTTTGCACAAGAGGAGGTGGGACAGCCCTGAGGGCCTGGAAATTGCCCCAGGTGCTGGGGAAATGCAGGGTTGTAGCAACCAGATACCATTAGCTCCGGTTTTCCCCACTTCTCTTCTAAATCTGGAGGTTGATGCCTGCCATCCAGTTTATCCCTATCAAATCCGGCTCTTCCTGGTAGGTACCCGTGGTATCCAGGAGAGCCAGCTGCCCTTCATCCCATCCCTCGCCAGGGCACCCCGTTTCTGCTGCGTTTTCCATTACCCGGCGTCGCATTTTAGTTTCCATTCTGTCTCCCTGTGTGTCGCGTCCCCGTGGGTGTTGTCCGTGCGCTGCTCCTTAGCAAAAAGAGCCGTCGGGCGCGAGGAGCCTTCGCCTGCTGAGAGCGCCGTCCTGGCTCCGCGCGAGCAGCGAGGAGCGCGAGGAGGAAGAGGATGGTGACGCAGTAGGTTGAGTCACCCCGGGGGCAGCGCGGCCCCGCGGGCGCCCTCGGATGCTCCGGCGTCACCCAGGGTCCCGCCTGGCTCCCGGTGCCGAATTCCCGCTGCCCGGAGCATCCGCGAGCGCGGCGCGGCGCCGACCTGCCGCGGGGCCCGCGGGCCACCCGTGTGTGAGCATGAGCCCCACCGCGGCACTGCATGGAGACGCGCCGGGCACGTCCCGCGGGCACGGCCAGGACGGGTGACAAGGGGGTCCCGTCGGTGCTCCGGGACCCGGCTGGAGCCCAGGAACCCCCGGCTGAGCTGAGCGTTGTCCCACGGGAGCCGAGACCCTTCGGCTGGGGCAGGAGAGGGGAATGGGCTCCGTGCGCTGATGTCCCTGCGCAGTGACATTCCCGGCTGCTCCTCAACAATCCCAAGAGGAGCTGGGCACGGATCCGCTTGCGGAGCCTTTCTCCGAGCCCGGCTGCGGTGCCGATGCCGCAAGCCGGGCACGGAGCAGCCCCGGCTCCGGGGCTCGTGCCAAAGGCAGCAGCGTCTCGCGAGGGGGACCAGAGCAGCTCGATGCCTCCGGGGCTTCCCATCTCTCGGCCCTGCCAAGGGCCTTTTTTGCCCGTTTTCCGAGGGATTTTGTGCAACGGTGGAAGTTTCCGCGGCCGGACCCAGCGCAGGGCATGGGGAGCGCGGTGCCGAGCGGCCCTGCATGCGAGCGCTGCCACCGCGACCGGAGCCACCTGAGCCACCACCCCTTGTTTTGCAGCCGCGTGAGAAGGGCCGGATGCGTTTCCACAGGCTCCAGAACGTGCAGATCGCCCTGGATTTCCTCAAGCAGCGGCAGGTAAGGGCTGGGCGATGCCCTCTTGCATGAAACTCTTCCAGGAGGGAGTGACGTGTCGCTCTTCCGACCGCGGCTTGGGAAGGGTGTGAAGAAGCAGCGTCAGCAGCTCCGAGTTGTCCAAGCGCTGCAAAAACTAGGATCAAAATGTGGGGTTGGACTCCTCTTCTGGGAAGGGCTCTGCAGAATTGCAGGAGCTCTTGCAGCCGGGATATCGGAGCGGTTGCAGGCCAGGGCCGTGCCGGGCCGGCCCGCTCCGTGCTCCGCTCCACGTGGCCACGCTGCCAGGGCCGGAGCTGCCGTCCCTCCGCAGAGCTGCCCTCGGCAGGAGCTTCCTTCTGCTTTTTCTCGTGCACTCGGGGTTTCTCCGGGGGATGCAGGAGATGCTCCTCGGCCATCCCCCTAGCCCCGGTGTGTCCTGGGACTTGCTCCGCGTGCAGGTGAAGCCCTGCAGCTCCGCAGGGCCGGGCGCCCTGCCGGGCTTGTTGGGGCAGCTCTCCGGGTCGGGATGCTCCCCGGATACGGGCAGGCGATGATAGATGGTGTCAGTTCATGCTGAAGCAGAGATTTTCCTTCCCTTCCTGCCTGAGGGCACTGAATAAATTTGTGCACAAGCTGACGCTAAGGAGGGGAACGACTCCCAGCCCCCTCTCCAGCCCCGTGATAGAGACATTCCGCCCGCGGCTCCGGGGAGCTGGTTTCCCTGCTTCCATTAAACACCTTTTCCCTTTGAAGCAGGGGGGCCTGGCGGCAGCGCGCTGCCTGGGACGTCCCCCCGGCGCCTGCTCGGACCTGACGGGGTCCTGCCCCGCTCCTCCCTGACTTATCCCGATGAGCAGCTTCGTTTGGAAGCCAGGCGGGAGTTAATAAACTCGCCCGGCCTCTTTTAACCAGCCCCTGTGGTCTGCAGCTATTAAATTATGCACCAGCACTGGGGGCTTCGGGGACGAGGCGCTGGCCACGTGAGCTGGAATCAAGCACTGCTGCTAAAGCGCTTCCCGGCGCCCGGGCAGAGAGGGGAAAAGCGGATCCTGGAGCCGCGGAGGCTGCGGGAGGCCCTGGGGACAGGGTGCTTGGGGACAGCTCGCGCCGTGCGCTCTGTGGGAAGCTTTGACCGTGCCGTCTCGCTCAGGTGAAGCTGGTGAACATCCGCAACGATGACATTACGGACGGCAACCCCAAGCTCACGCTGGGGCTCATCTGGACCATCATCCTGCACTTCCAGGTAGGGCGCCCGCGTTTCGCGCTGAGGGACGCGGGGCGGATGGAGGGAGCGCGTCGCCTCCCCGGGGCGCTGGCCCCTGTCCCCGCATGCACACGTGTCCCACGAGGATTAGCGCTCGGCGCGGGGCCCGGCGTCAGCGCATACCAGCTCCCTGCTCTCATCGTTTACGTAACGGGATCGTTAGGGATGGACCGTGCGCTCCGGCCTCCCGCCGGCACCGAGGCTGCTGGCAGGGGCTCTTTGCTCGGCTCAGCTCCGGATTTGGAGGAGGCCGCGCGGGGACAGGACGAGCTGGCGCAGGGCAGGGACGTTCGTCCCAGGGGGACCTTCATTAGAGTGGAAAATGTCGACTGCCTGGAAGCAGCTCAGGGCAAGGGAGAAACCGCCTGCCCCAGCTTTGGGGCTGGGGAAGGAGCTTGGGACCATCCCCAGCTTTGGTGTGTTGTAAACCAAAGTGTCTCGGGTCTTTCATAGCCTCCTGTTACCGGGATGTTGTTGGGAAGGATGCTCGGAACAGCCTTGCCGAGGGGGAGCAGAGGTTGGAGGAGACTCAACCAGGGGGATTGAACCCGGTCCATGGCAGGTGGACGAGGAAATGGGGTGCGAACCCTCGTGCTCCGGGAGCCGGGAATCGCAGTGGGCAGGGATCCGGGAGGACGCTGTGCGCCGGTGCCGCGGGTTTCGGGTGTGTTTCACGGCGGTTTGGTGAACATGGTATCTGTGTTGCCACGTGCCAGGCTGGTGAAGTGGCCGAGTGTGATCCGTGGGGGCTCTGTGCCACTTCTCATGGTGAATCCTCTTTCGGCTGCTGCGGAGGGATCGGGCTGGTGCGTTCACAGGGTGTCCCTGCTCCTGGGGTCTTGTTGGTGGCACCGGGGTGGCGATGGCCGGGTGCAGCTCAAAGGGATGATCCCGAGTGCCCGAGCCGAGTGCGCTCCCCATGCCGGAGCTGTCGTGTCTTTGCTGGCCTTCTTGACCTGGATATTTCGGGAACGTGCAGTTTGGGGCGTTTGCACTTCTCAGCTGGCTGCACAGGGCTGGATTGTGTCCGGAGCTGCTGCCGGCGCTGTGGTCTGGGAAGCAGCCGGGCTTGAGCGGGGCCGGGATGCTGATGAGTCATGGGTGATGTGGGATGGCGGCGGGTGCCAAGCTGTCCTGTCCCCGCCGCCTTCGGGGCGGCCGTGGGGCTGCTCCCTGCTCCGCTGGGCTCGGAGCAAACCACAGGAGAGCACGGGGAGCCACGGATGCTTCCCAATGTCCTTCCCAAGTCCCCTCTGGATGGCCTGGGAATCGGGGAGGTGGCACTGCCGGGGTTGGGTGACCAGGGGAGCGGGGCTGGCGCATGGGACTCGCGGGGCTGCGGCGCCTCCTCGCCCCGCCTGCCGGGACGGGATTTTTCCCGGGATGCAGCTCCATTGTGGAGCCCTTAATCTCCTTCCTGCTGCTGCGGCAGAGCCAGCCCGGCCCAGGCGGGGGCTGCGGGGCCTCTTTGGAGCCCGTGTGCCGGGAGCTCCCCGGGACCTGGGGCACGGGGCTGGTTTGGGGGATGCTCTGCAGGGTCCTGTGCCCCAGGAGGGCTCCCGGAGGTGACAGTCCTGTCGTCTCCAGCCCTGCCTGCTGGAGCCAAGCCCCCTCCCCATCCTCGCCGCCACCTTCCTCTCCATCCTCTTCCTTCTGATTCCGCACGTGCCGCTGCCGCGCCGCTCCGGGCTGGCTGCCGGCATCGCCTCTCCGCGCCCGGGGGCTGCGGGAAGCCATGCCAGAGCCTCGGCAGCGCCGGGAACAGGGGGGAAATCCCTGGGTGCCGGAGCAGCCCCCCTGCACCCCCGGGGCCGGGGATGGAGCCGGCGCCGCCGGCAGGGTTTGGTGCCCGAGGCAGGTGCTGCGGATGCTGCAGGGTTTCCCTCCGCTCCCGCCGCGCCGGCTCCTCCCTGCTTTTTTCCTCCCTTTCCCACCCCTTCCTTTATGCTACCTTTGCCAACCTTCCCCTTTTCTTTTCCCTTTTCCTTTCCCCCCTCCCTGCTTTCCCTCCCTCCTCCTCCCTCCCCGCCGCCCCGCGCTCTCCCTCCCTTCTCCCGGCTCCTCCGTCTGCTCCCTGTTTGCGCGCCGGGGCCGTGCTCCAATTACCTCATATTTGGAGAGCGGGCGCCGCAGCCAATCCGGGCGCCGGCTGCTTTTAGGTCAAGTGATTCCTGAACTGCAGTGAGATGCTTTGAATGTGTCTCCCCGCAGCTCCGCGCCTGTAAGATGGCTGTCTGGAGCGGCGGGGAGGCTCCGCGCGCGCCGCCCGCCCGCGCCGGCCACCATGAGGCCCGTGAGGCGGCGGCGGCGCCGCGCGTTCCGCGCCGGGGCGCCTGAGCCCGTGAGGCGGCGGCCGGGGCTTCGCGGGATACGGAGCGGCGGCGCCGAGCGTTCCGGAACGCCCATGAGGCGACAACTGGGGTTTCTACGGGATACGGAGCCCGGCGCGGCCGCCGTCGCGCCGCAGCCATGGGCAATGCCCTGAGTTGTTGTAAAGGGGCGAAGGAGCCGCCGCCGCCCGGCGAGCGGCCGCTGGAGCCCCCGCCGGAGCCCCGAACGCGGAGCCGCCTCAGGAGGAGGTGGTGGAAGAAGAGGAGGAAGGTGCCGAAGGGGGAGCCGCAGGAGCAGCATCCCCCGGGCGGCGGGGAGGATGCCGAGGAGGCCGAGGTTGTCCCTGAGGATGCGCCGGGGCCTTCGGGAGCCGCCGAGGCGTGTTGGAATGAGGAGGAGGAGGAGGAGGCCGCGCCGCCCGGCCGCCTGGTGCAGGTGAAGGAGCGTTTCCAAGGGGAGATCCAGCAGGCGCTCCTGGTGCTGGAGCCGCCGGCCGCGGCGGCGGGAAGCTCCCCCGAGGAAGGCCTGACCGTTGTCGCCCGCCTGTTCGAGACCGCGGCCGAGCTGCAGCGCGGGCTGGCGCCGCGGCAGCCACCGGGGAGCAGCCGGGCCGTCCTGCTGCCGCTGCCCAGCGCCGCCGCGGGCAGCCCCGGAGCCGCGCGCCGGAGCGCCCAGGAGCGAGGCCGGAGCGGGGGGAGCGATGAGCGCGCCGCCCCGAGCGAGCCGGGCACCATCTCGGAGCTGTCGACACCATCGCCCATGGCGGAGCCGCCGGAGAGCCGCAGCCTTGCGGGATGGCCGTCATCCCGGGACAGGCCCGCCGATGGAGGGGGAGACATCCCGCGGGGGCAGAGCCGCCCCGCGCGGCCGGCCACGTCGTCGCCCGGCCCCGTGTCCCGCTCCTCGTGGCACCCTCGCGAGCCGGCGCGCGCCGCGGCCGGCGACACCGCCGCGGTCCTCGAGGCAGAGCTGGCTGCGCCCAGGGTCAGTGGCCGCGGTTGTCCCAAGCGCCTCCGGGGAGCGGCGTGCGTGGCGGCGGGTGCGGATCCGCGCGTTTCCCGCGGGACGGCGGAGCATCCCTGCCCTCCGGGGCGAGCGGAGCATCCCTGCCACATCCCCTCGGCCCTTGGGCTCCTCTCCCCGGCAGCCGGGATCTCCTGTAGCTCCTGCTCCGGGTGGCACGCGCCGTCTCGCCGCGGTGCGACGCGTCTCGGGGGTGTCACCACCCCCTGCACGTGCTTCATGTCCCCCGGCGCTGCGGGAAGGAGGCGGACGGGGCAGCGCCGGGGTTACGGAGAACGGGAAACGTCCCCCGTGGGCGTCCTTGTGCCGTCGCTCCGAGCAGAGCCAGCGTTCCGGGGTCCTGGCGAGCACGGAGCCGGGTGCTGTCCCGCAGCAGGCTGCAGGGCTGGTTGCAACGTGCTGCTCGTGATCCAGGTGATCCGTAGCCAGGAGTCCCTTGGAAGAGGAAACAGGTTGGTCGCCTCTTCTGAGGAGTGGGCGATGCTGGTGTCCAAGAGGAGGAGGAGGAGGAGGAGGGACAGAGGAGGCTGCTGTTGGGCTGGCCGAGCAGCCGCTGCTGTTGGGAGCTCCCTTGGTTGCTCTCCTTGGTTGTGCCTGGGAATTCAGCAGAGGGACAAGCAGGGGAGAGGCTGGAGAGCCCGGGAGGAGCCTGGGACCATGGAGAGCGGTGCCCTGGTGCTGCTGTCGCGGTTTGGACTCACGTTTGTCACGTTTGGTTGCCGGGTCCGAGAGTCCCAAAAGCCACTGGAGGGGATGGCGGCAGCTCCTGCGAGCTGGCGGGGCCTCCCGAAATCCTCGTCCCGCCCCGGGTGCACAAGGAGCAGGCAGGGAGGAGCCGGCGCCGCGCGAGGCTGCATCCCGCCCCGTGGGGCTCTGCCGGAGCGTCCCGTGCCCCCTGCCCGGAGCAGCCCCTCGCCCCGGGCCCGCAGGAGTTAACGGCGGCAGCGGCTGACAAAGAGCAGCCCTGGGTGTGATGAGCGTGTCGGGCGCCGGCGGCCGCCGCATACCAATGACGCCGCTCGCTCCGAGCCCACCCCGGCGCCGCTCCGTCCTTAATCCGGCAGGTGCAGCCGGGATGCGGCTCCTCGAGCCCGTGTTTTGCAAGAACGAAGCAACGGGGCGACGGCTGCGGCAGCGCCGGCCGCCGGCCGTGCCGAGCGCGTCCCCGGGCCGGCACCCACGTCCTGCCGCTCCCCCGTGCGCCCCGGCCCTCCCTTTCGTCCTCCTCGGCACGAAGGGGAGGTGATGGGACTGACTGGGGAGCTGGCGAGGAGGGGAGGCCGGCGGGGAAGGCTGCGTCGGTCGGGAGCATCCCGGCGCGCGGGGACACGTGCGTCTCGTCACGTGCCAGCCTGGGATTTGCAGCCCGTCCTGGGCGTTTAGCGGGAGGAATCTGTGACTATAGATGGCTTTTGTTGGGAAAGTGGGTCAGCAGCACCCCGGGGCCCGCGCAGCCGGGCGCAGCGAGGCCAGGGGGGACGTGGCCACCTTCTCGCCACCCTTCCTGTCCCGCCAAAAGCTCTGTTTGACCCGGCCAAGTTGGGGAGAGCTGCTCAGTGCCCCTGGTGGGACCGGGGTCCGTTCCCAAGCCCACTAGGTCTCCTACTGCATGTGGCCATGAGAAGTTTCCTGTTGGCGCTTGCTGAGGTCCCCCTGGGTGCCACATTTGCCCAGTGCCCTCTTTGGTTGGTGATCCTTGTCCCTTAATAGGAGGACAAGGATGGAGCCTTAATAGGAAGCTCCCAGCTGCACCCAGGAGCCCCAGATACCGCAGGGGCTTCTCCCTGCCCCATGGCACACGTAGCCCGTGTTTATAGAGGTGGGATGTGCCCGGGGGCTCCCTTCCTCCTCCCAAATCACCCCTGGCTCTGCTGCCCCCTCGCAGATCTCCGACATCTACATCAGCGGAGAGTCCGGGGACATGTCGGCCAAGGAGAAGCTGCTGCTGTGGACGCAGAAGGTGACGGCGGGTTACATTGGGGTGAAGTGCACCAACTTCTCCTCGTGCTGGAGCGACGGCAAGATGTTCAACGCCCTCATCCACAGATACAGGTGGGCAGCGAGAGCATTGCCTGGCCGGGAGGATCCCGGGATCCCTCCCCACCACCAGATCTGGATCGCTTGGACACGCAGGCGTGGGAGGACTTGTGGGGAGCTGCTGCTGCTGGGTCGGTGCTCAGAAAAGCAGCGGATCGGGAGATAAGTCCTCTTTAACGAGGGAAGCAAAAAGGAAAAGCATTAGAAGCGGAGCATGGGAATGCTGCAGTGCTTGAAGTGCTGCTGTTTCCCGCACTTAACGCTTCATCCAAGGCTCTCTCCAAGCCTTCCCGGGAGCGCTGCCGGAGCGAGGCGCGGAGCAGCCGTGGTGACAGCAGCGCCCGTCCCTGCCCGCTCGGCCTCGTGCTGTTTGGCAGCACCCGCATCAGGACTGGGACGTGTGTCTTGCAGGCCGGATCTGGTGGACATGGAGAGGGTGCAAGTGCAGAGCAACCGAGAGAACCTGGAGCAGGCGTTCGAGATCGCCGAGCGCCTGGGGGTCACCCGGCTGCTGGATGCAGAAGGTGAGAGGTTGGCCGGGTGGAGCGGGCAAACCCGGCTCCTGCTGGGGAGGTTTCACCCCTCTTGTGCCTCTCTTGTCCCCTTCCAGATGTGGATGTTCCATCTCCAGATGAGAAGTCTGTGATAACTTATGTGTCTTCAATCTACGATGCCTTTCCCAAGGTCCCCGAGGGAGAAGGGATCAGCGCTATCGTAAGCGTGGCTGCTTTTTTTGCACCTCACTCGTTTGGGAGGCCGAACCGCAGCCTCCTGGAGCTGGGGCTTGGGAGGCTCCTGTATCCCTCAGGAGGAGGCTTTGGAGGTTTCCGTTCCAGCTGTAATGAACTGCTGCCGGGGGAATGGGTTTGAGGCAAGGAAGGAGCTTCCCCATTAGCGTGTGTGCCCTTTTGAGCCACCCGCCGTGGGTCCTGATGCTCCCCACAGCCGGGGGGACTGGTTACGTTGTGCCTCGAGCTCTGAGCACTCGGAAAGCTGCGGGCAGCTCCTCCACAAAGTCAGGCTGGCTTCTGTAGAGCAGCTTTCTTGCAAGAAAACTCTTTCCTTTTCCACCCTGTACCCATGAGACAGCATCACAGCGAGGAGACCCGGTCCGTGTTGCAGCCACTGTATTTTGTGACGAGCACAGCTGTGACCATGCTGCATCAGGTCCCCTCTTGCTGTGCTTGGGGACGTGTTAGGGCTGGGCTGTCTGTCCTTGCGGAGTCCTCCCTGTTGGCAGTGCTTTACGAGGTCTCTCTCACTTCCAGGAGGTGGATTCCAGGTGGCTGGAATACCAGAGCCGCATGGAGTCTCTCATCTCGTGGATCAAGCAGCACACGATGCTCATGTCGGATAAATCCTTCCCCCGGAACCCTGTGGAACTCAAGGTGGGTCCTGGAGCAAGGGCCCTCCTGAGGGTGCCCCAGTGCTCTGCTCCAACAGCCACATGGCATCATCCTCAGGCCAGTCTCTCATGCAGTCTTTCTTCTCCCAGGGACTTTATAATCAATACATACACTTCAAAGAAACTGAAATCCCCTTGAAAGAGCAAGAGAAAGGGAGGATTGAGGAGCTCTACAAACTCTTAGAGGTAAGTACTATCTCAGCTGCACAGAGGTGTGTAGGTGGGAGTGTTAGGCTTTTAGCAAGACTTAAGCATATTCAGTTTAGTTTGTTTTGGAGTTTAGAAATGGAAATAACCCTTAGGGTAAATGATCTTGCACATACCATGCTGCAGAGGCAGTGCTGTTGCCTCATTGCCCCACTTTCTTTGCCAACTAGAGAACAAGGTACTAAATGTTGCTTTTTTTTTCCCCAGGTATGGATTGAATTTGGCCGCATCAAGTTGCCCCAGGGCTACCACCCTAATGATGTGGAGGAGGAGTGGGGCAAGCTGATCATCGAGATGCTGGAGCGCGAGAAGCTCCTGCGGCCGGCGGTGGAGAGGTGGGTGCTCTGCTTGGAGCAGCAAAGCTCCCTGCTGGGACCTCCCCAGCTCCTGCGACTGCTGGGACAGCTCAAAGCCTTTCCCTCATTCCCTTTCCCTCTGTCATCGCAGGCTGGAACTGCTTCTACAAATTGCTAACAAAATCCAGAATGGTGCTCTGAACTGTGAAGAAAAACTTACTCTCGCGAAGAACACACTGCAGGCTGTGAGTGGCGGGGTGGCATTTCCCCCCGTGTTGATTTTAGTGAAGTTTGAGGGTCCTTCTGACCTTAACATCTGTGTTGGGGAACAATCCCAACCCCTCTGCTCATGCAGATGGGACGGAGGGGACCCAGTTTTCATTCCCCTTTGTCTTGGTGCAGGACGCTGCTCACCTGGAGTCTGGCGGGCCGGTGCAGTACGAATCCGACGTGGTCATGTACCTGCAGGAGTGCGAGGGGCTCATCCGCCAGCTCCAGGTGGATGTGCAGATCCTTCGGGATGAGAATTACTACCAACTGGAGGAGCTGGTGTTCAGGTGAGCGGGGCCATGACAAGATAGCCGGCTGCTGCAGAAGAGCGGCCGGGGCTGCTCCGCACCAGCTCCGCCGGGATTTTCACACGTGCCTGGTTTGCTCCTCCAGGATCATGCGGCTGCAAGACGAGCTGGTGACGCTGCGGCTCGAGTGCACTAACCTGTACAGGAAAGGGCACTTCTCCACGCTGGAGCTGGTGCCCAGCACCACGCGGAGCACCACGCACTTGAAGGGCGAGTCGCTGACCAAGGGGCTGCACACGTCGGCTGCCTCCTGGTTCCGCAAGCCCATGACCAGGACGGAGCTCGTGGCCATCTCCTCTTCTGAAGACGAGGGCAGCCTCCGCTTCGTGTACGAGCTGCTGGCGTGGGTGGAAGAAATGCAGGTGAGTCCTGGCTTACTTGCTCCCCAGACCACACCAAAGGGTAAAACTGCAAATGATCTGTGTGGTTTTTATTTGTTTGTTTGCTTTACCCTTGTCTCTGTGAACAGCAATTGTTTGGGTGGCTTGGAATTTCTGCAAAACATTAGTGTTTTGTCTTGAGTTGGGTCTTCTCTCTTGTGATCCTGCTGTTTGCTGGGTATGGGAAGTTATTTTCAAAGCCACATGCAAAACTGTACTGATCCAATGAGCCCTTTGGTCTTTCTGAGTGTGAGGCCTGTGCAGGCTGCCTCTGCAATCATCCAGTGTTTGAACTTATTGAGGCCTTTCTGCCTGGGCTGGCTGGTTACTTGTTGCCTCTGCAGCGGCCCAGGAGGTTTTTTGCCCTCCTGTCCTTTGAAGATGTGCCCGGGTGGGCAGGGGGTGCTGACTCGGACCTTCTGGCCTGTTGCAGATGCGGTTGGAGCGGGCAGAGTGGGGGAACGACCTGCCGAGCGTGGAGTCGCAGCTGGAGACGCAGCGACTCGTGCACAGCAGCGTGGAGGAGCTGGGCTCCAGCGTGAAGGAGGCCCGCGTCTACGAGGTACGGTGGCACCACCCTGGCACAGCATGCGTGGAAAGGCTTGGTGGCATTGGGAAGATGAGAGCACAGGAGGTGGCAGCTCTTGTGGGCAAAGGTGACTTAGAGACAGGCAATATTTAAGGACAGGGCTTACGAGTTGCTGCTGGTTTGGTGCAAGAGGCTGCTGCCCTGAGCTGTCCTCTCTGCCTACTTGCTCATGGAGAGCTGGGGAGAAAGGTTTAGAGGTGGCGTTTCGTAGGATGCTGTTTTGTGTTGAGTAACAAGAACGTTTTCATCCTCCAGGCTAAAATGTCTCAGAATTTCCGTGCTAGCTACACAGAGACACTTGGCAAGCTGGAGACGCAGTACTGCAAGCTGATGGTGAGTGAACTTTGGGCTGGTAGCCCCTTCCTACCGCTGCCAGGGGAGTGCGTGGTCCATCCCTGCTGTTCTGGTCCTGACCATCCCTGCTCCATGGCTGGGGAGATGGGAGAAGAAACTGGGGATTGTCAGAGCCAGGGAATAGGAGTCATGTTGCTCAACTGTGTTTAGGAGACGTCAAGCTTCCGCCTGAGGCATCTCCAGAGCTTGCACTTGTTTGTGTCTCGAGCCACCGCTGAACTGATTTGGTTGAATGAGAAGGAGGAAGAGGAACTGGCGTACGACTGGAGTGACAACAACCCCAACATTGCAGCCAAGAGGAACTATTTCTCGGTGAGCAGTCTGTCACCTCACAGTGGCTCCCCGAGCAGGGCCAGGGGGGTGGATGCACTCCTTGTCACACTGCTGCAGCTTTTAAACTGCTGCAGGAGTTTCTGGGGTTGCAGAAAACCCCAGAAGTTTGGTGTTCCCTCCCATGTTACCAAACCTGTTTCATTAGTTGAATGCAGACCGCTCCTGGTAGCCCAGGTTTTGACTTCGCTTGTGTCCGTTGCTCAGGAGCTGACGATGGAGCTGGAAGAGAGACAGGACGTTTTCCGCTCCCTCCAAGACACAGCTGAGCTGCTGTCCCTGGAGAATCACCCAGCCAAGCAAACTGTAGAGGTGAGTGGTGACAGCAGAGCAGAGAGGAGCCCCGTGAATCAGGTGGCAGCAGATCTTCAAAATGTAACTTGGAAACTCGCAGCCCTGCACTGTGCCCCTGCCCGACCCCACGGCGCTTTTAAGAGCATTTAGACCTAATGAAGTGTTTTATGGGGGAAGAAGAGTGTTAATGCAGTGCTAAGAGCTGTTTTATTCGGTCTTTGGGAGCACGCAGTGAGAAGTTATACAAATAACAAGGTCTCCAAGATAAGGGCAGCACAGATTGGCATACACAGAGCATTTTTCTGCAGTACACTGATGCAGGGAAAGGCTCTGGTCACTTGGAGCTATTGAAGCCTCCAGCACTGTTAGAGAAAAAACAGGGATGTAGTGAAGGGTTGCTAGGACACTTTTCTCCCCGCTGTTTGATTTAGTGGCAGGCGCCTGTTCCAGGGTGGGAGAAGGCAAATTTGTGCCTGCAGCAGCCTCCGGCATGTGCAGATTTGGGCCTGCTGTCTGTCACTTCAGTGTCCAAACACTGCTGCTGCCGCCGGCTCCTGCCCTTTTATGTGCATCCCCCGGCTGCGGCGCGTCCTGCCCGTGCCCCTCTGCTCGAGCCCCGTGCTCAGGGCTGCTCGCTGTGTTTCCAGGCCTACGGCGCCGCCGTGCAGACCCAGTGGCAGTGGATCAAGCAGCTCTGCCTGTGCGTGGAGCAGCACGTGAAGGAGAACGCTGCCTATTTCCAGGTACCGCCGCTCGCGGAGGCGTTCGGGGGGCCTCTTGCCCGTCGCTCGGTTGAGCGGTGCCGATTCCTGTGACACTTTTTGGTCTCGCAGTTCTTCAGCGATGCCCGCGACTTGGAGACCTACCTGCGCAGCCTGCAGGACTCCATCAAGAGGAAGTATTCGTGCGACCACAACACGAGCCTGACCTGCCTGGAGGACCTGCTGCAGGACTCCATGGTGGGTTTGCCGGACTCCCCATCTCCCTGGGGGCAGCACATGGAATACTTGCTCCAGTCCAGCGGTGTTGGCCGGGGGGCATCTTGCTTTCCGTGGAAAACAGGCCACGTTCGTCTTGCTGCCTGTCCTGTGTGTTGCCTGCACTAGCTGGATTTGGGAAGCGGCAGCGGATCATCAGTGTCTGCAGCATTTGTGCTTGGTGGCACTTGCCACAACCTCTCTGTACTCTCTTGGTAAAGAACAAGCAGCACATCCTGCCTGGGCAAGACTATAGCTAGAGGCTTCTTTTAATTAAACCACCCCGGAGCTGGTTCCTCTCCATTAGTATCCATTGAACTGTTCCTTTCCGGAGGTGGTCGGGTGCTGTCGACGGTGCCGTGGGTGCCCAGGTGCCATTTGTGTTTTGTTTCTGCTCTCTGCCTGGAGCTTCCTAAGAGCTGGGCTGGAGAGGAATGTCCATCCAGAGCGAGTGTGTCCTTGTGTCACGCCGTATCCGTGGGGAGGAGGGCGACATGGCCGGGGCTGCCGGCACGTGGTGGCTCCGGTCCCCGAGTGTCGCCACCCAGACCCACAACCGTACTCTCATGCTCTGAACTGGCCTGACAAAAATAAAAACCAAGGAGCAAAGCAGCAGGTAGTGCTTGGAAGTGGGGGTAGCAGGGGGTTTGTGGTTTAACCACCCAGCCTCTGGTGACGGCCCGCAGAGGTTAAATCGGAGGCCGTGGAGTCAGGGAGCCGCTTCCTCATTTTCCTGGTAGATTCCCTGGGTTTCCAGGCTGCACGTGGGGAAATCGGGATGCCGATAGTCAGTGCTCACAAGGGCTGCCACAAACCCAACACGTGGCAGCGGGTCGGGAAGGTGCAGGCTGGGCAGGAGGAGAGTGGCCACGGTCTAAGACGGGGACAGCTGCCCTCCTCTAAGCTGTCTCATTCTTTCTTTCCTAATGAGTTAAAGTTGTATTTCTTTCAATCATGCTCCGTGGGACAGGCACAGGTAGTTTATTTAATCATTTATTCTTTTTTTTTTCTTTTTTTTTCTTTTTTAACAATTAAGTAATTTATCCTCTTCTGTTCTTAGCACACTAACCAGCCCTTCGTGGTCTGAGGGTTCAAAGCATGATGGAGAACATTTTCCTGGGATCCTTGTTAAACCTCTGCAGCCCAAAGGGGCTGAGCTGTGACTAGTGCCATGGGCTGCCGGTGTTGTGATCCGCACACGTCCCCGTCCCGTGGCTGGAGCCGTCCCCCGGGTCCCCCCATCCCCGGACCCAGCCGGCACTTATGGGACTCCATAATGCAGCATTTTATTCCTAGCCAAATCCAGAGACCTGTGCGATCACGCCACCGCTAACCGCTTCTCCTGGGATGTTTTTTATCCGCTTGACTCATCACCCCCCATTCCAAACATGGGTTTAAACACGCCTTCATCCTCTGCTCTAGAAAGGGGAGCATGCTTCTGTGGCCTCTCCTCCAAGCAACTGAAAAACGCTGGCTTTTGGCCAGGACTTGTCCTGCTCTTTGCCACTTAAACCTACTGTGACTTTAATTTTGGCATATGCTGTGTTCTCCTTTCCTTTTCAAAGACAGTCTTTTCATGTCCTAGAAGCAAAAGAGCCAGTGTTGTGCATGCAGCTTGGCAGGGCCGTGGGAGTCATAAGTGGAGGGGTCCCAGCCCTGACTCAAAGTCAGTTCTCCCTTCTTTCCTTCCTTCCTGACCCCTTCTTCCCATTGGGATCCTCCTAACGTGTTTGTTCAGCGGTCAAGGTCCCAGGATAGCTCCTGAAGACTCATCTCGGGATGGGGAGGGATGGTGACGAAGCCTCTTCTCCCCTCTCTGCCTTGAGCAACCCGTTCTTTGCTCTTCTTTCTGCAGGATGAGAAGGAACAGCTTATTCAGTCCAAGAGCTCCGTCGCCAGCCTGGTGGGACGGTCCAAGAGCATCGTGCAGCTCAAGCCCAGGAACCCAGACCACCTTGTGAAGAGCACGATCCCCATCAAGGCCGTTTGCGACTATCGGCAGATCGAGGTGAGGAGGCTGGTGAGGTGTTGGCCTGACTTCGAAAGGGACGGGACGAAGGAGAGAGCCAGGACGGGTTTGGATGAGGTTTGTGGTAGCTGTCAATGAAAAGCAGGAATGCAGGGGGGAGAGATGAGCAGGGAAGTAGCATAGCTGTTTTTCCTGGAACAGCTTCTGTGTCTCAGCTCTATTCTGGGCAGGAGCTAAACTACTTTTCCCCAAAGAGAATGGGTTCATCATTGTCAGCCAAATAACCTCCTGGGTGCTGGCCAGCCTCAACCTCCTCGTCCCCTTTCCTCAGACACGAGTGTGCTGCGCTGCTTGGCAGCATGCCTTGGTTTCCGTGTTGCTTTTGGGGTTGTTTTTGAACAAAAAGCTGCTGTGGAGGCGGGTTTGCCCCCAGGAGAGCAGCTGGCAGCACAGGCAGGAGCGTGCAGACCTGCTGCTGCCTTCTGACGGGGCCGCGTTGCTGGTGCCTTGCAGATCACCATCTGCAGGAACGACGAGTGCGTGTTGGAAGACAACTCGCAGAGGACCAAATGGAAGGTGATCAGCCCCACGGGCAACGAGGCCATGGTGCCCTCCGTGTGCTTCCTGATTCCCCCTCCGAACAAAGAGGCCATCGAGATGGCTAACAGGTAACTCGCTGCTCTCTATTACTCTATTTTCTACTCTACTCTTGTTACTCAATTCTAGCCCTCATGGCTATATTACTGCAAACCCTCAGAGGGACTCTTGCAGTGGCTTCCAAGAGATAAAATCCCACAGCTGATGGATCTGCTCTTTCCTGTGGCAGGATTGAGCAGCTGTATCAGAAGGTGATGGCTCTGTGGCACCAGCTCCACATGAACATGAAGAGCCTCATCTCCTGGAACTACCTGCGGAAGGACCTCACCCTGGTGCAGGGCTTCACCATGGAGAAGGTACCATGTCTGCCTGCCTTGTGGCTGTCACTGCGCTGGCGAGACTGCCCTGCGGGCGAGAGGACAACGGGAAACGGGAAAGGGAAGAGCAAAGGCCGCAAGGCCAGGAAAATGGACCCCGAGCAGCGGGATAACCCGAGCTTGGCAGCTCAGTGCAAAAATGGCTGCAGCTTTTCCTAATCCACAGAGCAACAGTAGTTTGCTGCTGAGCTGTAATAACCATTAGAGAGTATGGACTTAAAATAGCATTTCAGTGGGGAAGGAGCAAGGCTGGAGGGAGGCATGAGGCCGACGGGGAAGGAACTTGCCTTTTCCCCTCTGGAGAGCCAATATGCACTTGGCAAAGGGAGGTCATTAAGCAGGGGGAGAGCAGCTTCAGGTTGTGTGCAGGAAGTCATTCCCAGCGGTTAAAAGTGCTCTTTTCCACTTGCAGCTCAGATCCTTGGCACAAGGGGAGTGCCAGCAGGCCATGAAGAGCCTCCAGGCTCACTACGAAGACTTCCTGCAGGACAGCCGCGACTCCGAGCTCTTCTCGGTGTCCGACCGGCTGCGCTTGGAAGAGGAAGTTGAGGCTTCCAAGGAACACATCCGGCAGCTGCTGGAGTCCATGGAGAACGGTGAGCTTCAAAGATTGATGGATTAACCAGGAGCGGCGGGGACTAATAAGAAAAGGGCCTGTGTGATGGCTTCATTTTCTCCTCTTTCTGCGCTAGCTGGTGATGATGTGAGCAGCTGCTTTCCTTCCTTCTCCCTCCACTCAAGTAGTCGGTCTTTGTCCAGCAGTGCTCCCACAGAGAGGACTTGGCTTTGCAGCTCCAGGTCACCTGCTGAGCCCTCATAGCCCAGCACTGCCAGAGAAGCATTAGTCATTAGTCAAACACGTTCTGCGCAAGGAATTTTTCCTGTGTTTAGCTTTCTAACAAGCCGTACATGGCAGCCACTGTTCAGAGCCGTGTGTGACACAGCGGGATCGTGAGTGGCACTGAGACAAGGGGCTCTGCCACGTGGGGTGCCCTGTGGCTGGGTCGCTGTGTTCAGGAAGGAGGATGGGATTAACTTGTTTTCCGTGTGAGCCGAGGCCTCGGGGGGTCTCGCTGTCAGCGCGGTGCCGCGCTCGGCGCCGGGGCTGCCGGCGGCTCCTCGCTGTGGCCGCGGGTCCATGTTTTGTTTGTCTGTGACTCAACAGAGGACAAGGACGAGACTGCTGCCAGGACGTATCTCTCCGAGCTCAAGAACATCCGTCTGCGCCTGGAGGAGTGCGAGCAGAGACTAGTGAGCCGAATCCAGTCCCCAAGCAGCACCCGGGCAGACGAGGACACTATCCAGGAAAACACTCTCCGCATCGCAGAGCAGGAGGTCAGTCCTTCTAGCTGTGAGGATGAGGAGTCCTTCGAGCAGGGGAGGAAGGTGGTGGCTGCTGGGCTTTTGCATGTGCCTAAAATGACGTCTCTGGGGTAAATTCTGCCTCGTGTTCCTCGCTGGCAGAAGAGAATGAAGGACGTGGGTAGTGCATGTGTGACAGCGCAGGGCTTCAAGTGCCTCTGCTGGGACTCTCCTGTGATGTCCCCTCTCTTTCCCCCGCAGCGCATGCAGGAGGATCTCCAGCAGCTGAGGTCTGACCTGCGGCACGTCTCTGAGAGATGCTACAGTTTCCTCAACAAAGCTCCAACGGGGTCCAGCACCCCACATTTGCGTTCTGAGCTTGACTTGGTGGTCAATAAGATGGACCAGATGAATGGACTTTCTTCTATCTACCTGGATAAGTGAGTCCTAAACACCGTTGTGCATCCATCTCATTGTGTGCGTGGAGCTGCTGCCCCTTTACAGAATGCTTTGTAGAAAAACAACTTCCACTTCACAAATGACAATATTGAGGCAGCAAGGGGAAGGGCAGTGGGGTTTAGGCACCGAAGTGGCTTTGTGCGTTTGGGCTTTGGTGACACATGAAGGTAACAGGAGAGCTTTTTCCAGCATTTGCAGCTTGAGTCTGTATGTGATTCCTTTTATCTCTTCAGTCTTTACTAGAAAGCTTTGCAGTTAAATGTGCTTCCCCAAGCATCCTGATTCTGTTAAGAGAGCTTATTTTTCTGGTTCTCAAACAGAACAACTTGTACAGGGCTGTAACTGGTATTCATCCGTCCGTAGCATTTGGGGCAAACAGTTTCACAATCAAGAGAATCTCTCCACAGCATTGAAGTCCTTGGGCTCTCTGTCTTTGATTTGCCAGGTTAAAGACGGTTGATGTTATTATTCGTAACACCCAAGGAGCAGAGTCTCTAGTCAAAGGCTATGAAGTTAAGCTGAGCCAGGAAGAGGCAGTCCCAGCTGACCTGGCAGCTATTCAGTCTCACAGATCAACGTTACAGGTTGGTACTTTTTGCTTTCCTAAGAATGCAGCGGAGAAACCAGCTGGGTTTTAGGCCAGTGAAACAGGGAGCTCCCCTTTTCTCCTGAACTTGCCTTGTATTCCATTTCTCTTGCCCTAGATACCTGCCAGGAGGTTTAGTGGTCCCTGTCTAATCCCTTGTTGCTTTGGGAATGACAGAGGAGCTGCCTTGGCCTTGCACTTTGTTTTGCGGAGCAGATACATGTGACAAAGATACATATGAGCATCTCAGCAGCTTTGTGTTCTGCTGCTCTGGGACAGGGAATGGGCCAGACTGTTCTGCTGCAGCCTGGGAACAGGGATCCATTCCGCTTTGCATCTCCTAAGTCTATGATAAGCCACTTCTTGGCAAATTAGGAGGAAAGGGAGTATAGCCCCCTTTCAGGCTTTTAAACTGTGGGAGGGAGGGAATCTCTGGCTGTAATTACAGCCTTAAGGTGAAGCTGCACGTCCTGCTTCCATAGCTGACCTGTGTCTTTTGCTGTTTGTTGAAGCATTGGCTGGGCGAAGTGAAGGACAAGAGCTCCGTGTTCTCCACGTTGGAAGAAGAAATGGGAAAGGCCAAGGCGGTGGGAGAGGAGCTGTACCGGCTGAGACAGGAGCGCAGCCTCGACCTCGAGCGCTATCAGGAGAAGGGCAGCCAGCTCTGGGATCGCTGGCAGAGAGTCTGCACGCAGATTGAGACCCGGTGAGATATTCCCTTCCTCCTTCCATGGATTTGCTTCCACGCCTTACTTAAGGCTTGTTAGCAGCAGTATTTTTCCAGGTGTGATGCCCACTGCTGGCTACCATATTCTAATGGTAGACTTTGGTTGACTCTCCTTTTATTTATCATGGTTCTTCCAGCCATACGGAGCTGGAAAGCATCCAGGAGGTGCTCAGTGACTACCGCCAGTGCCACAGCTCCCTGATCCAGTGGATTGAGGAGATCACCATCCAGCAAGAACTTATGAAACCGGGGCAAGCGGAAGACAGCAGGGTGCTGTCAGAGCAACTGAGCCAGCAAACCGTAAGTCAGAGCCTTGTGACATCCAGGCTGTCACTGCAGCAAATGTGTCACCATTTTCTTTCACTGAGACCTCTGTGAGCTTGAATGCATCAATGCTTAGGGCCTGCAGTGCCTTGTGGAAGAGCAGGGTTGTACACAGGTCCTGTTAGGCAGCTCAGGAGAGCAGCAAGCAAAATCTGCAGCCATCAACAGCTGCTCAGGCACTGGTGGCGCTGCAGGAGCTCCCGCGAGCCCGCTGGGCTGGGGAGGGTGGTTTGTGTTTGAAGCCGTAACTTGGGGAATGGAGATTTCAGCCCACTTGACCCACGGCAGCCGTCCTGGTGACTGTTTTTGTTTTGAATTTTGTTGAAGGCTTTGGCTGCAGAAATTGAGAAAAATCAAGCCAAACTGGACCAGTGTCAGAAATTCTCTCAGCAATACTCGGCTGCTGTCAAGGTAGGGTCCACTTCCTCCCCTCGGGGTAACCCTGGCCAGGCATAAACAGCCCCAGAGTGGTTCCTGTGCTGTGTTCACTTAACTTCCCTGGCTTTGCGTGCAAACAGCCAGCCTGAACTAGAGATCCAAGAGCACCAGCGGTAATGAAATAACAACCCCCCTTGGCTTCATTTGCAGGATTATGAGTTGCAGCTCATGACGTACAGGGCGTTTGTGGAGTCGCAGCAGAAGTCTCCCATGAAGCGCCGGCGCATGCTCTCCTCCTCGGACACCATCACGCAGGAGGTAGGAGGCCTTCGCCCCCCGGCCTCGTCGGGAAGGAGTCTTGGGGGGATCCTTCTCTCTGAGCAAAGTGATGAGCAGCCCCTCTGTGAAATGAGCTCCTTTCTGCTAAACGCTTTTATATAAATAAAGTTTCCACCCTCGCTGTTTTCTCCACTAGCCAGAGAGGATGGCTTAGTGCTCTGAGCACCAGGTATGAAATACCTGGATTCCTGGGAACCCCTGGTTCAATCCCAGCGGGGTCGGCTCAGCCCATCAGCCTCCCCAGGTAAATACACAGAGCGCCATGCAGCATTCCTGTGTGTGCATCTTTGGGATGAGACCTTTAGAGACTGAGCTCCTGTCTACTCCGTGTGGGTATCAAAGATCCCAGTGGCCCTTTTCTGTAAGAGTTGAGCACCCGCCCCAGTGTCCGTGACGGGAATTCCCTTCGCTCCAGTGTCGTGCAGCATGCCGTGTGTGGCCACCACCCTCCCCCTGGCATTGCTGCATTCCATGGATGCTCTGTGGGGTCTGCCAGGTGCCTGGAGATCTTTCCAAGCGAGAGATGATGTAGCCATGTCCTGTGCTGTAAAGTACTCAGCGCCAGGCCAGCTGCTTTGGGCTGATGCCCTCCGTTTCCCTCTCTTTCCGCTCGCAGTTCATGGATCTGCGGACTCGCTATACGGCCCTGGTCACGCTCACGACGCAGCATGTGAAGTACATCAGCGATGCGCTCCGGCGGCTGGAGGAAGAGGAGGTAGGAGCGTTAGGCAGAACAAACTCCATCTTTGAAATGTCCACACTCATTTCCCGGAGAAGCTCCACCAGTAACACCTGCCCTCCCACTTCTTGGGCCCAACGTTTAGAGCATATTTCAGGTCCTGCTCCCAACAGCCTTTGGGAATCCTGGACCCATCTGACACAGGTATCTTCCTCCCTCTTCTGTTTACAGAAAGTAGTGGAGGAAGAGAAGCAGGAGCATGTGGACAAGGTGAAGGAGCTCCTGGGCTGGGCCTCTGGTTTGAGGCAGAATGTGCAAGGCAGGACTGCTGCTGCGAGGAGCAAGGAGCTGGGAGACATTGAGAAATCGATCTCGGAGCAGCAGGTTAGTCAAGGACCTGCTCTATCCCGCTCTGATTCACGCATGGTACCCGTTTCTTTAACGTCTGTCCTTTTTCTGCAGCTGAATTTAACTTCTTTTTTGTTCTTAACAGGCTCTGAATGAGGAGCTGGCTGCAAAGAAGGAACAGGTCTCTGAGGCCATCAAAACTTCCCAAATTTTCCTGGCAAAACACAGCCACAAGTGAGTATGGCACAGGAGAGCTTCCTTGAATTAGGTGCTTAGGTGTCCTTAGAATCCAGCCTGACTACCATTGATAATAGCTGCGCATGGAAGGGGCTGTTTTCCTCTTCTGCGCTAGGAGATAAGAAATATGAACCCTGTTTATCCTGTTGTGCCCAATTTAACCCACTGCAGCAGTGGTCCAACCCCTCATGTTTATGGATTTGATTGTTATAATGCAAATCAGCCTTTGCTGAGCACAATTAACCTTATGGTTTGCAGCTGAGCTGGGTGCAGAGCAGAGCTGCAGGAAGAAGGGACTCATCATGTTCTGTCTTTTCCCTTTGTGAGAAAAACGTGTTAAAACTGTGCAACTGGGAAATGTTTTGTGTAGTTTCCTTAAGAGATCTCCTCTTCACCTTGCAGGCTCTCCCATCAGGAGAAGGAACAGATTTCTGCTCAGATCGGTGCTCTGAAGGAGACCTACCAGGGGCTCTGCAGCGATTCCAGTGAGCAGCTCCAGCAGCTCCAGAGCCAGCTGGCTCAGGAGACAGAGCACAAGGTACTGTTCCTCGTGCACACTGGGAGCATCTCAGCCACAGGTTACTCTGGAGGTCAAAGAGGCTTTGGTTGGTTGTGGCTCATGGCCACTTGCCTTTCCTAATTGCACGTGATTGCCCTCCTTCCTGTGCATCATGTTGCAGTGTCTGGGCTGGTGTGGTCACTGGAGGCCAAGCAGAAGCTGCCTCCAGCTCACTGAGAGAGTCTCCTTTGCAATGGTGTTAATCAGAGCTGGGCAAAAGAGTTGGCTCGTTCTTATCAGGGCTAAAGATATAAATGGACTTCTGTCCTGGAAGTTGTTCCCTTGGCAAATCAGTCTCTTCCACATAATGCTTCCTCAGGATTTTGAGCAGAAAGAGCTCGATTGCACAGGGCTGCATGTGGCAGCCGCACAAAGGTGCCTTCTGCAGAAGGCTGTTTGCCTGTGCAAGCTCCTTAACCCACGCCCAGGTAAGTGGCAGTGATCTGGGAGGGATTTAAGAGGCAGCTGAAGGAAGTTGCCCTCCAGGTGGAAGGCAACTGCAATATTGAACAGGCCCTCTGCTCACCCAGGGGATCCTCACTGACTAGTGCTGGACCCCCTGCTATTCCCATCTGCATCCAACAGTGCTCCTGTCAGTCTCCATCTCTTGCTCCACTCGTGTGTTGGGTAGGAAGGACCCAAACTGCATCCTTATTGCCTCTGTTATTGATGCTAGCTGTCCTCAGTCATTCACAGATATATGTGTATGTGTTATATAAGTGTATATACATGTGTCAATGGATATATTTGTTTGTTTGCTTGCTGGCTCCCTGTACTCTGAAGCAATGGCCTACTCAGGACAGGTGACACTGATTTTGGTGGTGTGTCAGTGAGTGAAGCCCTGTTCTAGCAAATCAAGGGGAGAGGATGACATTTATTTGAAGTCTGCATGTCTAGCTTTCACTTAAAAACACAGTGGCTCTTAGAATTGGATTTAATAATGCATTGCTTTTACCTTTCCCTCCTCCTCCCTCCTGGGCAGGAAAAATAACTGTCATAGAGAAGCCTTCTCCAGGGCTGCATTTGTGCAGCATAAGGGTGTTTTGGAGCCCACGTTAGAACAGGGGCCAATTTTCACTCACCCTCTCCACAAAACCCAGGCAAAGTAGAAGCAGAGCGAGTCCTGGGGCAGGAGACCATCCCTGTGGCTGCTGGGGGTCCAGTTGCTTCATTGTAGAGGGAGCATGAAGAACTCTTAACATTTGCTTGCTGGAAACATCCAACTGTCAGAGAGAGGTTACAAACTTAAAGCCAAAAGGTGCAAAGCAGAACCGCAGAACGCGCTAAATTGAGCATGATGTGTCCCTGTACAGTTTGTGTTTCATGTCAACTGTTTTTTAAGATTAACTGACATCCTTGCTTACAAGTTTTAACTAACCCTCCGGGATTTAAACAAACAAAACACACAAAAGTGAAAAGAGGACGACCTGTGTGTGGGGTTCTTTTTGCAAACAAAGCAGTCGCATGCTGGACGCTAACACCAAGCTTTACACTGTGTGTGATACGGCTGAACTGCTCCATAAGGCTCTGTCTTTAACTGCTCAAGGCACACCCTGCAACTCTGGTAAGTAAAAGCCTCTTACCCCCATCCCCTTCTATCTCTTTTTTTCCTATCTTTCCTCTCGCTTCCTCTTCTCTGTCTTTCTACAGCCTGTTCCTATCAGAACGTGCATGTCTGGCAGTGATGCTGGGAGCTGATTTTCCATCAGGCTCACCCTGTTTCCGCAGGATTTGATGCATTTAGGGAAATAGCAAAGCTGTGCTCTGGAGGCTGCATTCTTGAGTGCCGTACCTGAGCCCCTACAAAGGCCCCTGACCTTCCTGTTGGGATCCCTGGTAAAGAAATCTGAGTGGCTTGAGGTCCTAAAAGGAATTAATTCTTTAATTCCTTTCTCCCTATACCCATGGAAATCCTGTAGCACTTGGACCCACTTTAAGCAAAGAAGTGGGGATGGGAGAAGTCCAAATGCCAGAAGTGCTGTTACCCTTTTGGTGTTAATTTAATTACTACCTTCCTGTGCAGATAACAGCAAGAGAAAAGCCCCTCCAGCAATACTGAGTACGGTCTGTTCCCAGGCTGTCACTGTCTTCTGGGACCTACAAGCCCTTCGTATACCCTCACTTTCCTTCTCTAAAGAGCACCAAGGGCTCCTCGTAGGCTCTAGAGCAGGGCAGAGCGGTGGCCAGAACCGCTCGCGTGTCCGAGGCGGCTCCCGTGCCCTAACGCTTCCCTGGATGTGGTTGCTGGGAGCGCATCCGTAGGCATCGGGCCGGTTTGCTCCCAGGTTTCTGGCACTCAAGGTCTGCCTCAGGATGTGCGGCTGGAGCATGGCAGGAGTCAGGAGAGGGTCCTATAAGTGGAATTCTTTTCTTTCTTCCTCTGTTAGTACAAAATGGGACTTGTGTGGCCTTTATTTTTCCTGGAAGCGGAGATGCTGAGCAGCTTTGGTGTGTGCTCGGCCTCCTCTCTGTCTCTCCACGGTACATCAGAGCACTCCTGGGTTTTGCTGCTTGCTGCTTTGCTGCGTTGCTGTTGGTGGATGTTGGAAGTGTCTCGGTGCTGCCCTGGATGAGGGACTAGATGAGCATTAAAACGTGCTGACCATGGGCGAGCAAAGGCACCGCTCTGCGGGCTGCGATGCCTTTGGAGGTGCATTTCGAACACTTTGGGACTCACTTTCTAGCTTGTTTTGGGGTTTTGTTCTTTTATTTTGGAAAATGAGACCTCCCTGGACCTCGTGCAGTCTGCTTGCTGGGAACGCTCAATTCTGATTTGATTTTTTTCCTTCTCTCTCTGTTTTAGGGCAGCGAAGCAGTGGCGGGAGTGATCGATCTTGGCACCGTGGAAATATTCCCTGTCTTTGGTGCCATGCAGAAAGGTCTTATAGACCACGACACTGGCCTTGTCCTCTTAGAGGCCCAGGTTATCACATCCGACTTAGTTGTTCCAGAGACCAATGAGAAACTCTCCTTGGAGGAAAGTCTGTCAAGAAACATCATTGATCTCAGGACATTCCAGGTGCTGCAGGAGTTGAAGGATGCCCTTCACCAGGTGGATGAAGTCAGGTGTGAAGGGACACAGCTCCTACCTGTCGTAGCTGCAGTGGAAGAGGGGAGGATTAGCGAGACCTTTGGCTTAAAGATTCTGGAGGTCGACCTCATCACTGGGGGCTTTAAAGCACATCAGGGCAGAGTCAGCATGGAGACAGCCGTGCAAGAAAAGCTCCTCACGCCCCAGCTGCATTCCAAACTGTTGTCTCACCTGGAGTGTGGGAAGAATTTGATTGACCCCAACACTGCTGAGAAAATCAGTCTACCTGAACTCATGCATCGATGCATCATCCAGCAAGAGACCGGGCTGAGGCTGCTCCCCGTCAAGCAGCTGGCGGGTGGGATGGTGAGCTTGAAATCAGGCAGGAAAGTCAGCATCTTCCGTGCTGTGCAGGAAGGGCTGATAGACAGGCAGGTGACCCTGAGGTTGCTGGAAGCGCAGCTCTTTGCTGGTGGCATCGTTGACCCCAGGACAGGGCACAGGCTGACCGTGGATGAGGCCATGAGACATAATTTGATTGACCAGGATATGGCATGTGCGCTGCTCGTCCGGCAGCTCCAGACGGGCGGCATCGTGGATACAGTCACAGGAGAGAGGCTGACAATTGATGAAGCTGTAAAGAAAGAGTTGGTAGGACCAAAGATTGCACTGGTGATCCTGGAATCCCTTTGGTCTTTCATGGGGCTCCTGTGGCCAGAAACTGGGGAGATTATCCCCGTTGCAGATGCCTTAGAGCAAGGAATCCTGTCTACAGAGTTAGTTTACAAGATGCTCAACAAGAGGCAATTCATCAAGGCTGTCTTTATCCCCGAAACCACTGAAGTGCTGTCCTGGAAGCAAGCGGTTGAACATGATGTCCTGGAGAGGGAGGTGGCCAAGAAGCTGCAGTCCACAGTCCTACCCGATGTCCTGCCCAGCGGGCAGCTGGCTGGCACTGCGAGCAAAGGCAGAGAGAGCCAGAGCTCCAGGAGTCCCACGGGTCAGGAAGAGCAAAGCGACCCTCTGCTAAGGAGTGATAATGAAAGATTGATGTTCCACTTGATGACCCACAGCTATATCAACATCCACGATGGCCAGAAGCTGCTCTTAGTAGATGGAGAGCTGAATAATCTCACTAAAACCCTCATCCAAACCCAAAAAAGTGGATCCAGTGCCCACATGTTGGAAGGGAATGAAGGCTTCGAGGAGGCAGAGGAGAGTGCAGCTCTTGAAAGAGAGTCTTACAATGGTTTGGCTTTGCAGCAGCTTGAGGTTCAATTTGCTCTTTTGAAAGGACAAAGGGAAAAGGACCTGCCACCCAGAGCTGCTGTGGAGAACGGGGAGGTGGTGGTGGAACAAGGAAGCCTCCTTTTGGAGGATGGAGAAAGTGTCCTGCCTGTGGAGGAGCAAGAGCAGCTCTGTCCTCAACAGGCTACCACGAAAGGTGAAAGTGATGCTGAGTTTGGAAAAGAGCAAATAGTTTCTACAGTCAAGGACAAAAATCGTGGAGAATTATTGATGCCAGAACATCCTAGTAGTGAATTCAGAGAAGCAAAGGAAATGATCACTGAGACAGAAGAGTCCAAGCCTACAGCAGTAGATGGAATAGAAAGTAGCGGAGATCAAAAGAGGACATCTGAAACCAGGGCAGGTTTTGTGAAGAGTGAAAGCCACATGTTGATGGATATTTCAGAAAGTAGAGAGAGAGCAGGAATCACGGCAGAGAGCTTTCAGGAAGTGGAGAAACTGGAATTAGAGGTAGGACCTAGTAGAGAGATTTATTTGCTAAATGATGAACCAATTGAGAACGGCTCTGTGAGAAGAGAGGAGATTGTGCTCCCTAAAACTGGAGAGGCAGAGCAAAAAGAAAGACATACTGAAAAAGTTGAGGGTGAATTGGAAGTGGAAGAGAGAGAGAGGAAAGAATTACCAGGTGATGAGAGTGTTCATGAAGTGTCCCCGCCAGTCCCTGCGGAGCAGGAAGAGGATGACACCCTAGGAATGCTGTTAGCACAGCTCCAAAGGGGTGGCATAATCCATGAGCAGACCGGCGAGACTCTTCTTCTGAATGAAGCGATAGCCTGTGGGGTGGTCCCCAGCCACACAGCTGTGAAACTGCTGGAGAAAATGCAGATGTTCAGTGGCTTCTTCGACTCGCACACACGTGAGTCGCTAACCACCGAGGAAGTCATCGAAGAAGGTCTCATGAATGAGACCCTTCTCCAGAAGGTACTGGCATCTGACAAAGCAATAAGCGGGGTTCTTGACCCAGGTAATAACTTTGTTTATTCTGTCAAGGATGCTGCTGCAGTTGGCCTGCTGGACAAGGAAACAGCAATGAGGATCTTGGAAGGGCAAGTGGTTACTGGGGGGATTGTTGACTTGAAACGTGGCAAAAAAATATCAGTCACTTTGGCTTCCAACCTTGGCCTCATAGAGCCATCCAGTCAGAAAGAGCTGGTCCAGCTGGAGAAGGCTTCTAAAGGGAAAGGCACTGATGAGGCAACTAGGCAGAAACTCCTTAGCTTACAGGCTGAAACCTGTGGAATTATGGATCCCAAAACCAAGCAGCCATTGACTGTTGCACAGTCTGTTGAAAAAGGGCTCCTGAAAAAGGAAACAGCTCTTCAGCTCTTGACCAAGCAGGTTGCTGGTGGAGGAATCATTCATCATGTGTCTGGAATGAGGCTTTCGGTAAGCGACGCAATGAAACATGGTTTGATTGATCAAGACCTGTGTGACGAACTCGTCAAGGTGGAGAGCGTGTGTCTACATGAGTATGTTCATCCAGAAACACAGGAAAAGTTGCCCTTGCCCCAGGCAGTATCATTAGGGCTCATTAGTCCAGACTTCCAAAGGAAAGTGCAAGAAATCCAGGCTAGGAGTGGAAGTATTTTTGATCCTGCTGCTGGCCAGAGACTGACGCTCTCCCAGGCGGTTAAGGAGGGGTTGTTGCCTGAACAACTTATGGAGAAAGTCATGTCATCTTCCGAAATAAAACAGGGAATTGTAGATCCTGAGAGCTGCATGATAGTTCCCTACTCGGAATTCATAAAGAAATGTAAAATCGACGTTGAATCTGGTCAGAGGTACCTGGAGGTTCATCCGTTCAGCGCGATGCAGGACGAGGGCTCGGGGACGAGGCTCACGTGTGCCGAGGCGGTGAGGCTGGGCCGCGCGGACCCCGTGCCGGTGCTGCGGCTACTGCAGGCCCAAGCAGATGGTGGAGGCTTTGTGGAAGGCACCAGCAGCAAGAGACTGTCCCTGAAATCTGCTTTGGAGCAAGGACTCCTGGATGAGGAAATGGCCAAACACATCGCGTCCCAGCAGATGGTGACCGGAGGAATTGTTGATGCCGAGACTGGGAAAAGATTGGCTTTAAAGGAAGCTGTTGAGAAAGGACTGGTTAGCGAAAAATTAGCCGCCAGCATTCAAAATACTCAAATATCCAAAGACAAATACGGCTCTGAAGTCCACAAAGAAGAAAAATCCTATCTTTTGCCTGAAAAGTTGGAAAAAACATCTCCAAAAGAAGATGATTTGGCCCTCCATCCTAGTACTACAAGGAAGCCTGATGTTGCTGAGCATGGAGCTGGACCTGAAGCAATGAGCTGTGGCGTGGCTGCAGATAGAGACACTGCTTCTGGGAGGCCACCGGTGACACCAAGTGTAACCAAAACGGGAAGACCAAAACTGCTTCCACGGAAAGTGTCGGAGAACGGTGCAGTTCATCAGCACCGAGGAAAGGTCGAGCAGGCTCCAGAACAGCCCTTAGTGTCAGGTACAACATCTCTCCCTTCAGAGACAGCCATGGTAAAAACTGTGGAAAAAGGGAGAGGAAAAAGCAGCTCCTACGTGGAAGAAGTTGGGGGGAAGGAATTGAGGGGAGCAGAAGTGGCTCGGAAGAAAAAGGAGGAATCGAGGTCAGAGGAAGAGTCATTTTCTGACAGGAAGGGGGTTGAAAGTGTTGAGGACAGCAAGGAGACGAGGAAAGGGTTTGTAAGTGCAGGGCGAGCTGTGGCTTCTGGAGCAGGTGAGGGAATGGGCAGCGTGGATCAGGCAGAGGAGGCAACTGGGGCAGTGCCGAAGGAATCCGTGTCCGTGGGTAGGGGAAAGGGAGAGAGAGTTCCTGGAAAGTCTGGAGAATCCTCCAAGGTTGCCGTCTGCAAGAAACCTGCAGGAGACAAGCTTGCGGATGGGAGAAGTGTCAAAGACACTGAAGGAGATACCTTGCTACTGGATGCAAAAGGTCCAGTTGTTCAGGAAAAATCAATTGAAATTGACCTAAAACTTACCAAAAAACAGAAAACCAAGAAAAAGAAGGCAAAGCAGATGAGTATCCCAGAAGAAAGCACTCAAATGGAGAAATCCACCGTGGAAAAACAGCCCCTTCTTATACCAGGCTCCAAAGAAACTGCAGAGAAGATAGAGGAGGAGCCCATCTCCTGCAGCCCAGAACAACATGAAACCACAACCAGGACAGTTACAGGTGGATTGCCAACAGATGCAGTTGAGCAAAAGAAAATGGAAACCAGAAGACAAAATGGTTCTGAAAAAGAAGAGAACTCAATTTCTGAGAAAATTATGGAGAGACTTTTAGGGGTTCACCCTGTTCCCCCAGAAAGAGAGGCATCCCAAGAAGTGATTGTAGATGACACCAGAAAAGATCAAGATTCCTCTGCAGCGTTTAAACAGGAGCTGGGGGCATCCCAGGAACATATCCAAGTGGGAACCACCAGTCATGCATCGACTGCAACCCCTGCAGCAGGCAAAAAGCTGGAGGAATTAATTATTAGAGAGGAGCCCAGGGAAGCTCAGGAAACCTCCGTAATCCTTGAGCATGCGGAAAAGGCACCACGAGAGCCACTAGCAGAGTTCAGCCCGGGCCAAGCAGGTTCCTCGCTCCCCTCTAAATCCCAAGAACAGACACACCAGGAAAGATCCCGGCAGTCCAGTTTGCTCTTACCTGTGATAGCCGAGGGGGAGCTGCTGGAAACCTCCAAGGAATCCACAAGACCAGCCAAGGTAAGCTGGTCTTTTTGCTATTCCAACATTTTTTCCTTAGCTCTTTGTGTGTATTTGATGGTAAATCTGTTGGAGGTCAGCAGTGAGCACCGGGAACGGCTGGGAGTGACTGCTTGGGGCTCCGTGTTACAGTATCAGCTGAAAAGGATTTGGCAAACAAGCCGGTGATGTATGGCTGAAAATATTCCAGCTTTACTTGTGGCTTCTTTTTACTGAAGCATTACTTACAAATGACTAAGTAGGACAGGGTGGGTTTTTTGTGTGTGTGTTTTTACTGCAGCACCATGGATCTGTTGGCATTTATAAGCTTATGCTGGAAAAAAGAGCCATGTGTTTTGTTTTTCCTGTAGTAAATCTTGTAGATAGGCTAGCAAGTGGAAAGCCCCTAAAACCGAATGTTAAGAATTTGCTTAATACATATGACCTTCTGTTTCCCCTTCTGCCCACGTCTGAGCTTTTGTTTTGCCATTGGATTCTGTAGATTATGTTCAGCAAGAAGATGTGTCTGGAGCACGATGAGAAGTTGATCTCTTACCTCTCCATGCTGCGTGATATCGAGATGAAAATCAAGCGGGTCCAACCGGCAGAGCAGAACCTGGCAGCGCTGCAGGAGCTGCTGCACCAAGCCGAGGTGATGGGCTCGGGGTGGGCAGGCCGGTTTCCTTTCCTCCTCATCCCTGGATCTCCTTGGAAGTCCTCGGCTTCGTGCGCGGTTGTTGCAACTCCTCCTCACTTGGGGGACGCGAGCTGAGGGGTTAGGCTCAGGTTTAGCAGATATTTCTATGCAAAGTCAGTCTTTCTGGCCCTCCTTCTGGCTCGCCTTCCAGCCCATGCTCAGACAATAACCTAAGTGTGACTGAAATTAATTTTGCGGCCTGGAGAAAGACAGCTGAGGGCTGGCAGCTGAGCACGTCTGCATGGGTCGGGGGCAGTGAATCCTTCCAGCAGATGCATCGTTTGGAGCTGGTTCTCCGAACCTTTGCCATACTGTCAGTTTTGGCAGCAAGAAGAAGTCACTGCCTCTTAGACATGATGATGCTGTCTGCTGCAGGCCCTGGACACGGAGCTGAAGGAGCTGAGCTTTCCAGTGACTCAGGAGCTGGACGCTGTGAAGTGGATTGTGGCCAACCCGCCTGAAGAAGTCCCTGAGCAATTACTGAAAGCTTTGGAGAAGGATGCCAAGAACCTTCAGAAGTCCCTGAGCTCTGCCAGTGATATCCTGGCGTCCCGGCTGCTAAACCTCCGCGGAGCAGCAGAAGGAGAAAAGGTAGAGCTCCCCGCCACCCCGCGAGGCGCCCCGTGCTTGATCTGCCTTTTGTTTAAACCATACCCCCTTCTACTTCACTTCAGGCTAAAATCGTGGCTCATCACGAGAGTCTCCAGGGCAAACTGCAGGAGCTGCTGAGCTGGGTCTGCAGCACCGCCCAGGCGCTGGACAGCAGCGATTACCACCGGGCGACTGATGCCAACAGCTTGAATCGCTGCCTCCAACACTACCAGGTAGCCATGGCAACGGCCCTAATCCGGCTGATAAAGTTGCCATCCTCTGCAGGGAGGAGAAGCTTTTAATCCTGCTTCTCTGCTAGAGTCTTGGTGTGTTTGTCTTTATCCCTTGCTGCAGGAGCTGCGGTGTTGTATTTGTTCCGTGATATTTATTTCCTCTGTATGTAAAATATCCGCTTTGGATATTCAAACGCAGACATGTAGGGAGCCCAGGCGACTAGGAGAGATGCACGATGAGGGGGAGAGGTGCAGGTTGAAGGGGATGAAGGCTTTGGCAGTCAGTGGTACCACACAGGGGTAGTCATCACAGACTGTCCCAAGCAGCTGGGAGCCACTGGCAGCTCCATGTCTGGATCTGTCTTCAGAGCATCATCAGGCCCACCTAGACAGGGTGGTTTTATGCACAAGGTCAGAGCAACCTCTTGGAGCCCTGGGTTAGAAGAGCCTTAGAGAAATGCAGCTATGAGACATGGGCATGCTGACAGTGAGTGTGCTTCAGGTGGGGTTGGTTGGGTTTCAGGAATATATTGGTGGCCAGGTACTATTTTGAGTAATCCTGCTGCCAGTGCAGCAGCAAATCCTGTTTGTTCGTGTATCTCAGCTAAAGCCAGCAGTGTAGGAAAATGCTGGCCATGGAGAACAATTTGTGTGACAGGCTGTTTCCTTTCCATTCAGGAGCTGAAAGAGCCCCTTGCTGCCACCAAAGCCGAGCTCGATGCCACCGCCTTCGACATTCAGCTCCTTATCTCAGAGCACGCGCAGGACCTGACCCCGCAGCAGAGCAGGCAGCTGCTGAGGCTGCTCAACGAGCTGCAGAAGGCTTTCCGGGAGCTGTCGGAGCGCGTGGCGGCGCAGCTCGAGGTGCTGCAGGTCTGTCTGCAGCGAGCGGAGCGGACGGATCAGGTGAAGGTGCTGGGACATCTGCTTCCTGGCTGCCGTTTGGGCACTGAGGCACTTTGCAGCCCTCAGCAATGTGCACTGAGACCCCTTTTTGGGGGGCTTGCACCTGCATGCCACTCGGTTTATGACTTCCCATTGCACATCATGAGCTTCCTCTAAAGTCTTTCTTCCTCCTCCCATGTAACTCTCAGGCAGCAAGCTGCTTTGCTCCCCGAGGATGAAGCCCTCTCAGGGGGCTGGGTAGCACAGTTGGACAGTCCCTTCTCCAAACACCAAGTTCCTTTGGGGTGGTAGACGAAGCCCCAGGCTGTAACAGCCCCGCCAGAAAGCCCCCGTGCACAGCAGGCACCACAGACAGCTGGTCTCTACCAGTGCCTTTAACGTCTGATTTTCACAAGTCAGGTTTTGCTGATCCAAAAGAAACAGCTGTCGATGATGTGTGAAGGCAGCCAGCAACTGCCCCCAACTGCTGTATTCCTGCAGCACATACCCCACATGGATCTTCTTATTCAAGACAGTATTAATATATATATTTTTTAATTAACAGTTGCTCCCTGTAACTCTTGCCTGTCCATCTGGAGTGTGCGTGTGTATTAACCAGTTTGCTTTGCTTTTTCAGATTCAGTGTGCGCCCATCCTAACCCAGGAAGAACTCGCTTTGCAGCTGAAGAGCTCTTAAGAAGGCTCTTTCAAATTGCTTCTGTCATTTATCTTAGGATTGAGAGAATCAAGCACAATGTTTTGCACAAGTTTGTACCTCACCTTGCTGGAATGCCTAGGGAAACTCAAAAATGTTTGTTTCCTCTGGGGAAGGGAACGGTAACGTTGCAGGGACTCTCAGGTCACATCATGCTCAATTGCTCAAACAGGCGCTTCTGTACTGTGCACTGGCAGCAAAACCTAGGAGCTGGATCAGCTACAGAGACGCTTTCTCTCTCCTAGGCTCCCTCTCCAAGGCTGGTGTCAAACCTGCCTTAGGTTGCTCAGGGCTCCACGAGGCTGCTGCTGCTGCCAGCTCTCATTAGATGAGTCTTCGGTGCAGTTTCAGTGCTCTTAACGTTGAGCAGAAAAGGCACAGAAACATTTGGTAAATGCTCCCGAGAGGGTAAATCGGAGCGTGGCTCCACGTGGAGCCCCCAGCGCAGCAGTGACACCAGCCCCTGAGCCCATTCCTGCCGCGTGCAGGTCTTGGAGAGGGGGAGAGAGCCCACGGAGAGCTGCCAAAGCCGTTTCTGTGCTGCCTCCTCCAGGGAAGTGCTCCAGCTGTAACCTCTTGCCTTGCTCCGCAGCGCCGTGCGTGCCAGGGGTGCAGCACTGCTGCTAACGGCCTCCTCTCCCCTCTCCCCTCATGCAGACGCTGCAGGAGCAGCACGCAGCCCATGCACGGGGCCTGCAGGAGCTGCGCGCCTGGCTCAGCGCGGCCGAGGACGCGCTGGCGGAGCGGCCCGCGGCGCCCGGCCAGGGCGGCCTGCCCGCCCTGCAGCAGAGACAGAGCAGCGTTAAGGTCAGTGCTCGGGAAAACGGAGGTGGGAAGGAGGAGTTCAGCACCCGGGAGCACCCGGAGCCTGATGGCCCCTTCCCTCTGCGCACTAGGAGCTGCAGAGGAGCATGCACAGCCGGGCAGCCTCCTTTGCCGGTGTCCTGAAAAGCACCGAGCAGTTCTTGGAGGAAAACAAGGCAAAGATGGAGCCTGGGGAGCTGGCAGCGCTGCGTGAGACGCTGCAGCAGGCCAAGGAGCAGTACCAGTCCCTGCAGGAAAGGACAGAGGCGGCCCAGAAGGAGCTGGAGACTGCTGTGACGGCCGCGGTGCAGCAAGAGACCGAGAAGGTGACGTGCAAAGAGCTGTGAGCCCGGGATTGGGATGGACCCCGAGGGCTGGTGGGTGGAAACAGCCTCTTTGAAGGCCTCACATTCCTCTGCTGAGCACTATGGCATGGAACAATTTCCTCTTCCTCCACCATCCGAGCCCACGGGGTGGGGGGCACATCCCTGATCCCAAGCTTGTGTCGGGGTGAGGTGCACCGTGAAGGAGGCTGAGCTGCAGCTGCTAATTCACAGCTGCTTTGTGTCTTTCCCCCTTTCAAAGAGCTCCAATATATTTGGAAGGTCTGTGCAAGTCTCAGGTGGCTGCTGTCATTGCAAAATGGTTTAGGGTTTTTGTTTTTCTGCTCATTTTTGTCTCCTACCCCCGACTGGCAGTTTGAACGTGCCTAACATAGATCCTTCTCATCCGGAGCCTTTGTGTTTTCAGGTGAAAGCTGCCAAAGAGCTGGAGGAGAATAGGAATAAGATCGATTCCCTTCTGAACTGGGTGGCATCACTGGAGCAGAAGGGAGGGATCCCGGAGTACAGACCCCACCTCACTGAGCCGGCACCGGGAGCACAGCTGGGCCGGGATGCTCAGGATGCTCCCGATGGCCGCGGAGCCGACAGCGCTGCCGAGGAGCTGGATGAGCAGTACGAGAGGCTGAAGGTCAGCACTGACACCATATCCCCCCTTAAAACTTTCTGCTGTCACATCAGAGCAGGCTTTAGGGCTGCCGGGTGCCCCGAGCCGCTGGCCAAGCTGGGAGTGGAGTGGGATAGTGGCTGGGTCTGTCCTCCAAAGCCTGGTTCAAAGTGGCCTGGAACTTTCTGTGCAAAGTCAGGGGCTCCTGGGAAGTCACTGTGAAGTGGTGGGGGCTCACACAGGCTTGTTTGCGTGTGCAGGCCCAGCACCAGGAGCTGCTGTCCCAGCAGCAGGACGTCATCCTGGCCACGCAGGTGGCACAAGCTTTCCTGGACAAGCAAGGCCACAACCTGTCGCCGGAGGAGCGGGATGCGCTCCGGGGCCGGCTGGAGGAGCTCAAGGACCAGTACGCGGCCTCGCTGTCGCGGTCGGAGACGCAGCTGAAGCAGGTGCAGCTGCTGCGGGACGAGCTCCAGAAGTTCCTGCGGGACCACGGGGAGTTCGAGACGTGGCTCAAGCAAGCGGAGCAGGACTTGGACGGGATGCACAAGGCGGACAGCGACCCGGCCGCTCTCCGGCAGCTGCTGCTCCGGCAGGGAAGTTTCTCGGAAGACGTCATCTCCCACAAAGGCGACCTGCGCTTCGTCACCATGTCAGGGCAGAAGGTGCTGGACGCGGAGGGAGCTGCCAAGGACGGAGGCGCCCGGTCCCTGACGTCGGGAAGCGTGGTCAGGAGCAAGCTGGAGGACGCGACGCAGCGATACACTGCGCTGCACTCCAAGGTACGGCACGGGCTCGCTGTTAAACTCTGCATGCTCTTTTCTTCCTGAAACAAGTAGTGCTAGCAGTTTCCTCCAATTCAACGGTGCTTTTAGCACGTATGCAGACAGTAGGTCTGTGTTTTTCCAGGGCCCGTGTTGGAGTAACACTTTCTCTCTCAGAGCTGTCTATTACATGGCAATTTCCCTCCCCATCCTTAGTGACCTCTGCTTTCTCCAGAGGCACCCAGGTTGTTCTGTGCTCCTGGGCCTCCTCACGTTGTGCCTCATTGCTCCTTTGCAGTGCACCAAGCTTGGCTCCCACCTGAGCACCTTGCTGGATCACTACCAGCAGTTCCAGGAGGTGGCAGAGGCTCTCAGGACGTGGCTGCAGGAGAGCGAAGCGGCAGTTGGGAAGCTCCTCTCGGAGCCGGTTTCCTCAGACCCTGCTGTTCTGCAGAAGCAGCTCGCTAGTGCTAAGGTGCGTGATCTCTGGGGGATTTTCCGGCGTGTGTGCAGAAATTCAGCCTCTGCTCTGAGCAGAAGCAGTGGTGGAAGTCAGCAGCAACAACAACACTTGATCTGTTTGCCTTTTTGGCTGGCCACGTGCAGGGATGTACCCGCAGGTTCAGGAGCTCCCGGGCAGCAACCTTGGGAGGGTTTCTGTGGAGCACGGTGCTCCCAGCAGGGGAAGGTCCCTTGAGTGTGATGGACTGCTGACTTTGGCCTTGTCTTGTGTTGAGCAGCAGCTGCAGGGAGACCTGGCTGAGCACCAGGTGCTCGTGGAGAAGCTCCAGAAAGCAGCTCGTTCCCTGCTGGAGATACAAGGAGAGCCGGCCCCTGACCATGGACGCGTTCAGGAAACCACAGGTAGAGCATGAAGCATCTCTAGAGCTGAGATGCATTGCTGCATCTCCAGACTCCATGGACGAGCTGCTCCTTGCTGCCCTCCGTGTGCCAGGCGGGCGCTGAAGCCCTCTCTGACGTTTCTCTCTTCTTGCTCCGACCTCTCCAGATGCCATCGTGAGCCGCTTCCAGGACCTTTCCCAGCAGATGGCAGAGCGCTCCGATCTGCTGCAGAAATCCATTGCACAGTCCCAAAGCGTCCAGGAGAGCCTGGAAAGTCTCCTGCAGTCTGTGGCCGAGATTGAGAAGAGCCTGAAGGAAGAGCAGCCGATTGCTCTCTCCTCTGCCTCCATCCAGGACTCCCTCGCCACAAATGCAGTAAGGACAGTCACTTTGCTCTCTGGGCTCTGCAGATAGCTGCCTGGATTTAGTTAAAATACTCTGAATGCACAAACCACCCCCAAAAGGAACATGAACAGGCCCTTTGCCTAATTTATTTGAGCCAGGCTATGAACTGTTGAAGGTCTCCCTTCCTCCTTGGCTAGCTACTAGCTATCAAGCCCTGGGGAAAGGTAGGTCAGACTGGGGAGGTAAGGAAGGGAAGAGGGCTAGAACTGAACACTGTCCCTGCATGATCCTGGTGTCTGGAAATGTCTGTCATCATTCCAAAGGGCGCCCTTCTCTTCGTGCTAGTTCTGTTATGCTCAAGCGCCTTCCTAAAATGGCATCTTCTGTGTTTGTGTTTAAAACAGAAGCTGAAGCAGGACATTGCCAGGCAGAAGAGCTGCCTGGAAGCCACCCGCGAGATGGTGACGCGCTTCATGGAGACGGCGGACGGCGCCACGGCCTCTGCCCTGCAAGGGAAGCTGGCGCAGGTGACCGAGCACTTTGGCCGGCTGTGCCAGCAGCAGCAGCAGCAGGAGGATGCGCTCAAGGGCCTCCTCCCCAAGGTGGAGCAGTTCGAGCAGCTCTCGGAGAAGCTGCAGCAGTTCACGGAGAGCCGAGCCCGGATGCTGGCAACCGGGAACCAGCCGGACCACGACATCGCTCACTTCTCCCAGCACATCCAGGTGAGACGGGGGGCTCCTGCCCCAGGAAGGAAGGTCACTCCAGCTGTGCAGCGTTCAAGGAGGTGCTTGAGGAAGGGAGGGAGATTGGAGCAGTTAAGATCGTTCCCAATCCCAAGCAATGTGAGATGGGGATGGCGTTTCCTTGGAGCCAGGCTGATCTCCTCGAGGGATCTCTAGCCCATCTCTTAAGGCCCAGACCCAATACAGGAAGGCATTACCAGTTCAAAATGGTACAAGTTCATACAGCAAAATGCCCAGTGAGCACAGTGGTGGATATGCCAAAGCCCTTAGGGAGGTTCTGATTCTTGGTGTCCAGCATCCTGCAAGTGATCTTCTACAGGAAGTGATTTAGTCTCAGCCTCAAAAGTGCTCTAAGCTGCCCTAAAATGGAGCATCTGAGCTTTGTATGCATTCGATTTGGTTGGGAAGGTGGCACTTGCTCTGGAGAAGGGCCATGCTCAACCAGAGCTTCGCTAGCAAGTGGAATGGAGCCTCGTCCACCAGGTTGGCACTGGTGTAATTCACCACGCTGCCTACAGAGGGTCTCCGGCTGCTGGTTCATCCCCTGGCTTTGCCCCTTCGACTGAATCAGGTGGCAGGAACAAGGTTGGCTTCATCCTTTGCTCTTGGCAGGAGCTGAACTCGGAGCTGAGGCAGCAGCAGGAGGACCTGGAGGCTCTGGAGCACCTGGCAGCCGAGCTGGGCTCCTGCGGCTTCCCGACGGGCGCCCTGCAACAGGACAAGGTGCAGGGCTTGAAGAAGGACTTCCTGCAGCTGCAGAAGGTGGCAAAGGAGAGGTGAGTCCCAGCACCCCATTTCCAAGATTTCCTTTCCGCGGGGGGGCACGAGCGAACTCTTCCTGCCTGCCTCCTCCCACGCCGGAGATGCAGCGCAGCTCTCTCCAACGGGCGCTTTAAAAAAAGCCTGGCTGGGGGCGTTGTGAAAAATTCCTGGTGCCGCAGGAGCCGGCGCTCGCGTTTTCCCCGGCGCGTGGGCCGCCACGTGCCCGTCCGGGAGCAGGGAGCATCGTGCTGGCTGCACGTTCCAAGCCGGGATGGACCCTCTGCAGGGTCCCTTTAGAGCTAGGTCATGGAGAATCCCTTAGGAGCATCCTCCAAGCGCCCAGGAGAATAAGGAAAGGGGATGGGGAAAAGCAGAGGAATTTCACAGTAATCCCCAATAAATCAGCGCCATGCAGCGGGTTGCCCCTGGGCAAGCGGCTCCTGCAGCAGGAGAGCCACAGGTGGGCAGCGTGGGCCAAGATATGGCATGAAACTGCCCCAAAGCCCCCCCAGAGCTGCACTGGGTGGTGCAGAGCACAGGAGCGAGCCCGCAGCGCCCGCCCGAGCCCGGTCGCATGGGAGCAGCGCCCGCGTTGCCCCGTTTGGGCTGCTGCTGAGGGCAACGTTGCTAAGCAGCCGCTCGCAGCGGGGACGACGCGGCTGCCAGGGACACAACTGAGTTGCATTCAAGCCGGGGTAATTGCAAGGCAAAGCACGAGCGCTAACTCTCCATCCCCTTTTCACCGTCAGAGAAAAGGACGTGTCTGCCTGCCAGCAGCAACTGGACGACTTCCGAAAGCTGGTCGGAGCCGTGAGGAAGTGGCTGAAGGAGAGCGAGGGCAAGATGCCCTCGGCAGAGACCTCCCTGGGCACCCAGGAGCTGCAGAAGCGCATGCGGCAGCTCCAGGTGGGCAGCGGCGCTGGGAAAAACGCCGGAGCGTGCGGAGACTCCCGGGATGGGTTTATGCCCGCCATGATCCAGCCGCTCCGGGCTTGGCTCGCGCGGCACCGGCAGTTAGAGATCCCACCCGCTCCGGCCTCGCAGCGCCGAACGTGGCACATACAGCCCCCTTCGTTGTGGTTTTCCCCAGCAATCCCATTTTCCTCCCCTCCTCCCTGCCCGCCTGGGTGGGAATTCGGCGTACGCTCGTTTTGGCCACGTGCTTCTCCTCGCTAGGCACCAAAGGCCACCTCCTGTCACCGGAGCCCCCGTTCCTCCCCGGCGCTGCCCTCGCTCGGGCCGTGTCGAGGGTTGGACTCGGTGGCAGCAGAACATCCCGTTGAGTCACCCGGGGGCCGCAGCGGCAACGCGGCGGCCTCTGACTAACCCGGGGATGGAGCTCGCGCCAGGCTGGGTTGCAGCTGGAGTGGGAGGGAGGTCCCCAAGACAGTAGGAGGGAAAACGATGTTTCCTGTGCCAGACCCGCCAGTTTGGGAACAGTGTTTTGCCGTTTTATTTCTGCAGACGGAAATAACCACCGTGGCACCCACTTTCTCACTGCAATGTCGTGCCCTTCATGGCTGCATCCTGATGCTGCAGCACGCGCCAACCTCCATTTATTTGTGTTTTTTCCTAGGTCCTGCTGGAGGAATGGACGGAGAAGGGGGCCCAGGTGGAGGAGATCACTCGCCGCGGGGCGGCCCTGGAGAGCTTGATCGTGGAGATCACGGCCCCCGAGGCCCCGGCCAAGACAGGTGGGTGGCAGCCGCGCTGTCCCGGCGCCTGGCACGGAGCCCTCTCCTTTGTGGCCCTCTTGCTTCCCCCACGCTGTGGACGTGCCTGCAGCGAGCAAGAAATGGGCTCATTCTCCCTTCTCAACACGACTCCCAAGTCCTGCAGGGCTGGGAGCAGCGGTGCAGCCGCTGCAGGGAAGTGCTGGGAGTGCCTGGGACGTGGCGCTCTCCTCTTTCTGGGCTGGTCGTGAGCTTCAGCCTCCTGGGATGTTTTAATTAAACCCCAGTCTTTCAATTTGACGTCTGGATGAAATCTCAGCCTGTGATATTCAGGCTTAATTTACTAGTTTCTTTCCTGGCTCGAAGTCTGCGAAGCAATGAGATTATGTCTGGTTTGTTTGGAAGCTGCCTAAAAGATATCGTCCAACACGTGAGAACAAGTCCCTGGATTCTTATGGCTGATATTAGGGCAGTTAGGGCAAAAGCTGAGCTAAATGAGGGCTTACGGCCTAGATATGTTTGTCGGGGCCTAGCAGCTTCATGGGAAGCCTCCACGGAGCATGGGGAGGGAATGCACAGCCTGTGTCCAAGGGATTCAGAGGAAACTTGCTCAGGGATGTTTGAGAAATCCCATCTTGGCTCTGGATGCAACTGAGGCATCTGGAGTGGGTCCCAAAGATGACAGTGGGAGCCTCTCTGCAACGGGAAGTCGTCCGTGCACCAAGCAGTGCTTAAGTAGCTTCATCCCATCCGAACCTGGGGGAGATAATCCCTTTGGGGGAGTTAATCTCCTGAGCGAGGCTATGACGAGGCTTCAGCAGCCTCCCACGATGCTTTAATTCCCAAAGTTACTCTTAGGGTAGTGGCTTTTCCACGGAGCTGTCCGTGCGGAACCAGCTCCAGCCTGGCCTCCGGCTGAGGAGCATCCAACTTATCCACCTGCGGTTCTCCCACACATCAGGAAGGGGGAGAAGGAAGAAAAGGGCTCGAGCCCAAGCTAACGCCAAGCTCTGTGGCTCGGGGCTGCAGGAGGGCCCTGGGGCCCCGTCCTGGGCAGAGCTGTGTGACTTGATGCCATGTGGTCCTTGTCACACGAGCTGTCCCCGCGCTTCTAACGCCTCTGTCTTGTCCTTCTGTCCGTCCCCTCCGCGCAGGTTCCGCGCCACCCGCGCCGGGAGGCTCGGCAGGCAGCGTGAACGGATACCACACCTGCAAAGGTGAGACGCCAGCGCCGCGTCCCCGTCCGTCCCCCGTGCCGCCGTGCGCGCTGGCGTCCCCGCGGAGCGCGGGTCACGCTCAAGGACGGGGATGGGCAGGACAGAAGGAGCTTCGGGGAGTGACAGCACCTTGGCACCCCGTCAGCTGGTGTTAAGAGCTGATAAATGGGAGATCATTTTAAGGCCTGCAATTACATTTATTGGTTCGGAGGGATTACACCACCAGCCGGCCCTTCAAGCTGAAGTGCAGTTTTAATTATTGCCCGTTATCTGCTGTTAGTTCATCGGTTCAGTGAAATAATAGATGCATAAAACAGTTTTATATTTTGGTGTCAAATTATTTACCACTGTGTTAGCGCTGACACGGGGGGAGCAGGGCTCAGCTTGCATCAGTCTCCGGGCTACGGCGGCGTTTGCTTTGTTTGCAAACTGTCACCATGCGTCTGCAGCGCGAGCCGAAGAGCCCCCCGGCACGGCGGGGGGGATAACCCGACATTCCCAGTCTCCGGCAGGCGGGAGGATGGGAGCAAGACCCAGGGCTGGCTTAGTACCTGCTTGTGGTGGTTCCGAGGGGCGATGCGGGCCGCGCTCCCCTTCTCATCCCGCTGCTTTTGCCGCTAGATCTGACGGAAATCCAGTGCGATGTGGCGGACGTGAACCAGCAGCACGAGGGCCTCGGCACGGCGCTGCGCGAGCGGCGGGAGCAGCTCGCGGCGATGCTGGAGAAGATGCAGGAGGTGCAGGAGGAGGCGACTTCCATGCTGAAGTGGCTGGAGTCGAAGGAACGCACCTTGTCCGAGCTGGAGGCCTCCTCGTCGCCCACCAAGACGGAGACCGTGAGAGCCCAGGCAGAGCACAACAAGGTAACTTCTCCTCCGGAGCAAAAGCAGGGCCGGAGCCTCGTGGCTTCTTGGAGATAAGACTGCATCAAGGTTAAAAGCCACCTGCCCTCGGCCTTCTATCGAAGGGAACGTGAGCAGGTCCCCGGAGCAAGAAACTCCTCCTGTGCTTCCCCCTCTCTGGTGTTTGGACCGATTGCTCACAGCTTTTGGCTCGGAGAAATCCCTCCATCTCTAGCCCTTCTTGTTGGGTCACTCCAGCTGCTTTTGGAAAGCAATTCCCTATCGTATCCTCTGCTCCCGGAGTCAAGTTAGTTGATAATCTTGCTAATAATATGAAGTGATTCCCTTAGAGTGCAGAGAAGAGAAATTGTCCAACTGTCTTCAGTTTGTAGCTACTGCTTTGTCCCTTCTCAGTGATTTTATTCTTGCCTCTGTATCTTAAGAAGTGATTTATTTTCCAGGCATTCCTGGCTGAATTGGAGCAGAATTCAGGGAAGATCCAGAAAGTAAAGGAAGCACTCTCTGATTTGCTGGAGAAATATCCAGATTCTCCAGAAGCAGCAAATTGGAAGAAGATGCAGGAAGACCTGAGTAAGTGCCTGAAGGATTTGGTGAGGTTTCTGTCCTGAAACATCTCCTTAGGAGTAACCCAGGATTGCAGGACAGTTCCAAAGTCACAGCAGAGCAGAGTCACTTCTAATTAGAATTCAGTAAATAGTGAGTTTATCTCCAAGCTGTCTGGTGTACAGGGTGTTCCTGAGATGAGCACTGTCATGATTAATGAAATCTCTATGATGGATGTATCTTTTAAAGACTTGCCTCCTTAAATCACTTCTTTAAAAGGAGAAGGAAAAAAAGAGAAAAAAAAAAGGCCTTAGCAACATGAGTTGATTACTTTGAGCAAGAGCTCCACAGCTTGATTCAAAATTCTAGTCTTTAGTAGGGATATCCAAGGGTAATTAAAAGTTGACTAAACAAGGCCATAAATTTAAAAAGAAGTCCAGAGGTTTTCCTCTTTGAAATAAGAGGAATTTGCTTATGGAGTTCAATGCTCTTGTGGTGTGAGGTGTGTTGCCCAAGAGAATATCCTCGATTAATGGAGCTGGGGTCTGAGCCAGAGACATGAAATAGCTTAGCCAACATCAGACCAGCTCATGGCAGCGATGATTAGGATGCCAAAATCCTGGTGTTTTTCTGGGAGCCCCAAGCCCAGGCCACCATCAGAAACGGCCCATGGCTTCTGAGCCGGAGGGTGGGTAGATTCAGGCCGGATTTCTTGCAAAGCTGTGGAGCTTTCCTGAGGGCTGAGTCACGGCGAGGGTGAAGATCCCGCTCGGTGGAGGGGCCAGGCTGGCACGACCGCTGCCAACGGCGCCGTCTCCTCAGATTGCAGGTGGGAAAGAGCCAACCAGGCGACAGCCGAGCGGCAGCAGAAGCTGGAGGAGTCGGTGAACCAGCTGGCCACCTTCCAGGCCGCCGAAACGCAGCTGCGGCCCTGGCTCCTGGAGAAGGAGCTGATGATGAGCGTGCTGGGCCCTCTCTCCATCGACCCCAACATGCTCAACGCGCAGAAGCAGCAGGTCCAGGTGAGCCCTGAGCTGGGCGCGCGTCTCCTCCACGAGTTTGGCAGGAGGGGTCTCTTCCCGTGTCCAAAGTGGAAAATTGAGGAGCACCACAAACCTCTGCTGCCACAAGGTTCTTGCTGTAAAAAGCCCTCTGCAAAGGCTCTGCCCCACAGCGAGTGGTGGGAGAGCAGCCTACGAGGTTGCAGATCTAAGGGCTCCTCTCTTGAGCCCTCCAAAGCCTGAGGAAAGCAAGCTGAAATGGGCCCTGCGTGCACCTAGAGCTCCAAATCCAGACATGTCTATAGCTGGCCACATCAGAAAATAAAATGCCCCATTTAGCGTAATTAGAGGGTTGTTTTTCCCTCATCTGACTGGTTGCTGTTGCATTGCACAGCACGAGGGCATAAAAGAGAGAGAGCAAAGGGCTTTATCGCTGGAATCGCAGACCCCTCCCAGGATTTTCCGCTGGGAGGCCGTGCTGGGCTGTGCTCTCCCGTGCCCACTCGCTGCCCTGCCCAGGCCTGTCTCGCTTTGTTCCGAGGGATCCCGTGGGCTGCAGAAAGCCCCTGGAGGTCTGGTTTGTTTTGACTGTGTGTACTCGGAGCTGTCAGTTTTATGCAAACATTTTTATGTTATTTCTGTTCCAGTTTATGCTGAAGGAATTTGAAGCTCGCAGACAACAGCACGAGCAGCTCAACCAGGCAGCTCAGAGCATCTTAACGGGCCCTGGGGATGTTTCACCATCGACTAACCAGGTGCGGGAGGAGCTCCAAGGGGTTAATCAGAAATGGTCGGAGCTCACCGAGCGCCTCAACTCGCGCTCCAGCCAAATCGACCAGGCCATAGTGAAGAGCACCCAGTACCAGGAGCTGCTCCAGGGCCTATCCGAGAAGGTGAAGGCGGTCGGGCAGCGTCTGAGCAGCCAGTCTGCCGTCAGCACGCAGCCCGATGCCGTGAAGAAGCAGCTGGAGGAAACCAGCGAGATCCGCTCGGACCTGGATCAGCTGGAGGAGGAGATCGCGGAGGCGCAGACCCTCTGCGATGACCTTTCTGTCCTCATTGGAGAGCAGTATCTCAAAGATGAGCTAAGGAAGCGTTTGGAGACTGTGGCGCTCCCTCTCAAAGGCCTGGAAGACCTGGCAGGTGAGACAGCATGGAGAAGTTAGAAGATGTTGGGTTGTCAAACTCCTCTCCCTGTTCTTGACCACAAGGCATTCCCATCACTAGGTTTCTGGGGATAGTAGGGGAGAAAATGGTGACTTGCCATTTTTCCTGGAGCTCCACATGGGTGATTCATGTGGCGCTAAGCACAGGAGAGTTCTCATCCCAAACATCCCTGAGGAAGGGGCCTGGACCATGCACAAGTGTCCAGTCCTGGTGCTGGAAGCCCACCACGTGGCTGCTGAGCAAGCCAGACAGCCTTGTTGCAGCATGGCATGTATTGTGCTTGGAAAAACCCTGGCCCCTGCCTTCAGAGTGGGGAATAGAGAAGACACAGGGGTCACCTCTAATCCTGACATGCCCTTTTGGTTCCCAAGAGGTCGCATTTAGGTATTAGTCAGGAGAATTGACTCTTCTGCATCATCATTACTTACTAATCCTTAAGAAATTCGTGAACCAGTGAACACAAAGGCTAGTGATGCAATGGAAAGAGCTCCTTCCTGTTAATCAAAACACAGTTAGAGCATCTGACATGATATAAGATGATTGCACTTTGTTTATTCGATTCCAGCTTAATTGTCGCGTTCTAATCTTATTTCCATTTCAGCCGACCGGATGAACCGACTGCAGACTGCGCTCGCAAGTTCCCAGCAGTTCCAGCATATGTTTGATGAACTCAGGACCTGGCTAGATGACAAGCTGTGCCAGCAAGCTCAGAGCCAACCTATTTCTGCTAAACTGGAGAGGCTGCAGAGCCAAATTCAGGAACAAGAAGAGTTCCAGAAGAGCCTCAACCAACACAGTGGCTCCTATGAGATGATTGTAGCTGAGGGAGAGTCTTTGCTGCTTTCAGTCCAGCCTGGAGAGGAAAAGACTACTCTGCAAAACCAGTTGTTTGGCCTCAAAACACACTGGGAAGAGCTCAGCAAACAGGTTGCTGACAGGCACTCCAAGCTCAAGGACTGTTTGCAGAAGGCTCACAAGTACCAACGGCACACGGAGGACCTGCTCCCTTGGGTGGAGGACTGTAAGGCAAAGATGTCAGAGCTGGAAGTGACTCTGGATCCTGTGCAGCTGGAAGCAACTCTGCTGAGGGCAAAGGCTCTGCTGAGCGACGTGGAGAAGCGCCGCTCCTTGCTCGAGATGCTCAACAGCGCGGCCGACATCCTCATAGATGCTTCTCAAGCTGACGAGGATGATGTTCGCGACGAGAAGGCTGGCATCAACCAGAAGATGGATGCCATCACGGAGGAGCTGCAAGCCAAGACAGGCTCCATTGAAGAAATGTCACAGAGGCTCAAAGAGTTTCAAGAGAGCTTCAAGAACATCGAGAAGAAGCTAGAAGGGGCTAAGCACCAGCTGGAGATCTACGACGCGCTCGGACCGCAGGCCTGCAGCACCAAGAACATGGAGAAGCTCAGGGCACAGCAGGAGGTGCTGCAGGCCCTCGAGCCACAAGTGGATTATCTGAAAAACTTCACACAAGGTCTGGTAGAAGATGCCCCGGACGGCTCTGACTGCTCCCAGCTCTTGTGCCAAGCCGAAATGGCTCAGCAAGACTTTAAAGCTGTGAAGCAGAGAGTGAACGATTGCTGTGTGCTCATGGAAAGCAAGCTCGAAGGCATCGGCCAATTCAATAATTGGGTCAGGGAGATGTTCTCTCAACTGGCAGATCTTGACGACGAGCTGGACGGCATGGGCTCCATTGGGAGAGACGCCGACAGCCTCCAGTCTCAAGCAGAGGATGTCCGTGCGTTCCTGGGCAAACTGCAGCAGCTGAAGTGCGACATCGAAGCTTCCGAAAGCAAATGTAAGAAAATGCTGGAGGACGAAGGAAGCCCTGATTTATTAGGGCTGAAACGCGAATTGGAGACGCTCAATAAACAGTGCAGCAAACTGACCGAGAGAGGCAAGAACCGGCAGGAGGAGGTGGAGACGACGCTGTCTCGCGTCGAGGACTTCTACAGCCGTCTGAAGGAGCTGAGCCACATGACGACGGCGGCGGAGGACAGCGAGGCCCTGCAGTGGGTGGTGGGCACCGAGGTGGAGATCATCAACCAGCAGCTGGCGGCCTTCAAGGTAAGTCTTTATGCTCTGACATTTCTTAAGTGGTATTTGGTGTTTAAAAGTCTGTCTGGTGTCATGGCCTTTTGTTTCAGGCTTCTGGTCTTCGAGCTCGTTGTGACTTTGTTGTTGCTAAAATGTCAGCACGCTTGGTGCAGTGAGATATCCTCAGCTCTGGGGGATCCAGAATCAACTGCTGGAATTGATAGGCCGTGGTGAAAAGATTTTGTGAGGGGAGAAAATACAGTTCTCTGCTCTCCTTGCAGTGCTCTAGTGTTGGAGTGCCAGTTCCTCCTGGCTTTAGAGGTGGTTGGTATGTGGGTCTTTGGAGAGGGAGGAATGTTTGAGTGTATTTAAACTGCAAGTCGGCATCACCCGAGAGTCTGGTCATAGAATCATAGAATCCTTAAGGTTCGAGGAGACCTGTAGAGATCCACCTCAGATCATCCTGAAGATCTTTCTACCTGTTCTGGCATTTATTCTGGTTGGCCACTTCACCTCTGGGTCAGTCTTTCCTAGATAAACTGTGGGAGAGGAGATGCACACAGGGAATAAAATCAAGGCTGAGTTTTGCCATAGGGTTTTTTTCCTGCACGGAGCTGGTAGAGGCCACCTGGGCTTGCAGAAATGTTTAGGGAGAGGAGGTTTGCAGCAGCCTTGGTTCCTGTGCGCTGTCGGGCCGTGCTGCTACGCTCCATTAATTGCACTAACACTGCTTAGAGATTCTCTTGCTGTGAAACTTCTCTTGCTGCTTTGCTCCAGAGCTGGTGATTGGCCTGATTTACATCTCGCCGCTCGGATCCTGGTGATAATGTGTGTTGGGGAGAGGCATTTTTACAGCCCTTTGGTTTCCCTCACGTGGCTAATTGATCCCATTCCATCATTAACAGCTCCGTGAAGCCTTGACCAGAGGAGAGGTTTGTGTTGAGGGGCTGCCTGGCCAAGGAGGGGTTTGGGCTCGAGGGCGGATCCGGGCTGCTCCGATGGCTCTGCCGGTGCCGCTGTCCTCCTGCTTGGAACTCGCGCCCTTCGGGAGGGCTTCAGCTTGGCCTTTGGTGGGGGGAAACCAAAGACGACCACACACAATTGGAATTATTCTGGAATAAACGCACCCAGAAAGGAGGTCCTGGTGTGGATAACGGGTGAAACCTTCCTGCTTCATGGTCCTGGCTGCTCCTTGGAAGCAGGGGGGAAACACTCTGCTCCCTCCTAACTAAGGGCTAAGCTCTGCGGAGATGAACCTTTAAGACAACAGTGGCCTCGGCCCTACGAGCTGGTGACAGGGAGGAAATGTCCTTGTCAGGAGCCGCTCTAGCCTTCGAGGCCACCCGTGTCCGATATCGTGGACAGTGTCAGAACTGCCCCGTTTTCCAGCCGCCCCTGTGTCTGCCGAGGAGCAGGGGTGGCTTTTGGTGTGGGGACACGATCCCAGGTGTGTCCCTTGGTTCCCGGGCATCCCGGTTCTGCTCCGGCTGCGCAGACGCCCCAAGGCGGGCGGATTCAGTGTCTTAAAGCATTAATTTAAATGAACATCTGTGTAAATGAGATGCAAATGAGGCATGGCCCCAGGGCTCCGAGCGCGTTGCCCATGCAGCCCTGACAAAGGTGGCCACTTCTGGGCCCTTTGTGTCCGGATTTTAATAAAGAAGATATATTGATGGCTCTGACTCCGGGGCCACAAGCGGGTGACTCCGGAGGCAATTTACACCCCGAGTGTCCCATATATTTTCCATTCCTGCCTACAACCTCCCGCTTCCACCTACCCCAAGAGGGAACAGGCTCCAATAAACCCTTAATTTGGGAGACCTGACCCCCACGGGCTCCTTTTCCCACCCGAGGGAGCCGAGTGGGAAGAGGGCACCGGTTTCTCCCGCGCTTCCCGGTGGGATCGAGCGCAGCCAAGAGGCGTTTCTGCGGTTCGGCGTCTGTGCATATATGGACATCCCCATGGGTCGCTTTAGATACAGCTGCGCTGCAGCTAAAATAATGTGTTTTTAGCTTGCGTTGAGCTGCCAGCCAGAGCAAAGGAACCTGATCTTTAACTCTTGGTCTCCAGCTTGAGGTTAGGCCAAGGCGCTTTATTTCCATTGCCGCTTTTGCGAGTCGCTCTTGGTTTCCTCAGAGCTTGTTGCAATATTAAATTTTAATGACCGGAGCCAAATGAGCTACAGTTGAAGCGTTACTACATGCACCAGCGATGTTGACTCAGTTTAGCAAACAGCAAAATTCCCCCTGCAAGCAATTGCCAGGACGCCGGGGCCCGCTCACGTTTTCATTGCCCTCTTGCGGGCCAGCAACCCCGAATTGCAGAGCCCAAATTGCAATGGATCCTCCCCAAAGCCCATGAGGATAAAACCGGGCTTGGAGTAAAGCCCCGGGTGCTGCTTGGTGCAAGCAAAGTTCCTGCTCGCGCATTGGAAGCGGAAGGCGACCGCGTTTGGGGAGATTTGGGATGATTTGGAGTGATTCGGAGCGCGGCGCAGGAATTCCTGCGAGCCGGGACCTGCCCGTGCGGGCACCGGCACTGGGTTTTATCCATGATCTTGCCTCCGAGGAATAATTAAACCCCACCCGTACCCAAACCAAGAAAAGAAGGGGGAAAATTGGTGTTTTTCAACCCTGAGTCGCCGGTTCCGAGAGGCCGCGGTGCTGCCGCCGGGGCCGGCCGGGCTTTGCCGGGATGGGCAGCGGGAAGCGGCTCCGGCCGCGTGTCCGTCTCCTCCGCGCTAACGACCCGCAGCAGCAACCAAGGGCTCCCCGGGCCCCTTTCCTTCCCCCCTTCCCTTCCTTAGCTTCTAAGAAATGACTGATTTGAGCCCAGGGAGAGAGGAGGAAGAGGAGGAGGAGGAGGGGAGAGCTCCGGCCAGCCGCTCCGCGCCGTCCCCTCCTGAGCCTTTTGGAGCAGTTCAGTGAAACCCGAGTTGCAACACGCTGGATTTGGCAACGAGACTTGGAACCCCCAGAGGTCCGATCCCGAAGGATGGGAGAGGCAGGAGGGAGAATCCCGGGACAGCTCTAACCTCAGGCGCGTTCCCATGGCGTTTCAGAGCGGGTCAGGCCGTCTGCACCCGGCGTCTGCCCCGCCGGGGGACATCCCCGTGGTGGGACAGCCCGAAAGTGTCACCCGCGCGCGGGAGGACGCGCGGCCCGAGCCAGGGCTGCAAGTCTGGGCTTGAGCCTGAGCGGAGCTGCCGAGCGCGGATATTTCCAGCACGTCCCCTGCTCCCCGCGGGGCTCTGAGGCCGCCTGGGAGGTGCATCCCTGTCCCGCCGTGTCCCCAATGGACACAGGGAGGGGACAGCAGCGGCCCCTGAGCTCCTGGCCCAGCTGCCGGTATTTTTAACCCTCGCGTGGCCGCCAGGAATGCGCCGGCTCCGGGGCTCGGAGCAGCTGGCGGGCACGGGCCGCTCTCCGCGCCCGGCGCTTCCCGGCCTCCTCCAAGCATCCCGGGCAGTATTTGGAGCAGAAATGCCTCCCACAGCTGTCGGGCTGCCTTAAAGGCACCGGCTCCCTCTCTGGAGCCAGCACGGAGGTGGTTTTGCCTGGATTCCCTTGGGCGCTGGGTGGCCCTCCTGGTCCCCAATGGCTAGCGCTGCCCTGGGCTGTGGCAAGTTGCCCAAACGGCGGCCCAAACCGCCGGGTGGTTTTGGGGTGTTTGAGCGCGCTGCTCCGTGCTGCTGCTTGAGCAGGGCCCAATGCCCCGGTGCAGCCGGGGAACAGGAGCTGATTGAGCCGAGAGCCGCCGGAGCGACCCCTCCGGAACGATCCCTGCTGCTTCCTTGCCCTGAAACGCTCCCGCTGTGCCCAGAGCGCCTCTGAGGAGCCCGCTTGGGTCGCGGCTCCGCAGCGCATGGACACGGCCCGGGAATGTCCTGGTGCAGGGGAGACCCCGGGAGCCGGGGGTGCGGATGCTCCGCGGTGGTTCCAGGGGCTGCTAGGAAGAGCAGCTTTGCACGGAGCAGGAATGCCGAGCTCCGGGGACCCGCCACCCCCGCGAGGAGGCCGGGCGCTCGCAGGGCCCGTGTCCCTCTTTGCAGCGAGCAGAGCGCGCCGTGGCCCCCCGAGATGCTTTTTTGGCTCCGCCGTTTCCAAGCAAGCCTGGAAAAAGCCTTTGAGGAGGCAGGAGGGGGCTCTGCTGGGGCTGGAGATGGGATTGAGGGCTGGGGACGAGGTAGGAGCCCAAAGATGGTCCCAAGGGCCGGGCTGCTGGCAGGAGCGTTGGCATCCCCGTGTCCGATGGGTCTGCAGCGTCCCCGGCTCTAACGCGAGCTCGGGCATGGAGTGACGCGGGAGAAGGGACAGGAGCCTCCGCGGGCCCGTCCTGCCCTCCCCGCGCGCTCGGGTGCCCGGGCCCCGCTGCGGGCTCTATCGGGCGGTTATTTCGGTACCAGCGATTGCCGCTGGCAGCGTTCCACATACCGGAGCCATGGGGAAGGACAGGAATTCCAGCAGGACCTTCCCAGCCTGCCCCGTCCTTCCTGGGCTTCGTGCTGGAGCGTGACCCTGGTGCAAGCGCCGCGGCTCCCGGCACTCGGGGACTCCCGGGGCCGATACGGGGATCCCCGGTGGCATCCGTGGGGTTAGAGATACCGGGATCCCCGGTGGCATCCGTGGGGTTGGAGCCGGGGCCCTGCGGCCCAGGGACCTGCTGGCGCTCGGGCTCGGAGCTCCGGGCCAGACGCAGGCGGGATCGTAATTGGCTTTAGCCCTAATGGTTTTAGGGCCGGCGGGGGGCCGCGGTGCGGGAAGGCTCCGCTCGCTCCTGGCACGTGACGCGGTGAGGAAATAGGAAAAGAATTTCTGGCTGTGAAGCTGGCAGTTCCACATCGAGATCATTCTTCAGCGTGGAACAAAAAGCCTCCGCACCCCCAGCCTGGATTCCTGGAATTCCTCGCGGAAGGGGCCCCCCGAGCGTCTAACGGTCCTGGCCGGCCGGGAGAGCTGCGGCCGGCAAGGTGGGAATGGGGACGGGAAGCCCTGGGCTCCCAGCCCGCCCGGCCCGTGTTGTTCCAGCTGCATCGCATTAGGAGCCCGGCGAGCCCTGTCCCCCGCCGTGCACAAACCCACCCGGGGCCCGGAGGAGCCGAGACGGTGCCAGGATGTGTCACGGGCTCCGATGGCCTCCGGACCCCCGTTCCCGGAGGGCTCCCGTGCCGGGCCCGGCGCGCGGCGCGTTGCGCACGGCGCCCGCGTGTGCGTTTATACACGGCCGTGCCGGAGCGGGTAGCGGCGCTTGCAAAGTCTTCGTTGCTCCCCCCGCCACCACGTTTCTTCGCTCGCGTTTAATCATGGAAATAAGTCAAGGGGCTTCCAAAGGGCTCTCCTGCTTTTCTACCAGCTTCCAGCAATAACTGGACCAGCATTCCTCATTCCAAATCTTGACAATCTCCCTTTTTTATGTTGGCAAAATGCTTCTTTCTGTTGTTTTCTCAAGGGCACAGGATCCCTGGGGACAGAGGGTCCCGTGGGCGCTGTTGGCACTTGCAGGGTCCACGGTGGCTTCGCGGCCGGGCCGGGAGCTTCCTCCTTCACCTTGGGCACGGCGGGAGGTTTGGGGACAGCGGGAGGTTTGGGGACGGCGGGAGGTTTGGGGACAGCCCAGGCCCTTGTTTCCCACCGGCACGACGGGGCTCTTGCTCTTTGCACGGCACAAGGAGGGTTGTGGGGACGTCGCAACGCGACGATGCCGGGGTGCATCCGAGCGGCTCCGCGTGCACCGGAGCATTTCCCAGGCACCGGCGCATCGCCGCGGACCCGTCCGGCCTCTCCTGCGCTTTCCGCGAGCGGAGCCGCCCGGGAAGCGGCGCCCGGGGCCGCCGTTGCCTGGAGCTGCGCCGAGGCAGCCGGAGCCCCCGGTTCCTCTCCGCTTCCCGCGGCGGCTCCGCGCTCGGCGCCGCTTCCGCGCGGTGATTCCCGCGTGGCCCTTCCGGCACCGCCGCCACCTTCCGCGGGGGACACGGGCGGCTCTGACCCCTCCTGCGCTGCCCTTAACGCTATTATTTTTAAATATTATTCTGGCTGACGCCCGTGCGGCCGGAAAACCCTCCCCGGAGCGGCGCGGGGGCCGGTGCCGGTTCCGCCAGGCCGGCACAAAGGGCCCGGTGCCGGTGCCGGTGCCGCGCCAGGGCGGAGCTGCTCCTTTGTCGGGGGATTTGCGCGTTGCCGCCTCCCCCCGGAGGAGGAGCCAGGCCCGGCGCGACGGGGACGGGCCCCGGCCCGCGGCTCCCCCCGCTCCCCGGCGGCTCCGGTCCCCGCGGCGGGGGGGAAGCGACGCGACGCGACGCGGGGGCCGCCCCTGCGCCCGCCCCGCCGGCCGCGGCCCGGCCCCCCGCCCGCCTCCCGCTTCCCTCCCTCCATCCCTCCCTCCTTCCTTCCTTCCCTCCTTCCCTCCCTCCCTCCATCCATCCCCCGGCCGGAGTTGGCAGCGCGGAGGGCGCCGGTGCCGGCGGCGGCGGCCTCGCTTCGGCCCGGCCTTTTGTTCCGCCCGCGGGAAGTTTGGCGGAGGCGGCGGCGGCGGCGGAGGAGGAGGAGGCGGCGGCGGCGGAGGAGGAAGGCAGCGGCTGCCGCTCGTCATGCGGCCCGGGGGCCGGCGGCGGGGGCGGCGCTGAAGCCCCGCGCGCAGCCCCGCACAAAAGCGCCCGCGGCGGCGGCTCCGCGGCCCCCCCGCCATGGCCGGGGCGCCCGGCGGCCCCGAGCCGCCCCCGCCGCCCCCCGCCCGCCGCCCAACTTAGCGCCGAGCGGAGCCGGGAACGGGAACGGCCCCGCGAGCGGAGCCGGGACTGGCGCCGGGCGCCGCCGCTTTCCCTTTTTTCCCTTCTTTTCTTCCTCGCCAGCTCCCGGGAACTTGGGGGAATCCGTGCGGATCCATTCCCTTTCCATTTTTGGATATGTTTTAAAGCCTTTTTATTTTTTTTTTTTTTAAGTCTTTTTTTTTTTTTGGGAAAAAAAAAACCCAACGCGCCCGCCTGCCGGCCGCCTTCCCGCGCGGCGCCGCGGAGCGGGTACCGGCGCGGGCCGCGCTCCGGGCTCGCCGCCCGCGGAACAACAATGCCAGCATGTTGGGGAGACAGGAAGCCTCCGAGTTTGCCCTGAACGAAGAACTTCCTGTGTTTAAACTCGCACGAATATCCGCCGAGCGGCTCCGTTCAAATGAAAACACTGGAGGCCGCGGGAGAGGCTAATTCGGAGCAGCTGGAATTCCGCAGGGCCGGAGCGGAGATGCGGGGCCGCGAGACGTGACGGGCGGCGGGCGCAGCGCCTTTGTTATTAGCCGGACACGCACGGGATAAATTAACAGCCTCCAACTCGTCCGCGGCTTCTCCCGCGAATCCCTGGGAATACCCGTTGAAGCGGAGCTGCCTTCCCTGCCGACGGAGTTGCCGGGAGAGAGGAACGTTGTCTTTTTACTGCAAAAAGGGAGGGAAAAAAGGGCCGGCGCGCGCGGGGCTGCTCGGCCGCGGGGGGGTGGGATGCGCCGCGCTCGGGACCCCCGGGATTGGCTTCCATAGGGAGAGGCCCCGTTCCCGATGGGAGCTGCCTGGGGGGCGCGGGGGGCCGCTCGCGATGCGTGTGCGGCGGCGGCGCGCGACGGGGTGACGGGGCCCGCGGGCCGCCGCTGACCGGGGCGATGGGCAAACCGCTCAGCAGGCCGGACTGTCTGCGGCAGAACCCCGCGTGCCTGGGCAAGGGCGACGACGAGGACGGCTACATCGAGGACTGCTACGTCCCGCAGCGCTCCATCTACGACACGATGAGGATCAACGAGCAGATCGACCAGGGCTCCAAGCTCAGCCAGCCCTCCAAGAGCACCTTGGATAAGGCGGACGGCAGCACCATATCCAGCAACGGGACGCTGGGAGCCTCCAACGTGTTCGAGTCGAGGCCGCCCGAGGCCAAGAAGCTGGACGAGAGGGTCATTTTCGACGCGCTGAAACTCAGCAGCGACGTCTCCAAGTCGGCGCCGGCTCCGCCCAGGAGACGGCCGAATCCCGAGCGGAAGGAGAACGTCAACAGGCGCTCGTGGAAGTCCTTCATGCCCCCCAATTTCCCCGAGTTTGCGGAAAGGATCGAGGCCTCCCTGAGCGAAGTCTCGGAAGCCGGTGCCTCGAATCCCTCCCTGCAGGAAAAGCGGGAGTCGGGCGCCCTGTTAGCCGAGAGCTCCGGGCGCTCCGACCGCGGGGAGCCCATGTCCGAGTCCCTGACTTTGGAGCACGTCTCCAAAGCGGCCGGCGCCGCGGACGTGTTGCCGGCCAAGCACTTAAGCGAGGACTGCTACGAGTATTCCCAGGAGGAATGCCGGCCCCTCCTCAATCCGGAAGATCTCCCCCTTCCCAGCAGGGACTTCTCCCGGGGCCGCAGGCTTCCGAGTGCCACCTGGCCACGCACGAGGAAGAACCTGGTCAGGGGCAGCCTGAGCGACGGGCACCAGGAGACCCTGGAGGCCTCGGAAGCGGATTGTGTCGTGGAGAACGTCAACCTCTCGCCGTGCCTGAGCGAGGAGCTGCTGGATTCGGGACTCAACATCCTCCTCACCTCCAATCTCCGGGAGAAAACGGAGTCGGAGCTGAGATTTGAGGAGGACGAGCGATGGGTAATGATGGAGGAGTGGGAGGAGGCGTCGCTGTCGGAGAAGGGAAAGACTGTTCTGCTGACGGATGAGAGGAAGAGCTGTTGCTTGGCAGATATTTTGGAGGAACGGGAACAGTTCCCCGCCGCAGACCCTGCTGCCGCCTCCGGCCCGGGGACGCCGTGTGGCCATGGGACATCGGAGCCATCCGAGCTCGCGGTGGCCGCGGTGCCGGGGCCGGCCGGGCCCGCGCGCAGCACCGAGGACGTGGCCGTGCAGTGCGAAGCCGAGGACTTTGCCCCGAGTTCGGAGCGCTCCGCCAGCCCCCCGGGCCCAGAGCCGCTCTCCGACACGGACTCGGTGCAGATGTTCCTGGAGCTGGAGCAGCAGTGCCTGGACGAAGAGGAGGCCGACGGAGCCGTGTCCCTGGAGCTGGAGGGCCAGGGCTCCCCGTTAGGCTCGGAAGGACCCGACCCGCACACGGGAAAACTCTCCGAGGGCGCCGCGGCGGCGCGCGAGCATCCGGCTGCCTTCGAGGCCTCCGCCTCCGACTCCGCCGTCGTGTCCGACCTGGAGGACTTGGACGGCACCTGCAGCTCGCAGGCAGCGAGCGCGCTGGAGCCGGGTACGGAGCCCTACTCGGAGCGGGAGACCTCGGCCATCACCGCGACGGACTCGGATGGCGCCGTGTCCCCCGTCGCCGCAGCGGGGCCGGTGGCCGGGGACGCCCGCGGGGCGCTGCCGGACGAGGAGCCGTGGGCCGCGGCGGGGCCGGCGTCTCCCGAGGGAGACGGGAGCTGCGTTTGGGGCCTGGAGGGGACAAATTCCCGCTCGGATGTTTCTGCGCTGGGAAGCGCCGCTAACGGGGACGTGTCGGGCAGCGCAGGGGCAGCGGCCCCGGCCCAGGAGCCCGGCTCCCCCCGGGAATGCTCTTTGCCGAAGGACACGGAGGGGCCGGAGGCGGCCGGGAGCCCCGGGAGGCTGGAGCAGCTGCCGTCCGAGAGGACTGAGCTCACGAACTGGGACATCCCGGAGCTGCTCTCCGAGGAGGAGCTCACGGATCTGGAGAAGGAGAGCGACGCCTCGGAGGGCCGGAGCCGTCCAGCGGAGCGCGCGGACTCTCCCGGCGGCTCCCCGGCCTCTTCCCCTGCTGGCTCCGCATCGGAGCTGGGCTCCGAGGAGCCGGCGTGCGCGGCGGCTGCCGAGGGCCTCGTGCCGGAGACCCTTCCCCGGGATGAGATCCAGGCGCCGGCCGCCCGCGCGGGCGGATCCCTGCGGAGCGCGGCCTGGGCTCCGGAGGCGGAGGCAGAGCCGGGCGTCCTGCAGCCGGGAGACCTGGACTTGCTGTTCGCCCTGTTCACCGGAGCCTGGGAGGACGGAGCGGCGGCCGTGGAGCCGCCAGCAGGGACCATCCCGGACACCGGGGTCGGGCTCCCGGTGGCACCGGCAGCTGCTGCTGTCCTGCTCCGTGCGGAGCAAGCGGCTCCGGAGCTCGGTGCTTGGGAGGTCCCGGCAGCCGCCGGAGATGCCCAAGATCCGCGCACTTGGTGCCTGCCCTCCGATGCCGCCGTGGGGCTGGAAGAGCCTCTGGAAGCGCCGGCGCCGTTTGCGGATGAGCCCGTGGCCGCCGTGCCGGGTGTCCCGGTGCTGGAGGATGCCCTGGTGTTCCCGGGAATGCCAGGAACGGCGTCGGAGGGTCCGGCCGGCGGCGCTGCGGGTGCCACAACGCCCAGCACGCCAGAGCATCCCGAGGAAGCGCCGGCTCCAACGGAGCCTCCCGGAGCATCTGGCCTGGAGGGACCCGCGGAAGCGGGAGCCAGCGCGGAGCCGGGTCCCTTCCGCGCGCCCGGCCAGCGCGCCGCGTCCCCCCCGGCAGATACGGAGGTATTTGTGCTGCAGGCCCTCGCGGGCGGCGTTTTGGGCGCAGAATCGCCGTGTTTGGGGCCGGGGCGGCTCCCTCCCCAGCGCAGGGGACTCGGGAGACCCCTTCCCCTCCAACCTGCAGGACTGGGGCCGCCTCGCTCCCTAAACCCTCCTCCCGGGCTTTCCTGGGGCTTATGGAAGCGCGTTACGTTCGCTCGGACAAAAATTGCAGGTTTCGCTGGAAAGTTTTTTGGGCCAGGACCCACCAGGGAGCTGCTTACCGCATCCCGAGAGGAAAACGTGCAGAAAACTAGGGAATAACATTCCCTAGTGCTCACTGCAGGGCTTTGAGGTGTGTGGGAAGGCGACCCATCCTGGAAAGGGCTCCGATTCCCCCTGCTGCTTCGGGATTCGCTCGGGAGCGCTCGGGCTCCCGCTGGATGCGTTGGGTTGTGGGATGCTTCCTGGGAGGTGCCCAAGCTCCGGGAATGCCCCCGTGGCCCACGGGATGCTCAGGATCACCGCCGCCCACGGCCGGGCTGCCGCGGGATTGCAGGAAGCAGCTGGGATCGCGGGATGCAGCCGCCCGGGATGAGCAAAGCAGCGCGCGGAGGGATGGCTGGGAGCTCTGTGGAGCGGGGATGAGGAGGAGGAGGAGGAGGAGGAGGAGGAGGAGGATGAAGAGGAGGAGGAGGATGAGGAGGAGGAGGAGGAGGAGCGGGTGCCGACGCGCTCCTGTCCTCAAGATGTCCATCCAGCCAGCTCATCCCGCGCGCCTCTCCGTGCCGTGGGGATGCGCTTCGGAGCTGACTCACAGGGAGCTGGATGGATTAAACCCTCGGCGTCTTCAGGGCGCCGCTCCGGGCCCTTCGCTTCCCGCTCATGCCGGTCTCGCCGCGTGCCCGGGCGGCTCCCGGCGCCGGAGCAGCTCGTGCCGGCCCTCGGCGCGCCGGAGTTATCGGCCTGGGCCTTTTGTGGCCTCCCTGTATAAGCGGTAACAGGAGAAGCGCCTGGGGAGCGGGTGGCTCCGTCGCCGTTGGCTCCTTGTGACCGTAGCGCCGCTCTCCTGAGCAATCGGCTCCGTACGGCGCCCGCTCTCCCATTGCGGAGCTGCGGGGAGTTTCGCATTTTGCAATCTGCGCTGGAGTTGCTTTTTTAACATTTTGACCCTGTCCCTGTTGTGTTTGAGGCCGCCGGAGGAAGCGGCCGCCTGAATTCCCTGCTTTTCCAAGGGGGAAAGCGTCGCGAGCGGGACGAGCGCGGGCGGCCCTCGCAGCGGCGCTCCGGCTGCCCCGCGCTCCGGGTCGGCTCCTCGCGCAAGGCCCCAGAATAAACAATGAGCGAATCCGCTCCCTTTTTTGGGGATGGCGCCGTTCCTTCTGGGAAAGCCGCTTCCCGGGCGCGGGCTCCGCGACGGAAACGGCCCCGGCTGCCGCCTCGGCGGGTAATTCCGGCCGATCCGAAGGGCTGATAAAGAGCCCTTCTCTCCGGCCTTTCCCGGCTCGCTCCGCTCACAATGGCGCGCTTCACGCGCGCTTCGGTTGCCCTCCTCCCCCTTCCCTCCCGTCTTTTTGTTTTTAGAAGCTTTTCCCCACCGGATTCCCAGGCGGGATCGTGCCAAATATGTGGCGCGATAAATGACTTGCACATTCGTTGCCTTTGTGTTTCGAACCGCCGCCCGGTTCCCCGCGCGGGTCGTTGCAGCGGATAACACAACTTCCCTGGGAGTCGGGTCTTGCTTCTCGGCAGCATCGTTACCAGAATCCCTTGGGTTTTTCCCCGGGAATGCGTCATTTCCAAACCAGCTGGCTGGCCACAGCCCGTGCTCTAAGCTCTGTGCGCCTCACCCTGGGACCAGGGCTTTGGAAAGGAGGATTTTCCTCTTGGAAAGCAGAGGAGGCTGCATGGGGACTGCGTGCGCCGTGCGTGTTGCTTCCCCAGCTCCGTTCAGTAAAGTTGGAGCAACGCAGGCAGCGGTAGATGCTGCATCTTCCCTGGAGAAGAAAACCTGATGCATCTGTTGCATGATGGAGCCAGGGAGGTGAAGGGCAGCCCACAAGGTCTAAAGATGTTTTCTATCCCACCTTTCCCTTCCCAGACGTTCCAGAAGGAACAAGTGGATCCTCTGCAGCTGAAACTGCAGCAAGTGAATGGAGTCGGTCAAGGGCTCATCCAAAGCGCGGGCAAAAACTGCGATGTGCAGGGGCTGGAACATGACATGGAGGACATCAACAGCCGCTGGAACACCCTCAACAAGAAGGTGAGTGCTCAGGGACCACGACGAGGCCCGCGGAGCCGCGCTGGGGCACGGGCTGGGACACGGGGCACGTGAGCCGTCCTCATGGTGCTCGGTGCTCGTGCAGGTGGCCCAGAGGATCGCGCAGCTCCAAGAGGCCCTGTTGCACTGCGGCAAGTTCCAGGACGCCCTGGAGCCCTTGCTCAGCTGGCTGGCGGACACCGAGGAGCTCATCTCCAACCAGAAGCCTCCCTCCGCCGAGTACAAGGTGGTGAAAGCCCAGATCCAGGAGCAGAAGGTGAGCAAGAAGGGGACATCCTTGCGGGGGCTTCACGGAGCGGGGGCTCCGGATAACCAGGCGGGAATTGGGTCCAGCAGTAGCAGATGAGGCATAACTGGGATGTCCACAAGCTGCTGCCATCCCAGCGGGCGGCCAGCCGGCTCCCCCCATCCCGGGGTTACAACCAGGCAGCTGCTTTGCCCAAACCGGCCATTTCCACAGTGAAAATCAGCAGCGTTACTGTCCCGCCGCCTCTGGAAGTCTGCAGCTGGTTCTGCTGGTTGCCCGTGTTTTTCCAGCCCTCGGTTTCGTTTGTGCTAATTGTGTTATGTCAAGAGCAAGCTGGTGTTATAGTTACCAGTTTGGGTGTTTGGACAAAAGGAGTATACAGACTGTAAGAACTAACCCAACGCACGCTCGTGTTTGTGAACATAACAAACCTGGGTCAGAGCTGGCTCTTATGAACACGCAGATGAAAATTCAAGTATTGCCATGGTAAAACATTTAAAAATAAGTCTGTAAAAAAGGCTTAGTCTGTTGAAACTTTGGAGCGGAAATTTAAAGGAAAAGATAAAAATCTAATCTTGGTAGATTGTGAGAGGGTGATGGGGAAGCCTCATAAAACTTCTCTGGAGCTAGAAGTGCTTTGAATCTCTCTAGAGGCGATTTTGATGGTGCAGGAGGCGGCTGGGGTGGGTATCCTGCTTGGCCAGCTCCAGTCTTGATGCGTTTTGATGCTTTTCAGAAGCACATGGAAATCTGGTGTCCCCGGGCCGGGGAACGGTTCTGCTGAGCCAGTTCCATAACTTTTCCCCTTCTTTGCTCTCCAGCTGCTCCAGCGGCTCCTGGACGATCGCAAGGCCACGGTGGAGATGATTCAGGCCGAGGGCGAGCGGATCGCGCAGTCGGCCGAGCTGGCAGACAGGGAGAAGATCGTATCCCAGCTGGAGAGCCTGGAAAAGCGCTGGGCCGGGCTGCTCCGCAGGGCGGCCGACAGGTAGGAGCGGGGCAGAGACCCCTCGGCTTTTCCCCGTGCCCGGCTGTGCTGCCAGCCGCGTTTCGCCCCTTGCACTGTGTGAACCCTGCCTTATCTCCTGCAAAATTCCCTGGTTTTCCCTGAAATCCGGGCCGCGTGTCCAGAGCTCGGCTGCCCAGCTCCACCACATTCCCAGCAGGATCCCTTAGGGACAGGTTGGCTGGCCCAAAGAGGCAACCACGAGCCTTGGTGGGCAAAACCAAGGGCAGGGACAGCTTGTCCTCTACCCCACGGTGCCCCACAGTTTTTCAGAGCTTGGTTATTTGTGTCCATTAAAGGAAAGCCAATTTGTGACCAAAACGGTGCTGCTTCTGCTCCCCTGTTTGCTATTTTCCCGCTGGCGAGGCTGGAGCCGCTCGGCCAAACAGGGGCTTGTTTGGATAACTCCTGCCAGCGGCGCCGCCGCGTTTGCCGCAGGTGTTAACTCCCTGCTCCTGGGATAACAACACGTGGAAAGCAGGCAGGGACTTCTTCCCAGTCACATCCTGGAAACCACAGCTGGAAAACATGGGAAATCAAAGCTTTGGGGGGAGCGAAGCAGAGAGCAACAGTGCACAATGCCGGGGAAGAGCTCAGATTAAACAAATTCCCTTCAGAGGATGGGTGTTATTTTTATTCCTCTAAGCTTTTAACATTTAGCTGTAGTGGGAACATCCTGTTGACACCTCTCTGCTGCCTGAATTTCATTTGCAAGTTGCTGGTTGCTACATAAGCTAAGATGTCGGGATGGGAATGGCTTGCAAGGGCCGGATTGACCTCCGGGTGCTTCCAAAGCTTGCGGAGGAGATGGGCGCTCCGGGCCCAGATGTCCTAGGGAAAGACCCAGGCCCCGCCGGCAGCTGAGGATCTCTAAGGGGACGATGTTAGTGGAAGCCAAGTGGCACAAAGGGACCTTTCTGCTGGACCCTGCGGGAGCAGCTGCACAAAAAGGCTCGTGCTGCAGTTTCTCCGCGCTGCTTTTTTGTGCTGGGATCCGCCACTTGCTGGACAAGGTGACGGCTCCGCAGAGCCGCTTCTGCTCCCTCTTTCTCTGGCTTTGAGTCCTGTGGGTTTCCGCTCCGGCTCCTGCTTCCATGAAGCCGACGAGCCCCTTCCAAGCCGTACCGGCCACGGGGCGATGGGGCAGCTCGGGGCTGCTCCCCTTGGCAGCCTCCAAAAGGGTCGCTCCTCCTGAGCCGCTTTCTTGCACTCCCAACTTAGGCAGAAGCAGCTGGAAGACATCCTGGTCCTGGCCAAGGAATTCCATGAAACCACGGAGCCCATTTCGGACTGGCTCTCGGTGACGGAGAAGAAGCTGGCCAACTCGGAGCCCATTGGCACCCAGACGGCCAAAATCCAGCAGCAGATCAGTCGCCACAAGGTAGGAGAGCTACCTCCGATGGACGTGGCCGCTGCGCGAGGTGGTTCTTATCTGCCTCCCTCATCACAAAGGTTTTCCAGGCTGCGCTATGCCAGGAGGAGACTGCAAACCCCGACTCTCTCTTTGCTTTTAGCCCCAATACAAAGTATTTTAGTGATATCTTTGCCTCTTGCGAGAAAAGCATCCAGATCCGGATGGCAAAGCCGTTCCTGTTTATGTCTCATTTAATTCTTCCTTTATTTTGACGCGCTTTGCCCGTTCACGGGCAGCTCCTGTGTCTCCTTTGTCCAGTTCAGCTGCGTTCACCATTTCCATTCCCTTATTTTGACCCATCCCACGTTTTCGTTTGTTCCTTTATTATTTCCACTCATCTTTTGTTGTTATTTCTGTTTTTTTTTGTCCTTGTCGTCGTTTCTGTCGTCCCCACCCCGGCTCCCAGGCTCTAGAGGAAGACGTGGCGCGGCGGGCGGCCGCGGTGGAGCGCGCGGTCGCCGTGGGGCAGCGCCTGGCCGCGCTGAGCGGCGCCGCGGAGCAGCGGCTGCTGGCCGAGAAGCTCGAGGCGCTGCGGGGCCGCTACGGCGAGAGCCGCGAGCGCGGCGCCCGCAAAGCCGCGCTGCTGCGGCAGGCGCTGGCGAACGCGAGGCTCTTTGGGGAGGAGGAGGTGGAAGTGCTCAACTGGCTGGCCGAGGTCGAGGACAAGCTTGGCTCGGTCTCTGTAAAGGATTACAGACGGGACGTCCTGCAGAAGCAGCATGGCGACCAGCTGGTATTTTCCGTTTTCTTCCATTTTTTGTTATTTTTCTTTTTTCCTTGTTTGTTTGTTGTTGCATTTATCCATTTTGTGTTTCTGGTCTGACTTTAATTTTAAGCGGCAGTGGAACAGGCTTTGCCTTGCTGGGGCTTGGAGACGTATAAAGAGATTTCATGTGTTGCAAGCAATAATTGCAGCCTCCAAATGGGTGTTCTGGGCAGAGGGATACAAAACTTCAAGTGATTGGTTTGCTTTGGGAGTGGGTTCTGAGCATGCTTGGCCACTGTTTGCCTTGGGAAGGCTGGAGGTTGCTTCCAGGAATGTGGATTTGAGGAGCTGAGCTAGGGGTGTGCTGAGCTGGGCTGGAATGGCAGCCTGTTTCTTCTCTCTTAGGGCCATTTCTTCTCTTAGGGCCATGCGGACCTTGCTAAGAGCTTGGTTATGTGAATTAAAGACTGAATCCTTCAGTTTTAGATGAAGATTTGGGTGGTTTTGCTCTAAGATTGTGCCTGGGGGTCCCATAAGTCTTGATATGTCCTAGAGCAAGACAGGCTTGAAGGGACTTGTGTTGGATCTGTAGTCACCTCTCCGTGTTAGGTGTTAAGGAGAGCAGGAGTTGCTCTGCGTGGGCCCCGTCCTGCACTGAGCAGCCTGCAGGACTCGGGGCCCTGCCTGCGGAAGGGTAACGGCAGCTGCTTCCTCCTCTCCAGGCTCTGAACGAGGAGATTTTGAACCGAAAGAAGAACGTGGACCAAGCCATTAGAAACGGACAAGCTCTTCTGAAGCAAACCACAGGTAACGAGAAGAGCTGGACACCTTCTGGCATACGGAGCTCTCCCATGCCCCCGGCGAAGTCTTTACGCGGTGCTTTGTGCTAGTTGGGAAGTTCATGGTCTACAGGGACTAGTTCGGAGGAGACTTTTCTCCTTCGGGATCTTCTCAGAGGGATCTTCTCCTTTGGGATCTCCTCGCCCAGGCCTGCCGAGCCACGTGTGCTCCTTCTGCTCGGTAAATCCCGACTCCCGCCCCCGGCTTTCCGAGCTGGGATTCCCACCCTCGACACAAAGCGCTCGGTGACACTGAGCACCGAGCAGCCCTGTAATGTGACGGATCTTCGCTTTGCATCCAGCTGCTAAATCACATGGAAAGAAGTTAAAAATACGCCAAGCCCTTTCCTAATATCGCTTTCCCATGCTGTAGCAGTTGTCGCTGTTGCCACGTGGGTGTGAGTTTGTGTTTGTGAGTGGGAAGGAAGGTCAGGGTGATGCGTTCCCTTCAGATGTGGTCTGCTCCGAGCAGCTGGCCGGACCTCTGTCCTTGTGGGAGCCCCAGAGCAGGAAGAGTAATTGCAAAAAAAAAAATTGGCTTGCGATTTCTTGTCCTTTTAGCAACAGGAACAGCGGGTGAATAGGACCTTTTCTGGGAGCTCTGACATATTAGTCAAGAACTGAGTTCTGGTGGCTTTAAGGTTTATTGCAAAGCAAGGTTTCACAGCTTGCTTCCTTTCTATTATGGGAAGGAGGTGGAAATTACACGAGCTGGTAGGAAAATGTCAGCTCTAAGAGTAGCTTCGTGGCTGTAAAAATAGGCTTGTTAGTCGCACTGAGCAGAAGAAAAGTGAGACTGAAAGTAGCTATTTAAAATGGGGGCACAGGGCAACAGGCTGCTTAAACCCCCCTGCAGCCCATTTAGCCGGGTGCTCTTCTCCCAATATCTTTATTTTTCAGGGGAGGAAGTGCTGCTAATCCAGGAGAAACTGGATGGGATTAAGACTCGCTATGCGGACATCACGGCCACCAGCTCCAAGGCGCTGCGCACGCTGGAGCAGGCTCGGCAGCTGGCCACCAAATTCCAGTCAACGCACGAGGAGCTGAACAGCTGGATGAGCCAAGTGGAGGAAGAGCTCGCGGCCAGCGGGGGACAGTCACCCGTGGGCGAGCAGATCCCCCAATTCCAGCAGAGGCAGAAGGTGAGACCTGTCGGAAAGCAGCGGGAAAACACTGGGAATCCGGCTGTGGTCCCCCTGGAGCTCGGTGTCACCTGGCTGCTGTGTGTGTGTGTCCCCAGGAGCTGAAGAAGGAGGTCATGGAGCAGCGGCTTGTCCTGGACACCGTGAACGAGGTGAGCCGCGCGCTCCTGGAGCTCGTGCCCTGGCGAGCCCGCGAAGGGCTGGACAAGCTCGTGTCGGACACCAACGAGCGCTACAAGCTGATCAGCGACACCATCAAGCAGAGGGTGGAAGAAATAGATGCTGCCATCCAGAGATCCCAGCAGGTAACTCAATAACCTTGCAGCAGCCTCCAGACGGGGCCCTGGGATGAGACGTGGCGGGTGATTCACGCCGGCCTCGCTCCGGTCGTGACGGCCGCGGCAGGAATGTGAGTGGTGCCTGCCGGGAAGGCCGAGCTCATCCCTGAGCTGAGCTCGTTTCTCACTGAATCCTGGCCCAGCCACATGTGGTTTGGAAAGGGAAGGCTCAGAGGCTCTGGGGACCATGATGCGTTTTCCCCCGTCCGCTGGCTTGCGCTTGCATTAGTAATGGAGCTTGTGCAAAGCCAAAGGCAGGTGACTTTCAGGCTTGGAAACGTAACCCTCTGCTCTGCGAGCAGGGGAATTTGCTCCATGTGCCTTGCAGAGAAGTTGCTTTCAGTGTGCGTGACAAGAACATAAATGCAATTTGTCACTTGTTTCCGTGTCATACACAGCGAGGTCTCTGCCTTGGCGTGCACAGAGTGGCTCCCGGGCCATGCAGCCGTTTTGGGGCCAGGGTCACTGGTGCTGTCGGTGTTAAACCCAAAAGGGCCCTCGTTCCCTGCCAGGGCAAAAGGATAAACCAAGGAAGCCCTGGGTGGAGTTAAAGCTAAATCGGGGCGATTTGTCCCCGGATGTGTCACAGGGAGCAAGACACAGGCGGCATCGCCGGCGTCCCGCCCTGCGCCCGGCCACAGCGTTTGTCCCCATGTCCCCCACTGCCCGTACCGAGGGCCCTGATGACTCTTGTTGCCCCTTCGCCCATCGCTGCACCCCGTGCCCTGTGGCCACGAGCTGCCGGCGCCGCTCACCCGCTGTCCCCTCTCTCTGCGCCGCAGTACGAGCAGGCGGCCGACGCGGAGCTGGCCTGGGTGGCCGAGACCAAGCGCAAGCTGCTGGCGCTGGGGCCCATCCACCTGGAGCAGGACCAGATGACAGCCCAGCTGCAGGTGCAGAAGGTACGTGCGGAGCGTCCCCCTCGGTGCCGGCGAATCCGCGTCCCCAAAGCGTGACCGCGCGACGGAGGAAACGATGGAGGTAGCCCCGTGCTTTAGTTAACCTGGGGGAAAAGCTGGAGCTCTGCCCCTTCTCAAGCTTTTCCCTGTGTTAGCAGCTCTATCTGCTTCTTGCTGCCAGCAGCAACCGTTTAGCAGAACGAGTGTATTGATGAAAACGGGTGCTTTTTGCGTTTGCTTTTTTTGCTCGTTGTTTCCCGTGGTGGGGGACTCGTCTCCCTCGTGGCAGCCAGGCTTGGAACAAAGAGAAGCTGGTTTTTTATATCTCTGGGATGAGATCATGCCTGAAAGAACGTGCCCTTTAAATAAACAGCCCTTTTCTTCCTTACCAGACTCGGCACTCGGTGCAACATGCACGCTTATTGGATTTTGTGCATTTAAAAAAATCGTCGTTATAATGGAGAGGGACTGAACCACCGAGCATTAAGTTAAATTGAGCTCAGCTCGAGTTCCTGCTGCTTGTGGATATTACAAAGCGTGGGGGCCTCGGGGGCGGCAGAGCTGTTGGGAGATGCGGTTCTGAGCACACGGTCTCGGGGGGGAAAAGTCTTCCCTAAAATGATCCCCTCTGGACAGGGCTTGGAGCTGCTCCTTCCCAGACCTCCCTTCTGGATAGGGTTGGAGCTGCTCCTTCCCAGGCCTCCCTTCAGATACACCAGGTTTTGGGTGGGTGGGAAGGATGACCTGGATGGGGACGTTGTCCTGAGCTGGATTCGGTCCCTAATTTCAAATGCCTTTTTTGGATCTTGGAGAGGTTAAGCTGGATGAGCAATGAGGATAAAAATTCCGATGTCTGCGGTGGGAGCCAGCTCCTCGGAGTGCCAGGGGCCACATGTGTTGAGCTGTGTGCGGTCTCTGCGGCGCCGAGCTCCAGCAGGACCCCGGGGAGGCTGCAGGGGGGCACAGCGTGGCCGTGGTCCTGATTTCTTGCCTTTCTTTGGACATCTCCTCTCTGCAGGCTTTTTCCATTGACATTATTCGGCACAAAGACTCTATGGATGAGCTGTTCAGCCAACGCAACGAGATCTTCGGGACGTGTGGGGAGGAGCAGAAAGCGGCGCTCCAGGTGAGTCCATAGGCAGGGGAAACGGAGGGGAGAGAGGAGGGGTTCAGCACTCGGCTCTTACTCCATCTCAAGTAGTTTAAAATTACTCCATCGTTAGTAGTTCCCACCAGTGGCACTTAGCAGAAGTCTCTTTACATTTATTACTCCCCTTTATTGCCGTGTTTTTATTGCAGTGTTTATGGAGTGGGGGGGACAGCGGCAGTTTCTTAGGCTGCTTTAATTGGAATTATGGCATGTGCACATGGAGCACCACCAAAGGCATCTCCTGCTTTTGCAGAAGCTCGCAGCAGGTAGTTGCCGTTCTTCCCGTTTTTGTATCCGCCGCTGACTCTCATCCCGTTCCTTTTAGGAGAAGACAGAGTCCCTGGTGCAGCAGTACGAAGCCGTGAGCCAGCTCAACTCGGAGCGCTACGCTCGCTTGGAGCGCACCCAGGTCTTGGTGAACCAGTTCTGGGAGACCTACGAAGAGCTGAACCCGTGGACCGAGGAGACGCAAGCCCTGATTTCACAGTTGCCCCCTCCAGCCATCGATCCCGAGCAGCTCAAGCAGCAGCAGGAGGACATGCGGGTGAGGAGGGAGCTGAGCTCACAGCTCCCGTGCTGGCTCTAGGGCAATCGGCTCTGCTGTCTTCAGGAGAGCTCGTGTGCCTTGTGCATGGCTCTTTCCTGAGGAATTTTGGGAATTTTCCTCCATCTCTTGCTTTTGGGGATCCTACTTGGTGTCTTGGGCACATGTGAAAATCACTGGAAGAATTGGAATGCTGCTTAGGAAATAGAGGATAAACCCAAGGGAGTCCAACTGGCTTTGGGTCTTTTGCCTGATTGTGGCAAGGAAAACTGCATTGGGCTTTTAGGGTAGAGAGAAGCCCCTGTGGGGGCCAAGGGACAGTAATGCACAGTGGTGGCCACGCAGGGAGGTGCTGAGGACCGTGTCCTTGCTGCGTCAAGAAACCCATGGCGTGAGATAAAATCATTGCTGTTTGAGCATGAAATAAATAGGCAGTGGCCTTCAGCAGCTTTCCAAACCATTCTCTTTTCTTTATTTCCTTTCCCTAGCAACTGCGAGAGTCGATAGCGGAGCACAAGCCTCACATTGACAAGCTGCTGAAAATCGGGCCGCAGCTCAAGGACCTCAACCCGGAGGAAGGGGACATGATGCAGAAGAAGTACACCACGGCGGAGGCCACGTACGCCAAGATCAAGGAGGAGGTTTGCCAGCGGGCCCTGGCCCTCGACGAGGCTGTCTCGCAGTCCACCCAGGTCGGTGCCGTGGGTGCAAAGCAGCCACGTTTACGCCACGGGCTTGTCGCGTTCCCCTGGGGAAGGCCACTTTCAAAGGCTGTTTTATGCCAGGGTTAAGGATTTTAAACCCTGTTATAAAGCCTGATGTGGTCAGGCCGATGCAGGGCAGAGCTCCTCGCTGCAGCGGGAGGGCAGAAGCGCTTTGAATCTTGACACACTAAATAGCGTAATAAATTTTTACGGCCTCCATAAAGATGCTCGCTCAGAGGGGCTGTTTTGGCACCTGCCCAGGCTGAAAGGTCCCAGAGAGCCTCTTTGAAGAGCCTGAGAGATAAGTTTCCTTCCTGATAAGAAAAGTGCTGCTGGAGAGGCAAAGTTTCATCTCCAGGACCCAGGCATCTGTAGGGGACACCACAAAAAGCAGCATGGCAGGAAGGGGATAGGAAAGGACGGGTAGAAATCAGAGGCCTTAAAGTTCAGAAAGGGGCAAAGAGCTGTCCCCCATGCCCAGGATGTATAATTCGCAGTGATGTTTCATTTCACCTGATGTTACCGTAGCGGTTGGTTTTTGTCACGTCTTTCTTTTTTACTTTATTACTTTTATTTTGAATTCCTGTATTGTTTAGTCACTTCTCTGGGTTTGCACTTGTATTAACTCCACGTTTCTCCCCCTTCCCTACTCCCCTCCCGTCTCATCTCTCACTCACATTGTGGATGTGTTACCTTTGTGTGTCGCTGCCCGTGTCCCCGCGTGGTCCCATTTCATTGTTGTGTTGACTGCGTCCCACCATTGCAGATCATGGAGGTAAGCCTCGCCACGACCCCCTCTCACCTACCCTCCCTATTTGGCTGAAACCAGCCTGGTTTACACCCGGATTGTGATATTTTTGGTCTGTGCACAGCTCAGGGTCGCGGGCTTGAAGATTTAGCTGCGAAGCCCTGAAAGCGCCGCGCGGAGCCGGCTCGCGTGCCGCTGCCGCTTCCACCGCGGGCGCGTGGCGCAAAGCTGAGGCTTTGCAATCCAAGGGCTTTGCACCGATGCACTGAGTTTTCTGCTCTCGCTGGGTTGCTCCTGCTTGGGGTGAAGTCAGGGTGCCCGTGGGCAACTTTGTGCCAAGAGCCTGTTTCGCCTCTGCTGCCAGGATGGGGAGAGGAGGCGCTGGGGCACCCATGGGTGCTGCTCTCATCCTCAGCAGCAGAGACGATCTCAGGTCTTGAAGGCCAAAGTTGACTTTTATTAGAAGAAAACACCCTGCCGGACCCCCTCCCTTTGCCCCCAGCTTCTCGATGCTGCTTTTGCTGCAGTCTCAGCCGTGGGGCAGCCGCTCGTGCGCACGCAGCCTCCCACCGTCCCCATCAGCTGCGCAGGTTCCTCGCGTGGAGCGGATGCTTCCTCGGGCACCAAAACCAGGCGCTTTGCCAGTGGTGTCTTTGCATGGGTGCTGAAAGAAAACAAGACAAAACAAACAAAGAAAACAAGACAAACAAACCCCATGGGATTCAGCTTTCCTGTCCTGCTGCCCTTCTGCAGCAAGGGGGGCAGCAGTCCCAAATGTGGATTTTATAGGGCCGAACATCCCGAGGAACCGCTGCCGTGCCTGCTCCGCAGCTGCCCGGCTCTGCCTGGCTCCTTGCTTGGCACCTGCGAGCTGAGAAGCAAAGAAAAGCCGGGGCAGGCGCGAACGGGAGGCTGCTGGTGCCATGGCCACCGCGGGCCCTGCTTGTCCCCTCAAAAGAGGGACCGTCACGCGCTGGCAGCGCTCTTGAGCCTCCTCTTGCTGCCCTAATGGCCTCGCTTCCCTTGCAGTTCCATGACAAGATCGAGCCCATGCTGGAGGCGCTGGAGGCCCTGTCGTCGCGGCTACGCGCGTCGCCCCTCATCCCCGCCGAGGTGGACAAGATCCGCGAGTGCATCAGCGAGAACAAGAACGCCACCGTGGAGCTGGAGAAGCTGCAGCCCTCCTTCGAGGCCCTCAAGCGCCGCGGCGAGGAGCTCATCGGGAGGTCGCAGGGAGTGGACAAGGACCCGACGGCGAAAGGTACCTCAGGGTGGAGTCGATGGGAGACGGTTGCTTTTGGTGTTGCCTCAGCTTGCCCAAATGGTGGCTCCAATCTCATGGGGTTGTCCCTAGGGGATATCTCAAGGGTCTCCTGGCCCTGGAGACGCTGAGCTCTCTGCGTGCTGGTGCCTGGTGTTTGCTTCTAACCAGAAGCCCTTCCTTGGGTATGAACCCCAGGAACAAGAAGGTCAGCCGTGAGCTCTTATCTCAGCTCTTATCTCATGGTGGCCCCCATGAAATGGTTTGTTCCTGTCGATTCAACCCCTCGTGGAAGGGAGGAGCATCCCTGGCACAAAAAGGCCTGTCAACACGAGTGATGCTAATTGGCACCTTTGTTGGCATCTCAACGGGCAGCCACTGAACTGCGGGAGCTCAGGCTTTGCACTAGAGGTGGCCAGAGCAGAGATTCACTAGAGGAGGCTGTGTGGGCACATTTGTCCTCAACTTGTCTGCACATAAGGAATAATTTTGTTTCTGCAAGTTGGAGCTTCTCCTGTCCCTCATGTCTCAGCTCATGCTCTGACAGTCCTTCTGTTTCTTATTAGAATATTCTTATTAGGATATTCTGATTAGAATATTCTACTGGCTGTTTCTCAGTGGAAAGTGTTTGCAAAACACTTTCAGTTGTAAAACAGTTTCCCAGAGGCAAAATAGGGCAGTCTCCCTCATCACTGGTTGTTTTCATTCCCTCCTCAGCAATCCAGGCTAAGCTGGAGCAGATGGTCGTCTTCTGGGAAGACATCATAACTTGGGCCGAGGAACGTGAAACGAGGTTCCTCGACGTCCTGGAGCTTGCAGAGAAGTTCTGGTACGACATGGCAGCCCTCCTGACCACCATCAAGGAGACGCAGGACATTGTGCACAACCTGGAGAGCCCGGGCATTGATCCTTCCATCATCAAGCAGCAGATGGAAGCGGCAGAGGTGAGGACATGGGGGCTGCATCTCACTCGGGAGCCTGTTTGCACCCAGCTTGTAAGCCAGATTGGGCTAGATCTTAGATATGGGCTTGGCCAAACACATCCATTGCCTACAAAACGTTTCGTAGGCAGCTAGTCTGGTTATGAAACATTATTTACATTGCAATTTGGAACTGCAAGGGGAAAAAAAAAAGAAAAAAAAAAGAGTAGTGCATTTTACATATCCCCTCCCACCCTCCAGCTGTTCCTAACCCGGACAAGGAAATGATACTTAAATCACTTTATCTGCTACTGTTTTGGAAAACCGTTGTCAAAGCAAGTGGACAGAGCTTGTTTGGAGCAATGTGGAAGTTCACCCCTGGTCTGCACAGGAGGCATTGGAGCACTGTGCAGTGTAGGAAGTATATTTAGATTTTGGTTACATTGGAGATAACTAAAGCTGAATGGACTTGGATGTCGTGTTGTTTGGTTGTTTGAAGTCTTGTGGTGACATCCACTTTGACCGTTTGAATATCGACCTCACTTGGACCTCGGGGAGCACAGATGATGTAACTTTTGCATTGCTCTCTCCTAAGTTTGTCCTTGCTGGCTTTTTGTTCATTTTAAAACCATTCTGACTTCAATTTGCAACCATTAAGTCTTGAAAAGTGATTGCTGCATTGATGAAAATGCCATAACCTGCAGTGAGATCAGTTCAGGCACATGTCAAGTTAAATACAGACTTTTTTTTTTCTAATTTAGTTCCCCCAAACCCTGCAAATAGCAAGCAGTTGGGGTGCAGGTTGCTAGAATTTCTCCTGTTGGAAGTCAGGACAAACCTGCCATGCCTCAGCCCTCCCGTACTCATGTCCTAGGGGACTTTTCTGAAGAGCGTTTAGCAAATAAATCTTCTTTGTTTTGTCACTGTGTTATCTGCAGACTATTAAAGAGGAGACGGATGGCTTGCATGAAGAGCTGGAGTTCATTCGACTCCTTGGAACAGATTTAATTTTTGCCTGTGGCGAAACCGAGAAACCAGAAGTGAAGAAGAGCATTGATGAGGTAGGAGGAAGAGCGGCCTCTCATTCCGATAACGTCGGGCAAGTGCAAGTGGGAGCTCAAGTGGAAGAGCCTGACAAATTCTGTGGTCAATCTTGTGTTCTGCAGATGATCAACGCATGGGAAAATCTAAACAAAACTTGGAAGGAACGGCTTGAAAAGCTCGAAGAAGCCATGCAGTCGGCAGTGCAGTACCAGGACATGCTCCAGGTAAGAGCGAGCACTGCACTCTGTGGAGTGGGTGAATTTAGGAGCATCACCATGAACCTCTGGGTGCAAAGGAGCTTGCAAAAGTCCATGCTGGCCAAGTAGACATCTCTGTCCAAAAGCAAAGTTGTGTGGTTGCAGGATGACAGATGTAGCTGCCCTGTTTCCCCCACTATTTTTTTTTTTTAGTTTTTCTTTTTTTGATACTCCATGTTAATTGTGTGCCCTCGTTTCAGGCAATGTTTTACTGGCTGGATGATACTGTGATTAAACTCTGCAGCATGTCGCCCGTCGGCACAGACCTCAACACAGTTAAGGAGCAAATGAACGAGATGAAGGTATGAGAGTGGAATCGGGCTGGTTCTCTGATGCTGACACTGCAGAGCTCACGCTCAAATGATTCATATTATTCTGTTTTTTGTCCTGCTTGTTTTGGCAGGAGTTTAAAATGGGGGTTTACCAGCAGCAGATCGAGATGGAAAAGCTTAATCATCAAGGTGAACTGATGTTAAAAAAGGCTACAGATGAGACAGATAGAGACATCATTAAAGAGCCACTGACAGAGCTGAAACATCTCTGGGAGAATTTAGGCGAGAAAATTGCTCAGAGACAGGTACAGAGAAGATCTGGGCTCTCAGAAATGAGGAGTCAAAATTCGCTTGGATGCTTCCTTCTCCTTCCTGACTTCAACTTTCCTTTTCCTTCCCTCTCGCTGAGCAGCATAAGCTAGAAGCTGCTCTTCTAGCACTTGGCCAGTTCCAACACGCATTGGCAGAGCTGATGGCCTGGCTGACCCACACTGAGGAGCTGCTAGATGCACAGAAACCCATCAACGGAGATCCCAAAGTCATCGAGGTGGAACTCGCAAAGCACCATGTGAGTATTCCCATGATTTTAATCTTCCTGGTGCAGGATTTTGTTTTACCTGAGGAGCTGGAGATGACTTGCCCTGAAACCAGCCCTTTTGGAGACGCATGCAACGCTTACACGCCATGTCTTCTGCAGGTGCTGAAGAACGATGTCTTGGCCCACCAAGCAACCGTGGAGACGGTGAACAAAGCAGGCAACGAGCTCCTGGAGTCGAGTGCCGGAGACGACGCCAGCAGCCTGCGGAACCGCCTGGAGACGCTGAACTCGTGCTGGGAATCGGTGCTGCAGAAGACCGAGGAGAGGGAGCAGCAGCTGCAGTCGACACTTCAGCAGGTCAGGGATGCTCCTTGGGTGGCTTCACGGGGGCCATTGAAGGTCTGCTCCCACTTAATGTCTCTTCCCAAAGAGTAGAAGAGGTTAGAGACCCTCGGTGCTTTTTTTGTGCTAATTTTTTGTCTGGGAACAATTCTCTGCCTACCTGGAAGCGCAGCAAAGACCAGACACTTCTGCTAGAGGGTATGAACTCAGCAAGGTCAGAGCTAACCCCACGTCTTCTGCCATGTGGCACAGCTATGGAGTGCTTTGTTTTTGCTGGTTTTACCTCAAAATAGTCCACGTGTGTTTTTATCCTAAAGTGGAAAATTATACCTTTGTAAGAAGCAGATGGGACTTCATGGTGGAAGGACAAAGGCTCTTTAGAAAGTGGCTTTTTACCTCTTTTTTTTAAACTGTTGCAGACATGGTAGCTTCAAAGTGAGGTTTAAGAGCCAGCAATATTTGTTTGCAAAAGCAACAGTGTTGTGTTTATGCACCAGAGCTGCCGTGTGGTTAAGGAGGTACCACGTACATCCCTTCTTAATGTGCTGTCAAATTCTTTGCCTCTTTATCTAGCGTGAAGCGATGGAGCTTCAGCCCTGGCACGCGATCAATGGTGGCTGATGTCATCTGATCCGCGGTCCTTTCTGTGTCCCCTCACAGGCCCAGGGTTTCCATGGTGAGATTGAAGACTTCCTCCTGTGGCTAACGAGGATGGAGAGCCAACTGTCAGCATCGAAACCCACAGGAGGGCTGCCAGAAACTGCCCGGGAACAACTCAATGCTCACATGGTAATTTCTCCGTAAAGATCTGTAATGCTTCGAATCCAACCGGTTTGTCTGCCTGTCAAATCTCCATGTGGAAATCTCGCCGTTTTGTGGCGGGATCTGATGGGGAGGGAGGTGAGGGCTTCCGTGACCTCTTCTTTTCAGCATTATGGTCAAGTTTGCATGTGATGCCTGGACAAGGCTTCCCAGCATCGCTGCTTTGAGCACCTCTCTGTGCACAATGACCCATTGCTGCTTGCCCTGGGTTTCTCCACTCCCAACAAGCCGTAGCCCCCAGCCTGAGCTCTCCCGTAACGTCCTTGGTGATGCCTTCGTTGCAGGAGCTGTACAGCCAGCTCAAGGCCAAGGAGGACGTGTACAGCCAACTGCTGGCCAAGGGGCGCCTGATGCTGCTGAACCGCGACGACTCGGGCTCCAGCTCGAAGACGGAGCAGAGCGTGGCACTGCTGGAGCAGAAATGGGGCCTGGTCAGCACCAAGATGGAAGAGAGAAAGGTAGGGCTTGCAGAGTGATGCCAGCTGCTCCTGCACCCCACATGCTGGTCAGAGCTCCCTACTTCTGCAGTTACTGCAGTCCATAGAGACAGTCGGGGCTGGAAAGCAGGATCATTTTCTAGACCATCTCTCCCTCGGTTGCACGGGTTGAATTTGCCCTCCCAACGATGCCGAGAGCCAAGCTGTTATTTTCTTAGATAGGCACAAGAGTTGGTTTAATCACGTAGAAAATGAGGATTGCATTTGGATGAATTCAGGAGAGAGGTGGGAACAGCCTCCTGCGGCTCTGAAAGGCCGACTTTGTTGGTCCTCTGAGCGCGAGAGCCGGCCAAATCCTCCCCTGAGCTACCTCCATTCTCATGTTTTGGCCAGCGATGAGATAAAACAAGGGCCGCTGTGGCCTCAGCCCAGAATAAATTAGTGGTGCTGCAGCTGTTGCCATCGAAATATCATCCACCTTCCATTTCCTGAGCAGCTCTTCCCATGGCGATCCGTTTCTCGGGAAGTGGAGGGTGCTGCAGCTGCTTGCGTGCCCATAATGGAGTTGTCTCCTCTTTCATGCCCGATCCTTGCCCGTTTGTTTGGAAAGAAACCGATTCTGCAGCGGGCTGCTCTCACCGAAATCGCCTCCCCTTGGTAAACAAGTCATGTTCCCTGGCCGAGCCGACGAGGTTCCCGTTAGAGGCTCGTTTCATCGGGGACACAAAGGCTGCCTCTGTCTGGGAAACCGCAGATTGTGAACTTTAGCACTCTGTGTTTTTCTTCCCCCCTTTCCTCCCTCTCTCCCTCCCTCCTTCCCGGCGCCCGCGGCGGCAGTCGAAGCTGGAGGAAGCCCTCGCCCTGGCCACGGACTTCCAGAATTCCCTCCAGGACTTCATCAACTGGCTCACGCTGGCGGAGCAGACCCTGAACATTGCGCCCCCGCCCAGCCTCATCCTCAACGCGGTGCTGGCCCAAATTGACGAGCACAAGGTACCCAGGCTGGGAGCACCCCAATCAGAGCTGAAATTGAGGGAGCTGGAGGGCGCCTTCATCCTCAGGCCTGTCCAGCTCCTCTCTTTATGCACAGCAGTAAACGTGTTTGCTGTTCTTAGGTGTTTGCCAACGAAGTGAATGCTCATCGGGATCGGATCATCGAGCTAGACCAAACTGGGAACCAGCTGAAGTTTCTCAGTCAAAAGCAGGACGTGGTTCTGATAAAGAACCTGCTGGTGAGCGTCCAGTTGCGCTGGGAGAAGGTTGTGCAGCGCTCAGTTGAGAGGGGCCGAGCTCTTGATGATGCCAGGAAACGAGCCAAGCAGGTGAGACATGGAAAGGGCTGGACAAACCCAGGGGTATTGCCAGCCTTGAGAGACAGAAGGTCACAGGACAGAAAAGAGACAGAGGAAGGCATCAGTGTTAAGCCTCAAAATTCCTTCTGTTTTATTTCAGTTCCATGAAGCTTGGAAAAAATTGATTGATTGGCTGGAAGATGCAGAAAATCATCTGGACTCTGAGCTGGAGATCTCCAATGATCCTGACAAAATCAAGCTGCAGCTCTCCAAGCACAAGGTAGAGTTTCACCAAAGGGAAAGCAGAGCCTGGTGGCTGGGGAAAAGTGGCTTCCATGGCAGGGAGAGCAGGACAGCAGTGACAAGTGGCACGTTGCACCTTCATTATTGCAGTGGCAAACGGAGAGCTGTGGGTCTGCACAAGAGACACATTTATCTTTCTGGCTGGATCAGACCTTTTAAAGCATTTTCCTTTTCTCTTCCCTGCTTCTGGTTGCAAATGTAGGAGTTTCAGAAGACGCTGGGTGGAAAGCAGCCCGTCTATGACACTACAATCCGGAGTGGCAGGGCCCTCAAAGAAAAGGCCTTGCTTTCAGATGACACTCAAAACCTGGACAATTTGCTAGGAGAAGTCCGGGATAAATGGGACACTGTGTGTGGCAAGTCTGTAGAAAGGTAAGTCCAGTCAGAACCCTTCTCAAGCAGCACTTGTCTGCCAAGGACCATCGCCAAAGGGAAAAGCAGAGCAGAGGAGACAGGATGGGAGGTTAGACCAGCGATTAGATGTGATGGGTGAAGCAGGGTTGTAGCAAAATGAGGTGGATGAAGTGAGAAACACTTCCTGCTTCCATAGAGTTCACATGGAGGTTTGCTTTTCAGGCAACACAAGCTTGAAGAAGCCCTCTTGTTCTCTGGTCAGTTCATGGATGCTCTACAAGCCTTGGTGGACTGGCTCTACAAGGTGGAACCACAATTAGCTGAAGATCAGCCTGTCCATGGTGACCTGGATCTGGTTATGAACCTCATGGATGCTCATAAGGTGAGAGTGCCTTTTCCAGTTCTTCTCCACGATATTGGTGGAGTTTGTGCTCCCCAAATGCCAAATAACAGAGGAACCAGAGAGGTTCCTCTCTGCAGAGCTGCATGTGTCAAGGCTTTGGTTTCCTGTGGTGAACAAGGAAGGCAATAACAAGACTACAGGACCTGGAATTCTGTTCTTCCTAACATCAGAAAGATCTATTGGGTTTTGAAGATGTAGCTGAGTTTACAATTTTTTATGAACTCTCATCTTGGCAGTTTTCTCCAGCATGCCTTAGGAATTGGCACTCCTCCTGTTGGATTAGGTCAGAAGTTCAATTCCCCGAGCAGGGCTTGGGCTTCTGCTTAAAGCAGCTACCGTGCTGCAGTGTGAGCTCCTCGGCTAGGAGCTGCCCTCCTCCAGGTCGTGGTCATTTCTGTGAGTGTTTGCAGGATGCTCTGGGCGAAATTCCAAGCTCCTGAGTCTCACCTTGCTGGAAGTGCTCAGGCTGTCCAGATGCACTCATATGGGAACATTTTCAGATGCTCTGTGTGATACTTGGCTCTCAGCAACCTATGTGCACCCAGGAGTGTGCCCATGCTACAAAATATTTCAACTGTCTCTCCCATTTTTGCCCCGTGGGACTGACTCCTGCCTTCTCACCCTGCAGGTCTTCCAGAAGGAGCTGGGGAAGCGCACAGGGACAGTGCAGATGCTCAAGCGCTCTGGCCGGGAGCTCATCGAGAACAGCCGAGATGACACGACCTGGGTGAAGGTGCAACTTCAGGAGCTGAGCAACCGCTGGGACACGGTGTGCAAACTGTCCGTGTCGAAGCAAACCCGCCTGGAACAGGCCTTGAAGAAGGTAAGCAAAACTACGGGTCAAAACTCTGCTCTTTGAGAGCTTCGTGCTCTGCTTTCCTTTTGGGGCACTTCCTCCCTGTGTTAGTGCAAAGGTCCTGGCCCTGCCAATTGCCTGTGTAACAGGGCCATGCCCTTCAACCTCTCCATGCCCTTATCAAAAAGGGAAATAGGTCCTCATGCCCCAGAAAAAAATTGTCAAGGCATTTTGGGATGTCCTGACAGGACAGACCCACATCAGTGCTTCGGTGCTGGAAGCATCTCCCTCACCCTGAGGATGGCTGAGCCAGTCCTGCAGCAATTAATGGTCAGAGCTGCAAAGTGGCGCAATGGCATCTGTTATTTACTTATTTTTTCCCAAAAAGAAGTCATTGAAGCCTTATTTGAAAAGGAAGGATGAAAAGATCTCACTGATGTGCACAGCAGGCGGAGAGGCGTAGCCAGGTGATCAGAGACTGTTCAGACTTACGTCTCCTGATGTCCAGAACAAGAAAGAGACCTAGATTAAAGCTGAAAAAAAAAGTTCAAAAGGCTTGTGAGTGGATTATATATCAAGTAGGCAATTTGCAGCATACACTCCCAACATGCCAAATTGATCAGAATAAAGGAAGTTGGGGTGTTTCAAAAAACATCCACTTCTTCAATGCTGCTGATGCAAAGGAGAGGAGAAGGGAGGTGCTGTCGGACTCCTGTGCTGATCTGTACAAATCCACGCCACCGCTCCCTCGGGTCTCTCTGTTTCCTCTATTTTCTGGAGACCTTCTCAGCCCCTTGGCTGAGAGCCGAGGAGCGAGCCGAGGGGCTCACGCGCGCGCTCCGCGTCTCCGCAGGCCGAGGAGTTCCGGAGCGCCGTGCAGGTGCTGCTGGAGTGGCTGTCGGAGGCCGAGCAGAGCCTGCGCTTCCGCGGCGCGCTTCCCGACGACACCGAGGCGCTGCAGAGCCTCATCGACGTGCACAAGGTACCGGGCAGCTCCGGGAGGCTCCGCGGGCGCCCCCGGAACCGGCGATGCCTGCGGCGTGGAGGGGTGGTTGTAAGGAGCAGAGGGCAGCTCGTGGCTTTTTAAAGCAGCAAAGGGAACCTTGTAGGCAAGAATGTTTCAAAATGATGCATGTGGGCCTTAAGTTCCTGCTTTCTGGTGGGGGTTGAAGGACAAATAAACTGTTTATTAAGTAGAAGACCCACAGTGATTAGGAAAATGCTACTTGCTAAAGAACCCTGATGCAGAGGGTTTTGTGCAGAGCTCAAGGGAAGGTGTCAAGTGGAGACCATCAGGGTGGGGTTGGGGGAGCTGGATCGTTCCTGCGGCTGTGCCAGCCCTTCACACCCCTCCTGCTGCCCTCCTGCTTCCAGGAGTTCATGAAGAAAGTGGAGGACAAGAGAGCGGACGTGAACGCGGCGGTGGCCATGGGAGAGGCCATCCTGGCCGCGTGCCATCCCGACTGCATCAGCACCATCAAACACTGGATCATCATCATCCGCGCCAGGTTTGAGGAGGTGAGTCCCCACGCCGCGCTGGCCACCAGCCGGCCTGAGCACGCTTTGCTCCAGGATGGTGACGGAAAACTCTGTTCCCAGAGCATTCCCATGCTCTTGGCTTCCCCCTCTCCGGTGTCCCATGCTTGGCTCATGGTCATCTTTGCGTTTCCCATAGGTTCTCACATGGGCCAAGCAGCACCAGCAGAGGCTGGAGTCTGCGCTCTCAGAGCAGGTGGCGAACGCGGAGCTTCTCGAGGAGCTCCTGTTCTGGATCCAGTGGGCTGAGACGACGCTGATGCAGCGGGACCAGGAGCCCACGCCACAGGACATTGATGAGGTCAAAGCCCTCATCGCTGAGCACCAGGTGAGCCCAGGGCTGAAGCCAGAGGATTTTCCTGCCATCTCAGGATAGGGGCAAGTGGGATTTTGTTCCAGCTGCTCTGCAGAGGAGGCATTTGACTTTGCTCTCAGTCCCTATTAAGACAGCTTGTTACTCATCCAGGACTGTCACTTATGAGCAAAGACAGCCCAAGGGACCAACCAGGCTTGCAGAGCAAAGCCAGAATGTGCAGTAGCTTTCCCACATCCCTGGTATTGGGGGATGCTCCACAAAAGCCCCCAGATTGGGCTGTTCCCTGCATCGCTGGTGCTTCGTTCATCCATGTCCTCTATGGGTGTCCAAGCGAGGACCCAGAGCGATGGCGCTTGGAGCCTGAGTCCATCTCAACACCCATTCTTGTCTCATCTGCTTTTTGACAGTCCTTTATGGAGGAGATGACACAGAAGCAACCAGACGTGGACCGGATCACCAAGACATATAAGAGGAAAGCGACTGAGCCCGCACACGGGCCCTTCATGGACAAGTCCCGCAGCAACCGTACGTCCCCGCCGCGCAGCCTGCGCTGCGGCACGTGCCGTGATGGGGAGGAAATGAGATGTGCAGGGAGCTAATTACCGCTGATTGCCAATTAGCAAGGCATCCTGCACTGAGGGCAGCCTGGCACGATGCTGAAACTTGTGAAGATGGAGGGGGAGAGAGTGCGGGTGGCGTTAGCTGGAGGGGCAGCATCAGCCCAAGCTTCCCCGGCAGTGCCGGGAAGTCGGTGCAGCCGCGTCCTCTGTGTCTTGCTGCAACTGTTCAGCAATGAGATATTTCCTTTGCGCCTGCTCCTTGGAGCCAGAATCCTTTGGGGATGCTCTATGCAAAGGGATGGAAGGGAACACCGGCGGGGGGTCCATGCAAAACCATCATCCCACCTCGGAGCCTTGTTCAAGGCCGAGTTTCCACTCGGAAAGTGGCTATCACGGCTGTAGGAAACTCTTTTTTTGTCTGAAATATAAAACATATTTTGCTGCTGCTTTCTCTTGGCCCATTCAGACTCGCGGTGCCCATCAGTGACTCAAACGATGTTTTGTGTTTTTCTTTTTTATTTTTCCCCAAACATTTTTCTAGGAAAATTGTTGAGTCAGGCCGCCCCCCCGTCCATGCCCATCATCTCCCAGTCGGAAACGAAGAACCCCCGGATCAACCAGCTCTCGGCGCGCTGGCAGCAGGTCTGGCTGCTGGCCCTGGAGCGCCAGCGCAAGCTCAACGACGCCCTGGACCGGCTCGAGGAGGTAACGGCCCCACGGGGCTCCGGCGGCACCGGGGCTCCCGGCCACACGTGCCGGGAGCATCTCACCCTAGTGCCGCCTTGGACCTGGCAATTGCTGGGGTAAAAATACCCCAAAAAAGGAAAAAAAAAACCATATATCCTCTAACATACTAAGGCAGCAAAGTGCCTTCTGTAATGAGCTGTGTGTTAATGCACAGCTTTGGGCCCCTGCAGTTGGTATCGTTAGAGGCAGCGGGCGCCGGGGCTGCTCTGCACCCAGCGATGACTTTGACGATTGCCGTGGTACTATATGCATCTCTTCTAGCCATCTAATGTAATTTTTGTTTTTATTTATGCTTATCAAAGCAGCTATGCCCAGAAGTGAGTGTTTTTGTTTTCTGTTGCTTTTTCTGTAGGTCAGTTCAGTTTATCGATGTTTTTCCTTTGTTCCTTTTAGCTCCAGGAATGTTTAGAGAGGGCGGGGGGGGAAAGTGCTAATAAATGTGGTGTTTCGTTGCTCTGAGCCCCTTTAACTAGCGGGACCTTGGGAGTGGGAATGGCTGGGATGCACCGCGGGGAGAGGGGGGAAGGTCCTGTTTCTCCCTGGTGGCAACACCGCTGGCTTTTCCCTGAAAAAGTGCCCCCAAAGTGTCTAAAAAAGAGCTGGAGTGTGTGCGTCTGTGTGCAAGTAGCTGTGCGTGCGCAGAGCTGCTCCCTCCTGTGTCCGTGGCTCGTGTCACCCATCCCTTGGTGGCTGTCGGCTGCGCCGCGTGTCCTCCCGTCCCGCCACGTCCGTCGGAGCGGCCCTGGCGCTCGCAGTGGGCTCTAGATGGACCCTCCTGGGAGCGCCGCTCGCGTGGGGCCGAAGGCAGCGCCAGGAGCTCGGGCACGGGTTGTCCTTAGGCTGGGGTGGGCTTGGGGGCTGTCTCGCAGCGCTGACGTCCATGGATTTCCTTCCAGCTGAAGGAGCTCGCCAACTTCAACTTCGACATCTGGCGCAAGAAGTACATGCGCTGGATGAACCACAAGAAATCCCGCGTCATGGACTTCTTCCGGCGCATTGACAAAGACCAAGATGGCAAAATCACCCGGCAGGAGTTCATCGATGGCATCCTGGCCTCCAGTGAGTGCTCGACCACCCCGACCCCGCGGCCTCGGCTGCGTGTTGGGCAGCAGTTCCTCATCTCGCTCCATTTGCAGAGTTCCCCACCACCAAGCTGGAGATGAGTGGGGTGGCTGACATCTTCGACCGTGACGGTGACGGCTACATCGACTACTATGAGTTTGTGGGTGCTCTGCACCCGAACAAGGACTCCTACCGCCCCACCACTGATGCAGACAAGATTGAAGATGAGGTAAAGGACCTAGAGGGACGGGCCATCCTCTTTGGGGTGGTTCAGGCTGGTTTGACAGCTGGGAAAAGCAAAGAAGAGGGGAAAATAAAGGTTTGAGTTGGTGTTGACCTTAAGTTGTCCAAGCACCAGGGCATCTACTGCCCTTCTTAAGGGACAAGCAGCTTCGATGGCCACCTCAGGTGGGCAGGAGGTGGAGGAAGCCCCTCTCTTACCCCTGCTCTGCTTGTGCCAACAGGTCACCAGACAAGTGGCCCAATGCAAGTGTGCCAAGAGGTTTCAAGTGGAGCAGATCGGCGAGAACAAATACCGGGTAAGGGCGCGCGCCGGGCCCGGGAGACGGTGCCAAGGGCTGCTGCTCGGCCCACCGAGGCGTTCGGGCGGCTCCGGCGCTGGGTCCGGCCCGAGGCCCTTCCCAGTTTGGGGAGCGCCGGGCGAGTATAAAAGCGTCCCTGTTCTGGCATGAAACGGCGCTTTCACGCCGGCCCGCCGCTCGTCCCGTGCGCGAGCAGAGCTTATGCCTCTGTTTTCCTTAGCCTCGCTGCGAAAGGAGCAGAATAATTTCCGTACAGGATCTCTTTGTAACAGACTCCCTGTTTATGTTGCAAAGGAGCCACCGAGGCAACGCGCCGAGCGCCTGGCAGGGCGCCCGCCCGCTCCCGTGCCCCCAGCTCGGGGGTGCAGAGCTTGACCCCACCGCCCCAACCCACCTCGGGCAGATTGTGCTGTGTCCAATCCCAGCTTCCACCTTTGCCCCGAGTAGCAGAACCCCCCCAGATTTCTAACATCCCGCAGTTAACGGTTTTCGTGATTATTGCACTGTTAATCCCCTAAAATGTTGTTTTTTTCTTGTTTTTCTTCCTCCTCTTGATGTTCCTTTCCTTCCCCAACCCTCATCCCTCCAATCCTGTCTCTCTCCGTAGTTCTTCCTCGGCAACCAGGTACAGTTTGCCTTGCGATGCTCCCTCCCCCTTCCCCGTAGCCCCCCTCGCTTGCTGTGTGTCCGTATTGTCCGTCTGTCCTGTGCCGGGATGGGAGCTGCGGGAGCTGCTTGCGCTGCTCGGCAGAGCCTGGTACACCGAGCGTGCGAGCTGAGCGGCCGCTCCATTGGGCCAAAAGAAGGCAAAACGCAATAGGGAAATCAGGATTTGGCAAAAATGGAGAGATTTTTTTTCTCCCTTTTGGGGCTGTTTTCCCCTTGGGCGATCCATCAGCCTCTGAAAGGGGCGAAATTCCCCACGCCAGGAGTGTGTACCAGGTTCCGGCGGAGTTTGGGTTGCAATCCCTGTGGAATGGGAATGCCGAATGTGCACACTTTAATGCTGTAGGTAACGGTCACTAAACCTTCACCTGCACCTCCGGAGCAGCTCCGCTTGGAGCAAGGCTCACCGGACCCGCATGCTCCGTGCAGCCGCCTGCTCCGGAGCCGATGCCGGCCCGTGTCCCCACGGGAAGGACGGGCGTGCAAAGCCACCGTGCTGCCTCCCGCCCTATCCCCACCTGCCTGGACTCTGGTTTTCCTCTCCTGTTTTTTGCACTCTTACCCGCACCGGGAAGGTCTTGCTGCTTTTTTGCCATTCTGGAGACGTTCTCACTTTCCAAGGGTTTGCTCTTATCTTCTCGGACACACCTGGGTCCGAGCTGCTCCCACTGTCCTGCCCAGGTCCTGCCAAGGAGGAGCCCTTGAGCCCGGGCTCAGCCGCCCGGGAAGCTCAGGATATCAAGAGGGAGCTTTGAGAAACCGGCCGCACGCTGCTGATCCCGGGGGCGCTCGTTTAAAATTAAAATCACTAATGAACATTGCAATCACTAATCAGCATCGCTGCCGGGTTCCTCCGTGGATTCCCGGCATCCCGCGCGCTCCGAGACGTCCTCACGGGGCCGGGTTTCCGCTTGCTGGCTCGGGGGGTCGAGGCTGAGGCTCAGGAGCCCCGCGGCCTTCGGCCTCGGCGCGGGGGCTCTCGGGGTGGTGACGCAGCCCTGCTTGCCCTGCTGGTTCACCGGCCTCCGGGGATCCGAATCGGCCGTCTCTTCCCAGAGGGGACTCGCACCAGGAGCGTCAGAGTAGCAACTGCCTCGATTTCCTACACGGAAAAGGGAAAAGCCACAATCCTGGCTGAGAGAATCCATGCAAAGATGAATTCCGAGCTCTCATTTGTTGCTTTAAAGAAAAATCTTTAAAGATTTTAGTTGCTGCATCATCCTAAAATCATGCAGCATAGAAATTCCAGTAAATTGCTACAACACGTATTTGTTCCAGAAGAACACGGCTGTAGAAAGACCAAAAATATTTAATAGATCAGAATAAAAAAAAAAATAAGATTGCATAGAGATTTTGAAATATTTGAGTCCTGGTGGTGCCCTGTGCTCTGCTCTGGTGCAGCCTGCTCGGGTGGAGAGCTGCGTCTCCAGGCGCTTCCCTGTTTCCTGACCCGCTGCTTTCTTGGTCCTGCAGTTTGGTGATTCCCAGCTATTGCGGCTGGTCCGTATTCTGCGCAGCACTGTCATGGTTCGAGTCGGCGGAGGATGGATGGCCCTGGATGAATTTTTAGTGAAGAATGATCCTTGCAGAGGTAAGAATTCACTCATCCTCTTCCACTATTATGAGCCTGAGAACTTAGCAGAGACTTTTCTTGTCCGCGTTGACTATAAATTTCCAAGCGATACCAGATATTCCAGCGCGGTAGGTCTGGGTTATCCAAATCGCAAAGCTTAGTGTTGCCAAACTGTGTACTTTTTGCACCAAATCTCACCACATTTTGGTTTCCTGTGGGGAGAGGGAAGAGTTGGGTTTGTTGTCCTGAAGCCCCCAGCAAGTGGAGCAGTCAGTAGGTGCCTAAGACTCCTTAGGTAACAGAGTAAACTTCATAAAGGGGACCTGAAAAGTGCCCTCCAAACCAGGACACTGGAAAATCCTGGTCTGAGCCCCAGGGGAGAAGACCCTGTGGTCCCAGCTCTGGCCCCAGCGTGTTGAGAATTCAGGCTCATCCTAAGCTGGGAGGAAGCAGCAGCACCAACTTTAAATGGCTTATTTGATGTGCAGCTAGTGCATTTCTAATACAGATTTTCTCAAATAATCTTCTCTCTTTTGAGCAGCAGCATAAGACACTATTTGTGCAATGTTGAACAACATAAAAGGCTGTTTGCAGGGAGATCTACTGCCAGTCCTGCATCTTCCTCTAGTGCCTTAAAAATGCCTGCCTTTTTCTGCCCTTTTTCTCCCAACTCTCTCTGTTCTGGTCAATCCTGGTCCTTCCTCCTTTCTTCCTGGGTAGCCATGTGCCAGGTTGGGGTTTTAATGAGGTTGCATTTTGACATAGATGTTCATGGGGATTTTCAGGCCTGGGTTGGCTCCCTTGGGCGGGTTTTGGACCCCAGCAAACTCGTGGACAAAACCAGCTCGAGGAGGATCAGCAGCAGGAGAAGGGACCCAGATCTTGTGTTTTCAGGGCTCTCTGTGACTTCTCTGCAGGCTCCCCCGGCCCCTTGGCTCTCGGCCCCTTTCGGTGTGTTCCTGCTCTGCTCGTGTCCTTGTCTCTTTTGTATTTTCTCTATTCTAGTTCACCACCCCGGAGGTAAAATAAAGCGCTCTGATTCCAGCTCCTCGATTGCCAGCCAGGCTCCCATAGGTTGGCAGTTTTCTGCTTGCTCCCCGTGCCGATGTCCCCAGCCTGGTGCCGGGCCGGCCCCTTGGAGCTTTCTTGGCGCTTCCCAAAGCCCGAGGTGCTCGCCCGAGGCTGCAGCGCTGGGGACGCCTTCCCTGTTTTCCGCATGGCTTTCCATAACCTCCTAACCAAACATCTGGAATGCGCCTGGAATTGCAACCCCCGGGAGGGTGCGCTCAGTCCATGGTGCCCAGGTAGAGAGTGCAATGAAATGAAGCCTGTGTTTATTTAACACCTAATCCAGGCTCTCCGGTTCCATACGTGGCCAGCGAAGGCCAAGACCCCTCCTGGGGCTGGCTCCATCCTCCAGAGAACCGGAGCCTTCCGGAGAAGCCTTCCCATTCCGGCTAAGCAAGCGGATTGGGGTTAAGGGACTCCAGGAAGGCAGTGAGGATCTGTGTAGCCCCGGGCTGCGGCATCCCGGCTGCCTCCTCGTAGCCACCGTCCTTCCCAGCGGGAGTTCAGGTGTGTTCTCCCGGGAGCCAGAGCGATGGGACACACTTGGCAGCGAGGGCTGGGACACCGGTCCCGGTACCGAAGGGAATGAGGGTCACCTGCTCTTGGAGCGTTGGCTCCCGAGACCCTCGTGGTGGGTCCCGTTCCTTCTCCAGGCACAATTCTGCTCCCTCTCCGTCCCGTCTCTCCCTCTTCCTTTTCTAACACTCCCAACACAACCCATGGGGTGGGCAGGGAACCTGGAGCATCTTCCCGGCCCTCCTGCACCGCTCTGGGGCCTCGCGCTCCTTGCGGCCCCGGGATGCGCTCGGATCAGCATCCGGAAAGTCCTGCCATTCCCTACTCACTGCCGCAAGCGGCATCGAAGTCCCCCTTGATGCCGCATTTGTCCCCAGGAACATTAGACAACTTCTAGCTGGCGCTAGGACATGAATGATGAGGACAGGAAGCTGCAAGTCCAAGAGCTGCAGTATCCATAGGTTGTATTAAGGAAAGGATAAAACCAATGTGCAGCTGGATGCAGGTGCAGCTGCCGCCTCCCCGGCCACCCCGTGCTCTAGGCAGACAGGAGGATTCAGCAGCTCTTGCTGCAGTCGGTTTGAGGCAGTTAGACCTGTTGTCCCTGTGTCCCTATCCCACGGGGGTCATGGGGATATTAACCGCTTTGGATGTGCTATTAACTTTGGATGCGTTTTCTCGCCTAACCCTCCTCAGCTCCCGTTTGCTGGTGGCTGTTGCTGAGATCCGCCTGTCCCGCAGCACGTGTGTGCCGTTATCCCGGGATCCCGGAGCAGGGCTGCTCCGGGCGCTCCCGCCGAGGCTCCCTCCGGCGCAGGCTCCGCTTGGAGTTTCCGCTTTGCAAATGCTCTAAATTCGCCCCCGGGACCGGCCGGTTTCTGCCCGTGCTCTGTTACACCCTGCGGCTCGGACACACTCGGGTGGGTGACGTTGGCCCAGCCGCCCTTCCCTGCGCTTGGTCCCCTTGTCCAAGGGACACCCGCCAGCTCTTGGGGACATCAGCAGGGACACTTTGCACTTGGCCTTCAGCGGGGCTGGTCGCCCGTCCCTCCTCCAGACCAGAACTGCCACTTTCAAACTTGTTCTTCATGCTTTTAAGCCACTTGAAAAATGTCACCAGCCACTGTTGTCCCATGCCGCGCTCAGCGCAGGAGGCCCCTTCCCAAAGGGCCCTAGGGAATAACAGAGCACCCGGGATGAACTCATGGGTCTTGGGCAGCTGCTAAGGGATGGTTCCTCAAAGAGCTGATCCATGATGGAGCATGAGCTGGGACGGAGCCGCGAGGGGACCCGCTCACCCTCGGAAATGGCCTTTCCGAACCAGGATGCGCGCTCCGGCGTTCCGGGCCTGCGGAGACTCCTCGATGGTCACAAAACGCCGGGAACTGCCGCGGGTCTCAGCGGATCCTTTTGCTCCTTTGCAGCGCGAGGCCGAACCAACCTGGAGCTCCGGGAGAAGTTCATCCTGCCGGAAGGGGCTTCCCAGGGAATGACGCCCTTCCGCTCGCGAGGCCGAAGGTCGAAGCCGTCCTCGCGGGCGGCCTCCCCGACTCGCTCCAGCTCCAGCGCCAGCCAGAGCAACCACAGCTGCGCGTCCATGCCCTCGTCCCCGGCCACGCCGGCCAGCGGAGCCAAGGTGGGTGTCCCGCTTCCCGCTGCTTTCCTTTAGCCAAACCCATCCCGGTGGGACAAGGAGCTGACGGAGGAGCAGAGGGAACGCCGGGGATTGGGACACGGGTATCCGCGTGGGATGGGGCGGGAGGCTGCGCTCGAATCCAGGACACGTCGCCCTCCTCTTCCTCGGGCTCCAGCCGGGGCCCCCGAGCTCCGTGTGCTGCCGGCACCGTGTCCCTGCCCGGAGCTTGGGGCCAGCACCGAGAAAGAAGTGATCCCCCTTGTCCCTCCTTTCTGCCACATCATTCGCCCATGTTCGCCTTAGTTTGTCTGTTTTATTTTTTTCCTTTTGGAATTTATATATTTTGGTTCTTTCGTTTTTGTGCTGTGTATTTTTTCCGCATTCCAGAGCTTTTCCTGTTCCATTTTTTTTTCGCTCACTCCCACCTCTTCCCCCTTCTCCCCCCCACCCTTTGGATTTTCCATTTCACAGACTCCACATCACTTCTCTCGATGTTATGACAAACCCTGGTTGATAAACAGTAAAGCGGGCACCCCCCTGCGGGGATACGATTACCCCGACCTCCAGCTCCCGGGCGCCGAGGTAGAGTATGGTCTGTAGTTCCCAGGAAAACCGTTGGGAAGCCGGAGCGCAGCCGCCACGGAGAAGTCCCATCCCGCTTCCTTTCCTCTCTAATATCCAGCTTGGCAGTTGCTAACGCTGAACCTGGCAGCCGTTTTCGGGGCTCCTAACTCGGCTGGAGCAAAATCCCAACCTGCAGAGGAAGGGCAACGCTTGTTGCTTGTGTCACTACCAGTTGGCAAACAGCAGGAGCGATATTTGTCATGGCGGGCTTTAAAAAATGGGAATTTCCAAGCTTTAAGTGCTTGTAAAGACCCAAAAGGGTGGCGAGTGGTGCTCAAAGCCGAGTTAGGGCTTGAAAACCGGCCCCTGCGCGTGGCCCGGTCCCGCCGGCGCCGCCAGCACGAGGCTTTGCCCATCGCTGGGGACAGGGACGGGGACACAGGGCAGGCACAGGGCTTTGCCCCCGCGCTCTTTTGCGCTCGCCAAATCACACAATCTTGCTTGAAAACGCTTTCAAGGAACAAAGATTTGGTTTTCATCATCCAAAGACTGGAGGACTTTTGGAATTGTCCTAAATTAGCTGCTTGTTGCTATAACTTGCTTATGAAATAGGATCGAGGACCGGAATGGAAATCTCTGATAAGGAAAGTGGCTCCCCGATGCTCCCCCATCATTGAGTTTCAGGAGATTCGGGAGCTGCTCGAGCTCTCCAGAGTCTCCAGATTGCCGGGAGCAGAGGGAAACCTCTCCCGGGAAAGGCCCCGTTCCCTGCGGGAACGCGGCACCCGCTCCACATGTGCGTTTTTGCAAGATTTCACCTCCTCCACGGTCCCTGCAGACCCCAGGGGTGCCGTGATCCTCCCCATGGACGTGGCCTGGCTTGTTTTTTCCCTAAATCTGGCCAGAAATGGCCGCACGGCAGCCGCCACGGGTGGGATCTGCGGGATCGGGGCTGTTTTCCCGTGCGGTTCTGAGCGCCGCTCTCCGTCCCCAGGTGACCCCGGCCGCGGGCAGCAAGCTCAAGAGACCCACGTTCCACTCGAGCCGCTCGTCGCTCGCTGGCGACGCCAGCGCCGGCTCCTCGCCCGGCGCCACCGGGGCCAAGGCCGGCCGTGCAGGTCAGCAACGCCGGGAGGAAACGGGAAAAACAGGGAAAAACGGGGATTGCTGCGGCTCCCGCTTGGGTTTAGCCCAGGAGGGGAAACGCTGGAGATGCTGGGGGGGATTTGGGAGGATATTGCAGATTTGTGGGTGTCCATGCTGCTGGAAGCACTGCAGGGTTGTGGGGGGGATATCATGGATTTGCGGGCGTCTGCGCTGCTGGATGCACCACAGGGGTGTGGGAGGGTATCGCGGATTCGAGGGTGTCGACGCTGCTGGAAGCATCACAGGGATGTAGGGGGATATTGCGGATTTGAGGGTGTCCGCATGGCTGGAAGCACCACAGGGATGTGGGGGGATATTGTGGATTTGAGGGTGTCTCTGCTGCTGGAAGCACCGCAGGGATGTGGGGGGATATCGCGGATTTGCGGGTGTCCATGCTGCTGGAAGCACCACAGGGATGTAGGGGGGATATTGCAGATTTGCAGGTGTCTGCGCTGCTGGAAGCACCACCGGGATGAGGGGGGATATCGCGGATTTGAGGGTGTCCGCATGGCTGGAAGCACCGCAGGGATGCGGGAGGGATATCATGGATTTGTGGGTGTCCATGCTGCGGGAAGCACCGCCGGGATGTGGGGGGATATCGCGGATTTGAGGGTGTCCGCATGGCTGGAAGCATCGCAGGGATGCGGGAGGGAAGCTCCTCATCCCGCTCCGCCCTTCCCGCCCGCAGATCCCAAGAAGGCGGCCAGCCGGGCCGGGAGCCGCGCGGGCAGCCAGGCCAGCAGCCGCCGCGGCAGCGACGCCTCCGACTTCGACCTCCTGGAGACGCAGTCGGCCTGTTCGGACACGTCGGAGAGCAGCGCGGCCGGCGGCCAGGGCGGCTCGCGGCGCCGGCCGGCCAAGCCCTCCAAGATCCCCACCATGACCAAGAAAACCGCCACTGCCACCCCCAAAACGCCGGGGCCCAAGAGATAATACTGTACCCAACCCTCTGCAAAAGAGAGAACGCGACACCACGAAAAAGAAGAAATCCAACCTGCGTCCAATTTTTAACCCTGCTATACACATTGGATGTATATTTATTCTAAACAGGAGAAATTATATTGTTAAAAATGTAAAAGAATAATTGTGTCATGAAGTTGCCTTATTTGTTCTTTTTTTTTTTTTTCCTGTTTTGTAAGTTACTATTTTCATGTGAATATTTATGTAGATAAATTGCCTCTCGCCGGCCCCTGTTTGAAGAGGGGCCTGGAAAAAAATGCAACGTGGGAGAGAAGAGAGAAAAAAAATGAAAAAAATGAAGCAAAAAAAAAAAAAGGTCAAGATGTGAAAGTGTAAAGAAAAACTAAACTATAAATAGGATTTCTGCGCGGTGCAGGGTGTGAACCTGCTTTATCTTTTAGGATTGTTTCCTAAATGCATCTTTATAAACTTAACTTGCTGTCTCAGCAAGGTAAATTATATTTAAAAGCAAAGACCTGAATCCTGCAGTGTTCAAGGAACTCTCTTTTTTGTAAATCACAGATACCTCAAACAGAGACACATGAGGTGAGGGGACTTGGGGCTTATTTTTCCTTTTTTTTTTTTTTTTTCTTCCTTAAAATTATGTGATTTTACCTGAAGAAAGGGGCGCTTGAACTAACCGCATTTGCACACACTACAGCACGGGTCATCACTGCGGTGCCGCAGCGGCGTTTTGAAAGAGCAGGCGAAAATGGGGGGGTTTGGGTCACCCTGGCGCTGCCGGCGGCTCCCGCTCCCCGGCCTCCCCTTTGGAGGCTCCTCCTGGACGGAGGCCCCGCGCGGATCGGGAATTACCGCCTGGCTCTTGAGCTGCATCTCTTTTTTTGTTTTATTTTTTTTCCTATTTATTAATTTAACTGGTCATTCCACGTCCACCCAGGCTGAGATTGAGGTGACCTCTGCTCCTAGGAGAAATCTGGACTTACACGCACACTCGCTTGTCCTTGAAACGAGTCTCACCAGCACCCTTGCTGCAAGTCTTGTCCCGCTTTTGTACGCTGATTTTCCTTTGTAATAAAATCCAACTGACCAAGTGACCGGGAGAGGGGCAGGGGAGACGGCGCTGCCCAGCGCCGCTGTTTGTCGTTCCTCTTCGGCTCCGACCATGTTGCTGTGTGATTCTCTCAATTGGTTTAAATTGAGGCAAAACTGAAGCTCTACCAATGAATTGTTTAAAATAATCTTAAAAAAAAAAAAAGAAAGAAAAAAAAAACACATTTTTGTATTAAAATTGCTTGCGGTAATAAACAATCTTGCCTCCAACTTTATTCCGAAGCATTCGCTTCTTAAGCACGGGCGAGGGAAGGAGGGTCGGGGGGATGGATGGAGCCGGTACCGGGGGGTTCTGAGAGTGGCGGAGGGAATGGGGGTGCCCGGCGGGATGGATACCCGGTGCCCGGCGGGAGGGATGCCCGGGACAACGGGTGCCCTTGGAGATGCTCCTGCCGGGACGGGCGCCCTGCAGCGCCCCGGCCCTACCGGGACTGCGGGTGCGCGGGGACTCCCGGTGCGGGGCGGCGCCGGGGCCGGGACCGTCCCTCGCCTTGCCCGGCCGGGGCGGGCCGGGGCCGGGGCCGGGGTTGGAGCGGCGCGCGGGGGCCGGTCCGGTCCGCGGCGCTCCGGTGCGTGCGGGGGGCGGTGCCGGTGCCGGTGCCGCTCCGGCTGCGGGCGGCGGTGCCATGGGGCGCGGGGCGGCCCGCGCGGCGCTCGCGCTGCTCTGCGCGGCCGCCGTGCTGTGGCAGGCGGGCACGGGCAGCGTCCTCCGCCGCCGCCTGCACGCGGGGGGCTTCCCGCAGCGGCGCCTGAGCGGCGGCGAGCGGCGGGACGTGCAGCGCGAGATCCTGGCCGTGCTGGGGCTGCCGGGGCGCCCGCGCCCGCGGGGCCCCGCGGCCGCCCGCGCCGCCGCCGCCGCCGCGCCGCTCTTCATGCTCGACCTCTACCACGCCGTGGCCGGCGACGAGGAGGAGGCGGCCGAGGAGGAGCCGGTGTCGCGGCCGGTGCTCACCGGCCTCAGCACGCAGAGCCCCCCGCCCGGCAGCGTCGTGAGCCGCGCGGACACCGTCGTGAGCCTCGTGAACCTGGGTGAGCCCCGCGGCGCGGAGCGGGGCTGCGCGGCCGGCGCCGGGCGCGTCCCCGCGGCGAAACCCCGCGGAGCTCCCGGCTCTGCCGCCCCGGAGCAGCCGCGGAGGTTTCGCTGCTCCGAGAAGCTGCTGCTGTGCGGGGATGGCTCGAGCGCGGCGGGGGCCGCACACAGGAGGAGCTGGAGAAGGGACAACGCACTGGGGTGGCACTGGGGTGTAACGCGGTCCCCATGGGCACAAGCCCAGCTTGGTCCTGTCCCCAAGCTTCAAAGAACTGGGAGTCTCCAGGCCGGGTGCTCTCTGTGTTGTTGCACAGCAAAGGGGAGCTGGAAACAACCGCGGGATGGGGCAGGTGCTGAAACGCCTTCAATTAAAAGAGCAAATGCGGAGCAAGCGCCAGGTTTCAGCGACTTTGGAGCTGCACACGGAGGGGCTGAGCTGTGGGACGGCTGCAGTTGCTCATGGTGTGAGGAGGCTGCTGGTTGCAGGCGCAAGGGACCAACGCTCAGGGGAAAAGGAGCAGGTGATATTCAGGGTTTCCTCCACCCTAATGCAAGATGCAACCGGTGCAAGGAGCCAGGTGCTCCCACCGGGCACCCCAATTGCAGCGTGTGCGCCAGGGGCACGATAGCAGCGTGGGGAGTGCGCGGGAGGACCAGCCGCTCGCTCCTGCCAGCACCAGGGTGGACCAACTTACCAGCGCTGGGACACTGAATCACGGCGCAAAAATAAAATACTGGGGCTTGCTAATTACTGCTGGAATCCTGTCCGGCTGGTTGCTGAGCCATCGGCGCTGTGCTCTGCGCCGGAGCAGGGCGCTTCCCAGGCCACCTCGCTCGATCCAAGCCCATGCGGGATGCAGGGGACACCGTGACCCTGGGGACAGAGCCTGGGGCAGCCCAGCAGGGCTGGAGCTGCCGGGACAAGGAGATGGGAGATGCAAAAGGTCCCTTAGCAGCAGCACAGCCAGTGCAAGGAAGATTTGGGAATGGGTTTCCAATCCCATCTCTATTCCATGCAAGCGCTTCCGAAAAGCGCTTTAAAACGAGCTGTGTCGCCTAAGCCAGCGGCGCTGGGAGGCTCCGGCGGAGCGAGGGCTGCGGCGGAGCCGGCGTGACGGCCGAGCTCCCGTGGGCGCAGCCGGGGCGCGCGGCTGCAGCCTGCAATTTGAATGGCTTTGATTCCTGCGGCCCGGCATGCTAACGAAGGAAGCTCCCGTGGGCGAGGGCTAGCTGGCATTTGCCTGCGTAATTCCCTGCATGGATATTTTTCCCGGTGTGGGGTGGGGGGGATGCAAATGGGCCAGTTTGACCCAGGTCTTTCTACGAGCCGCTTTGCACAGGCTGCGACATTGGAGCTCCGAGCCCAGTGCCAGGGTAGGCTCTGAGGTTTCCTTGACGCTGGGGCCTGTGTTTTTGATGCCGACTCTCTTTGCAAAGCAAATGCAATGAGAACATCCCTGGCTCTGGCCCCCAGGGCAGCACCCGTGGGTGCCAACACCTCTGTGCAAGCACAGGGCTTTCAGGGGGTTCCCTTGGGTGGCTGCGCCCCATGCAGGGCTCAGCCCATTCATTAAATGGAAAAAATAGCTCCAAAACAGAAAAAAAAAAAAAAAATCCCCCTTTCAGTGCCTGCAACAACCGTGCGCTTCCTCGGTGGCCGGGGGTGTTTGCACAGCTGGCTGGAAGTGGTGGCGAAGTGACTCGTCCCGGGGGACGGAGGATCCGCTCGGGAACGCCGCACGGAGCTCCCGGCTCCGCAGCGCTGCTGGAGTTCATCCCACCCCGCTGCAGCGTCGCATCCTCCGCGCATCTCCCTTAGCCCTATTTTAAGAGCCAGAGCGCTTTCATGTGGGCCGATCTCCTGGCATTTCCTTCTAATTTAGTGTCCAGAATGATCGTGGGGACCGTTCGGGGCTAGTAATTATGGCCGAGGCGACGTTTATAGAAGCAGTGTGTGCACAGGGCCGTTTGCAGTGAAAATGCCCCCAAAAATAACCCATGGGATGAGTGAGCGCCGGCCGGGAAGCCCAGAGGTGCCGCAGCTCCCCTCATCATGCACGTACTTATAGATGGGTGTGTGTCTGGGGCCATATATATATATATATATACACACATATGGATTTATGTATATAGCTATATTTAGGGGAGCTCGAATCATGCTTGGGATGTTGGGACGGGAGCAGCATCCTTGAGGAGGGCAGATGCCAAGGGAGAAGGAAGCAGAAGTGCTTGGGTTGGGTTTTATTTTATTTTAGCATCGCCGCGTCCGCAGCCCGGCTCGTCCGCCCACAGGGAGCTGCGGCTTGGCCCGAGGCTGATGGAGCCTCCAAAACCTTCTCCTGCTGCTGCTTTGGGATTTGGGGGGAAAATATGGACCGCATCCCCATGTGCAAAGCCTTCGTGCAGGCAGCCCCTGTCCCAAAGCCTTTGAGAGTCTTTTTTAATGCCAAGACAATGCAGAGCCCGTTCATTTTGCCCCTGCCTTTCAAAGAGGCTTTTCCCCTTTCCAAAATTCTGGATTAATAGCCACAAGAGCAGGGATTGCTCCAGGTTTTCAGCCCAATTTGCAGCAGCAGGTTGGGTTGGTGAGGAGCGTGGCTTCCCATGGGCTTGTTGGCCCTTCCCATTGCCAGGCAGGTTTGGCCAGGAATCCCCCGGACTTTCCTCCTTGGTTGGCTCCAGCTTATCCCTGTTTTTGCTCCCCATTTCTGGAGCATCTTGGCCACCTCCAGAGAAGACGGGGCCCTGATGGGTCCCCTTGTCTCTCACAAATGTCCCTGTGGGTTGGCTGAAGCTCAGTGGTTGGGCTCAAAGCTGAGGTTTCCCCACGGATCCGTCCTCTCCCAGTTAACTTCCCACAGGGTGGAACATTCCCGGCCAGGGAGAGGGTCCCACTGCCGGGCTGTGTCCCACAGGAATTCAGCCATGTGTCCGGCTTGCGGCTCGGCTACGGCAGATGCGACATTTTCGGGTAAAACCTCAGTAATTGCAGCTGTTTTGGGTTTCCGGAGCCTGTGCTTGTGTGAGTGAGATGCCGCTGCCGTCCCAGCTGCATTGTGCCTGCAAGTGCAGCATTCCTGGTGGGAATGCTGTCCATGCCGGGATGCGCATGGGGTCCTGGCGGGATGTGGGTCCCAAACCCGGGGCAGGAGGAAGCTGTGGCCGGGGGTGCCCATGGGGACGGAGCCGCATCCGCCCAGCCTGGGCTTTTTATAAATCCCGGCTTGCGGCGAGCCCAGCGGCTGCAGGAAATGAGCTCGTTCTTATTAAAAAAGAAGAAAAAGGGAAAAGCCCCACAGCTGCACAATTAAATTCCCGTCACCGAGTTTGCAGGGATGAGCCGCTCATTCCCCATGGGTGCTGCACTGCATCCCCGGGATCTTCATGGAGAGACAGAGAATTTGGATTTATTATCATTTGTTTTTTCCCCTGGAGTCGGTCAAAAGTTGCGCTAACAAAAAGCTGCATCTTTGGTTTGGGAGAACCAGAAGACGCCGGGGCAGCTTCGCGGCTTTAATGCCAGGAGCGGGAGGAGCTTTAGTGGCTTCAATCCCCTTCAGCCATGGCAGACGGGAATATTTTTAAAGCGTAATTTGATGAAAATAATTACATAGTATAGACACTGGGTGGGTACGTATTACCATAAAGAAACACAGTGTGTCTTTGTTTGATGGGCTTAATTTAAATGTATTAAAAGAAAAAGATCACACGTTGTTTCCGCTTTCAAAAATGCCCCAGATTCCTGCAGAAAGGAGCAAAAACGGTTTGGGCTGTGTCAGGCGGCGGCTCCGGAGCGGGATAAGGTGTCCCGGGAAGGGGAGCTGGGATTTTGGGGGTGCGGAGCGGCCGCCTGACGCTGTCCCCCCGCAGTGGAGCAGGACCGGGACGTGTCCTGGCCCAGGCCCTACTGGAAGGAGCTTCGCTTCGACCTGGCGCAGATGCCCCCGGGCGAGACGGTGACGGCGGCCGAGCTCCGCATCTACAAGGCGCGCGGGGGCAGCCGCCCCGCCAACGGCACCCTGCGCGTCCGCGTCTACGAGGTGGCTGCCGAGCTCGCCAGCAGGTGCCCGGGATGGGGACAATTCCCACGTTTGCGATGATGCATCCCAGCTGCTGGAAAAATCCCCCTGGTTTGGGTGTTTTTGCTCACCTGGTCTTTTTTTTTAACCCGTGCTTTCCCCAGGGAATCGGAGTTGTTCCTGCTGGACGTGCAGGACCTGCAGGCCGGTGCCGAGGGCTGGCTGGTCTTCGATGTCACGGCCGCCGGCAACCACTGGTTCAGGGGGCACCGGCACAACGTGGGGCTGCGGCTCTACGTGGAGACGGAGCAGGGTGAGAATCACAGAATCATAGAATGCTTAGGGTTGGAAGGGACCTCTAGAGATCACCTAGTCCAACCCCCCTGCACACGCAGGGTCACCTAGAGCACGTGGCACAGGACTGCGTCCAAACGGGTTTTGAAGATCTCCAGAGAAGGAGACTCCACAACCTCTCTGGGCAGCCTGTTCCAGTGCTCTGGCACCCTCACTGTTAAGAAATTTTTCCTTAAGTTCCTATGGAATTTTTGATGTTTCAGTTTCCGGCCATTTCCTCTAGTCCTATCAGTGGCCACCACTGAAAAGAGACCATCCCCATCCTCTGCACTCCCTCCCTTGAGGTATTTATATACACTGATTAGATCCCCTCTCAGCCTTCTCTTCTCCAGGCTGAACAGGCCCAGCTCCCTCAGCCTCTCCTCATAGGGCAGATGTTCCAGGCCCCTGATCATCCTTGTGGCCCTGCGCTGGACTCTCTCCAGCAGCTCCACATCCCTCTTGTACTGTGGAGAACACAGTGAGGGGGGTGTTTCCTTTTCTTTGGAGGATTCACTCATTTTCCACCCAAACGGGCTGCAGAGGCATCTCTGAGAGCGCTCGGGGCTGCAAAGAGCATCGTCCCCATGGGGAGGGCAGCAGCGTCTCCATCCTTGCAGGTCCCCAAAGCTGAAGGGTGACGGGCGGGTGGTCACGGGTGATTCCCGGTGACTCCCTGTTCCCGCAGGGCTCAGCGTGGAGCCGGCGCTGGCCGGGCTGCTGGGGCGCCGCGGGCCCCGCTCCAAGCAGCCCTTCGTGGTGACCTTCTCGCGCGCGAGCGGCGGCCCCGCGCGCCTGCCCCGCGCCGCCGGCAAGCGCAAGAGGCAGCCCAAGAGGAGCAACGACCTCCCGCACCCCAACAAACTGCCGGGGATCTTCGGTAAGCGGCGCCCGGGAAGAAACGGGGCCAAGGCCAAAGCTGGGGCAGCCCCGGGGCTGTTTGGCTGGGCGGCATTCCCGCGGGAACGCCGCTCCGGCCCAGCCGCGCTCCTCTCCCTGCAGACGACGGCCACGCCGCCGCCGACGGCAGGCAGGTCTGCCGGCGCCACGAGCTCTACGTCAGCTTCCAGGACCTGGGCTGGCTGGTAATGCATCCCCCTCCCAATTCCCAGAGCCGGGAAAAAACACATGGAAAAGTCCCGCTGCTCCGAGCAAGGGCCGCTCGTGCATCCGTGCGGTGCTGCCTCTTGCAGGACTGGGTGATCGCCCCGCAGGGCTACTCGGCCTTCTACTGCGCGGGCGAGTGCGCCTTCCCGCTGGCCTCCTGCATGAACGCCACCAACCACGCCATCCTGCAGTCCCTGGTGAGCATTCCCGCCGGGAAGCCTTTCCCAACGCCACCTGCACGGGATGCTCCGGGTTGCAGAATCCACCCCCTCGTGCAGAGGGGGGTCCCCGCCGGGCTGGGGGTCAGGCCGTGCTCTGTGCCCAGGTGCACCTGATGAAGCCCGACGCGGTGCCCAAGGCCTGCTGTGCCCCCACCAAGCTCAGCGCCACCTCCGTCCTCTACTACGACAGCAACAACAACGTCATCCTCAAGAAGCACCGCAACATGGTGGTGAAATCCTGCGGCTGCCACTGACCCCGGCCCCGCGCCGACGGGGAGGTTTGCAGCAAAAGCCAGGAAGGCTAAAAGAAATGCATAAGTAATGCTGTTAACCCCTTGCAGCCCTGTCCCCAAAGTGGATGTAAATAATATAAGATTTTTATTCTCTTACTGCACTTAACGAGACGTATATTTTATATATAGATTTAAATAGATATAAATATATATATATAGGAGAGCGCAAGTCTGTGGCTGGTGCGTTTTGCTCAGGGGCGTCGCAGCGGAGGCCGCAGGATCCCGGGCAGGGGAGGCTGCTCCGTGTCCGGCCGCCGCATCCCGGTTCCCCCGGCTCCGGCCCGCGGCGGAAACGCTGCCGGCCAGCTCGGGAGCTGGCTGGATGACCCGCTCCTGTTTACTGCAAGTTTTTTAAAAAAAACTCAGGCAATTGGGGGAAAAAAAAAGCCAAAAAAAAAAAAAAAAAAGAAAAGAAAAGACGTATTGAGCTATGACACTGTTTTAAAATAAATGCTTGTTTGGAAAGTAAACACGTAGTTTCTCTTGCTGTTTCTCTTTGCTTTTTAATAAATGTTGTGGCACGGCAGCGTGCTGTTCTGCGGAAATGATTCTGCAATGAGAAGTCCTCAGGATCGGCTAAAATTGTACCCGGGTGCCTGACCGTAACCCCGCGGCTCCGGGGCGAGCGGATGCGCCGGGCCGGGCGCGTCGCTGTTTGCACAGGCTGTTATTTATCTGCTGCGACTCGGGGACGGCAAATAACGAACCTGGCATAGAGAAATGCCCTATATATATATATATATATATATATATATATATATGCCTAAAACATACAAACATATATATATATATATGTGTGTGTGTGTGTGTGTGTGTGTGTGTGTGTGTGTATATATATGTGTGCGTGTGTGTGTGTTTGTGTATATATATATATATATATATATATATCCATCCCAGCCAAACCAGAGCCCATGGAAATGTTCAGGGGATGGTGAACTCGGTAAGAAAACGACATTCTCTTTGCCCTCCCCAAACCCAGAACAGCAGGGGAAAGTAGCAGGTGAATAAGAGCAACGGGCTGTTTCCTATGAAAAGGGAACACCCCTGGGTTGTAATTAGTTGGGCTGCCAAAAATGAGCAGCCACCACCCCAGCTCCGCAAGCGCCTCTTCCCAGCACTGCCCCGGCGCTTGCAAACCGTCCCCTGCTCCTGCCGGCCCCGCTCCAGCCTCAGCACTTTGGGGTTTTTCCTTCCCTGGCCCGAAGAGCTTATTCATTCCCTGGCGCTGCTTTTCCAGCCCTTCTCCCGGCACTTGCAGCACTAAGTCCCTGCTCTCTGTGCGGACGCGCCGGCCTCCTGCCTCCCTCTGCTGATGGGAGCAAACAGTGCAGAGCCGGAGGCCCAAGGCACCCACAGCGGAGCCCGGTGCTGGTTCTGGGTGGAGGACGAGCATGGAACCAGCCCCAGCTCCGCTCTTCTTGCCCCAGCTCTGCACTTCTTGCCCCAGCTCTGCTCTTCTTGCCCCAGCACGGGCAGACACTGCTGGAGCACCAGGGATTTGAGAAGGGCAGGCGCAAACGCAGCTCTCAGCCATTTGAAACGACCCCACGCAGCAGGAAGTCAAACGCAGAGCCTCGATACTTTTAAAATTAGCTTTATTTGCATCAAGTAGAAAGTCTTTATCGCACCCACCAAAGCCCTGGTCCCGCCGGCTCGGGGCTGCCGCAGGTTTCCCGGGATGTTTCCCGCTCTGCTCGTGACACAAGCGCCCACCCGGAGGCCGCGGGCGGCCCGGAGCCGAGCGCCCTCCCCGGCATCGGCGCAGCGGGGCTTGGCGAGCAGCCCACGGGGCCTCCCGATCCAGCCGGTTCTCCGGCCCCATCCCGCCTGCTCCGGGGGCCGAGGTCACGGGCACTCCCCGCAGTCCGAGATGATCACTTTCTGCTTCGGCTTCCCGTCCTTGGTGCCCTGAGCCTTGAAGAAAAGAGGAAAACAGGGCCAGGAGCTGCAGGCGGGGGCACAAGGGAGGCGGACAGCGCTCCGGCCTGCCCGCGCTGGCTCCCACCTCGATCTCCCGCACCACGTCCATGCCGTCCGTCACCTCGCCGAACACCACGTGCTTCCCATCCAGCCAGTCCGTCTTGTCGCACGTGATGAAGAACTGGGAGCCGTTGGTGTTGGGGCCGGAGTTGGCCATGGACAGCAGCCCTGCGATGAGGAAGGCTGGGGGGTCATCCCGGCGCTGGGGGAAAGAGCGCGAGCCCCCAAGCTGAGAGCAACTCCCTCCCAAAACCCCATCTCAGGCCCTGCAAAACACCAGATTTAGGAGCATCTCTGCAAATTGAAACTCCATACAAGCTGGTAGGAACAGATTATGCAGAGAGCAGCGCTCCCAATCCTGAAAGATGGAAATGGCCTTAGAAACTGTTAATCTTCTTACTGTTTGTAGCAACAGGGGCTCATCCAGTGTCTATAAGCACCTCAAGGGAGGCAGTGAGGAGGATGGTTCTGGCCTCTTTTCAGTGGTGGCCACTGATAAAAATAGAGGAAATGTCCAGAAACTAAAGTTTCAAAAGTTCCACAGGAACTTAAGGAAAAAATTCTTAACAGTGAGGATGCCAGAGCACTGGAACAGGCTGCCCAGAGAGGTTGTGGAGTCTCCTTCTGTGGAGATTTTCAAAACCTGCTTGGACGCAGCCCTGTGCCACGTGCTCTAGGTGACCCTGCGTGTGACCAGATGGACTAGATGACCTCTAGAGGTCCCTTTCAGCCTTAAGCATTCTGTGATTCCATGATCCCGACTGTTGCAGCTGGCCCTACCTGGCCCCGTGTGCTTCAGAATGAAGTTCTCGTCATCAAACTTCTTCCCGTAGATGGATTTGCCTCCAGTGCCGTTGTGGTTGGTGAAGTCTCCAGCCTGACACATGAACTGGGGGATGATGCGGTGGAAGCTGCTCCCTTTGAAGCCAAAGCCTTTCTCGTGGGTGCAGAGGCAGCGGAAATTCTCTGTTGGAAGAGGGGAGAGGTAAGAGCCCTGCGGCCCCGCGAAGCGACGGCCCCACGGAAGCCGCCCCTCTCCTCACCCACGGTCATGGGCACCACGTCCGAGCGCAGGAGGATCTGGAGCCGCCCGGCAGGTTTGTTGCCAATCTTGATGTCCATGTAAACCCGGGGGTTGGCTCGGGCTTTCTTAGCAGGAGGTTCGCCCTGGGCAGGGAAAGGGAAAAACAACTTTTCCTGTGTTCTCCCTCCAGAGATGGCCGGCCTCGAGCTCTCAGCCTTCAGCATGACCCAAACAGAGGTGGCGATGGCTTCAAAACTCCCCCACAGAAGTGAGCAGCAACAGCCTAACACCAACAGGGCACAAAACTGCAGAACTTTTGTGGGTAGCTGAATTTTTGGGGACACTGGCTCTGCCCAGGGCTGCCACTCACTCTTGGCTCCCTGTTTCTGAGAGCTCACAAGATCTGGAGGTATCTGAGATAATGATTTATCCACCCCACAAGGCCATTCAAGGAGCATGGGGGGAGCAGCTCCAGCTACTGTTCCCTCCTCTGCATAGAGGAGACCCCCGTGCTCTGGCTCAATTCTTTCTCCTACCTCCTGCGTTTCTGGTTTGGGGGCCGCTGCTCCCCCTTCCTCTGTGTTCTCCTCCAGAGTCTTCCCTGAAAACCTCTTCAGCCACTCATCATCCGACCAGACTGCAGAAGCAAAAGGAAGGGTCAGGGAGGGAACGGGGGCTCCGAGCTGGTCACCGGCTTGGTCTCCATCTCCATCAACTCACCAGGCCTGGACGATCCTTCTTTAACCCGCATCGGCTTGGCCAAGTTCACACGGATCGTCCTGCCAAAGAGCTCAGATTCATTCTGTAGAGGGGAAAAAAAAAACAAAGCCCACCAAAAGGTAAAAAAATGTTTTCCTTTCCAAAAAACCCTGCAGAGGTCAAAGAAACAGAGCTTCCTTCCTCTCCCTTCTCCTGCTTTTGGAGCAAGGGCCCCAGACCTTGCAACCAGACCCCTGGTAGCAACAAACGTGATCAAAGCAGGGACAAGCAGGGGACAAAGGCCCCGGTCCACAGCAGCACTCGAGCCCTGGTCCTTGCACCCACCCCATTTTGCAGACAGCTTTGGCCGCCACTAAACTTTGCTTGAGGTTGGGTTTGGGGTGATTTCCAGCTCATGCTTGTCCCCAACGGCAGCCGCTGCCGCACTCCCTGTCCTGGGAACGGGCCATCTCGGGCACAGAGAGGTGGGACGGGAGCCCAAGGGGGATTTCTGAGCCTTGCTCCTACTAGGAGGACGCCGAAGCCCCGCGCTGTGAGGAGCAGAGCGGCAGTTGTGCTTCCCAGGACCACGCTCGGGTGGGAGCAGGGACTGTACCATGTTGTCGATAGCTGCGGCGGCATCCTGTGCAAAGAGGAAAAAAAATATATATTATTGCCATTTCTTCACTTCTTTCTACCTGAGTTACTTGATCCCCTACACCAATACCTGCGAGAGGAGGAGAGAGATCTCACCTAATGAAGCCCTGGATATGCCAAGACTCCCCATGCTCCAACCCACCAGACAAACCCACCCACAGCTGCTGAAGACAACTGAGCTCTGGGGGCAGCAGGGGAGGGTTTGGAAGCAGCAGTGGCTTCGCTTCAGCCCAAAAGAAAACAGAAAAACTGGGAGCTTGCAAGACAGAGAGGCAACTTGGCTTCAGTTGCGTCTGCTTAAATCAACAAGACTTCTGCTGCCTTCAACCAGAGCAGGAGCTAGTTCAAAATGCCCAGAGGAAGAAGAAGAAATTCCCAATAGTATCTGCCCCTTTCTCACCTCTGCCAGCTCAAACTCAACGAAGGCAAATCCTCGGTGCTTCTCTGCGGAGAAAAGGAGCAGTCACCGGGAGCAGGGATGGAGAGAGCCTGGGAATGACGGGGGAGCCCAGGGTGAGAGGAGGGGACCCAGGGGGGTGGCCGGGAGTCCTGGGAGCCGGCGGCAGAGCCAGGGTGAAGCGGTGAGCCCTGGGATAAGGTGGGAGGCTCCGGGAGGAAGGGATGAGCCCCAGGATGAGGAGAGGAGCCTGGGGATAAGGCAGGAGGCTCCGGGAGGAAGGGATGAGCCCCAGGATGAGGAGAGGAGCCTGGGGATAAGGCAGGAGGCTCCGGGAGGAAGGGATGAGCCCCAGGATGAGGAGAGGAGCCTGGGGATAAGGCAGGAGGCTCCGGGAGGAAGGGATGAGCCCCAGGATGAGGAGAGGAGCCTGGGGATAAGGCAGGAGGCTCCGGGAGGAAGGGATGAGCCCCAGGATGAGGAGAGGAGCCTGGGGATAAGGCAGGAGGCTCCGGGAGGAAGGGATGAGCCCCAGGATGAGGAGAGGAGCCTGGGGATGAGGTGGCCAGTCCCGAGATGAAGTGCTGAGCCCCACGATGATGAGTCCCAGGGCCAGGCTGAGAGCGCTGGGATGCAGTGGGGAACCCTTAGGGCCACCAGCAAGTCCTAGGGTGACACCAGGAGCCCCAAAGCCACAAGCCCCCGGGCCAGCCCAGCAGCCCCATGGGGCACCCCCTTCACCCCGGCGGGCACGGGGAGCCCCCCGCTCGCCGGCCACGCACCGGTCTCATAGTCCAGCGGGATCTGGATGTCGGTGATGTCTCCGAAGGGGATGAAGGCCGCGTGCAGCACCTTCTCGTCCACCTCCTCGGCCAGGCCGCCTGCGGGAGCCGCGTTACCGGGCGCCGCCTGCCCCGCTCCGGGGCTGTCCGGGGACGGTCCGACCCCCTCCCCGCTCCGCTTCCCGCCGCTCCGTTTCCCCCCGCTCCGCTTCCCGCCCCTCCGTTCCCTCCCACTCCGCTTCCCACCGCTCCATTTCGCCCTGCTCCGCTCTGTTTCCTCCCGCTCCCTTTCCCGCCGCTCACCCACGTAGAGGACCCGCTTGGTGGCGGCCATCTTGCCTCCCGCCAGCCCCCGCGCGGCCTCCGCCCCGGCAGCGCTCGGCGGCTCCGCCCCGGGCCCCAGCGGCTTTTTTAATATTAAATAGCAATTAAATAGTAATTAAACGCTTTAATATAGCCCTGTTGTTGAGCAAGCCGCCGTGGCAGGGCGGTTTTAGGGCCCCGATGAGCCCAGCTTGTTTACAAAGCATTGAAGGAGCAGTCACCTTCTGGAGTGTCAAATACCAGTGTTTTGGGGGAGAAGAATATTAAATATTTATAAAAAGAGCCAAGTGGGATTTGCTCTCCTCTAGACTCAATAAATTGATCCAAAAAAGGCCAATGTGCCACTTGAAAAATACCTCTCACTGCTTCTGTGTCACCCAGTGCTGCAGAGTCACCCTCAACACCCTCAACCTGTGGCAGCTGCTCCAAAACAGGCCTTGTACAAAGTTAATGTGCCTAAAAATATCAATTGGAGGTGGAATTAAGTGATAAAGTGATTTAACTTGATATTTTAATTATGGAGCAGCTGGTCACCCCTCCATTTGATGAATTAAGACCCTGTAGCTTACTCTATTAGAGAAGAAAATACAAGAGTACTGAGAGATTTTATTTCTTTATTGATAAATGCTTTCCAGACTTCCCAACCTGGATTGCTCAGTTAAAACCAAAATCACAAAAAATAAAACAACTTTCAATCAGAAATCCTCAATGTCCTGCTTAGAAAAGACAAAGGGTAACTCTGTCCTGACCCCAGAGAAGCTTGCAAACTTAATTCTGGTTTTGGAAATCTAGAGCTTCATGGAGTTGGCTTTTTAAATAATATTTTAAAGATTAATTTACAAAATGCAGTATAACTATGTGATATGATACATGGCATTGAAGTCTGCAGGACAGTGAAGAATCTTCAAACATCTTGAGCTGATGTCTATGAAGGGGTTATTTGGCTTCTTTGCATCCTGTAAGAAGAGAGAATGACAAGTCCCCTGCACACACCGGTTTCGCAGCAGGTGAGTGAACGATCCAGCATTATGAACCATTAAGAACTCCGGTAAAACTTGCAAGGAAGAGAAGCTTTCCAGTTCTAGATAGCATCCATTGCTAATTCAATAAGACATTCAATTTTTCTAGTAGAGAAGCCAATTGCTGGAGCAACCCAGATCAACAATTTTAAAGAATTAAAAACCTTACACAAAAGTGAAACGAGAAGCAGCACCAGACAGACACAGACATTCCTGACACTGATACTTTAATATATATAGCAGGCAGATGATTGTCAGGATAAGAAATTGGTGTTAGCAACCTACTTTAGCAGTCTACTTAGTCTTAAAGTCATTGGATCATCTTAGGTATCTTTTGCCTTTATTTCCTGGCTTAGGAGCTTCAGAAGCCTCATCTTATTATCCTTCCCTGGCATGTCAGCTACTAGGAAACACTTCAGAAACCCATGCAACACATTTCTGATGCTTAAATATGAGATCTTTAAGTGCACTTCTACAGCTCCTGCCTTAATTCTCAATCAGAAAAAAAATGTGGTCTTTGAAAGAGTAGATTAAAAACAGTGCTGCACCTAGACCTACACATAGGCTTCAAGACAGACTGCATTCACTAACAATAATGCTTTATTTACCTAGATTCTGGAAATGTAACTGAAGCTGAGAACTGGGACACTCACCAGTCTTCCTGGTTTAAGAGGTAGCAGCAACCACGCTCACCTTCTGGGCAGCTTCTTTCTTGGCTTGATGAGCCTGCAACACTGCAACGGCCTCCTCCACCTTGGTAGACAAGTTATCCAAGGGAGAGCCGTTAGCATGACCAAGGTGTCCCAGTCTATGTCCCCTCTGAAGGAACAGGGCAATTTACCTTTGACCGAAGGGATTCTGGAGATTCTAGCATGTGCAGCAGCTCCGAGTTGTCAATCTCTAGCAGCATTCCTGTGATCTTCCCTGCGAGGCTGGGGTGCATAGCTTGAATCAGAGGGAACAAACGTTCCCCTAGAGCAAGAACAACAAACAACAGGGCAGTTCAGACAGGCCAGTTTTGATCAAGATGTTCTCCGAAAGCTGAGGGGATATCACAGGTCAGATGTGGTCTGTAAAAACAGGAGTTCCACTCACCCAGCATCTGTTTCTGCTCCTGGGGAGGGGCAGCAGCCAGCATGGAGGCTGTCAGTGGTTCCTGTCCCTGCACGTGTACTGCAGGCTGAGGTGCCTGCAGGAGGGCAGATGTGAGGAGTCAGGCACACACGCTCCAAATCCTGCTCTCAAAAACTAGATGTCACACGGTCAAAGTCTGAAAATATCCTGGGCTATAAAAATTGGACCTTCCACTCAGGCAAGTGCTACAGATAGAGAAAAGCACCCATGCCTGCTTTTTGTGCAGTGGTGTCTAGGGAGGCAAGTAGCAAAATTCTCACTATCAATGAGGGCACAAAGACATGAGAGAATGAAAGCTAGCAAAAGTGTGACTAGACGGTCAGGAAGAATATCCTTACAGCAAATTATGGGTAAAAAGGGCTTAGAATAAGACAGATAAATCAATTATTGCCCCCAGCAGAGATATGTGAGCACAACTGCACTTTTTTTTTTTTTTTTTTAATATAATTACAGTTTCTTCTTGTCTGGGTTATAAAAAATAAACTAGCTTGGAATTTCTGCAAAAACACTTTGTGTAAAACCTGCTGGGCTGCCTGCACAGAGTTCACAGAGCAGAGCACTATTACCTGCAAAGGCTGGACGGCCGGGTGGGGGCTGCGGACACTGGACGCGTATTTATAAGGAGCAGCTGCCCGGGGAGCAGGGGCAGCCACGGGCGGACGAGGAGCTAAGTTCTGTGCAGCAGAAGCAACGCCTGAAAAGGAAGAGTAGGCCAGAATTTCACACCACAACAACATGCAGCAAGCAAATTGGGGTGTCTGGCATTAACTATGCACTGCACAGTAATGCTGGTTTAGAAATTCTCCAAAAACCTATCGGTTTATTTAAAAAGAACTATCCTCTCCTGATTCTATACCTGCTTTTAAGGCATTTTCTACTTATTCCCCAGAATAAAGTGCATTTGGATGCTTTATTCTGAACACAGAGCCATTTTCAGAGTGGTAAATGTTGCAGAGCTGTAGAGATGAGTTCCAGGTGAAAGAAAAGAAACCCGTCTGGATTTCCACTGCGTTGCTATAGCACCAACTGTCCCCAAAACCTGCACTGCACAGCAAGGAATAGGAAAGATTCAGGTGCTGTCACTGCCCTTGCTCAAAGTAACCTTCTCCTACCCATGTTTAACAGCCATCTGCTGAAGTAAACGTCAGCTCTTAATAGCACCCTCCTTCCCCGCGACGGGGGAAGATCCTGGGAGCAGACTCCTTACCAACTCGCTGGGCAGCGGCCGGGAGGCCCCGGGAAGCCGGAGCGGTGCCGGCAGGGGCCAGGTGGCGCAGGGCCGGCCGTGGTCCCGACTGGCGCATGGCGTTCGGCATTCCCTGGAAGCCTGATGGAAGAAACGAGGGGAAATCCTCAGAACGGAGCTGACTGGCAATGAGGACGGTCAGCTACGAGCAGCAGGTTGGGGCTGTTCACGAACAGAGAGCGTTCCAGCTATTCCTGCTGGAAAGCACAGCCAAAAGGGCCATACGAGCAAAGCCAGCTCACCTTGAGGTCTTCCCCCTTGCTGCCAGCGTGGGTTAGGTCTCATCTGTGTCATCTGGTTGGGTGCATAGTAAGTGGGTCTGCTTTGAGCCTGAAGAGAGACGAGACAAGCTCAGAGGGAGCACCTAAGTGAGTAACAAGCTTCTTTTCCAGCATGTTTTGGCAGTTTTTCCCAGCACTCACTCAATGCACCTAAGGGCAGCAGCTCAAAAGCCACAGAATTAACTCCACCAACCCTGCACCTCTCATTAGGAGCTGCTTGCCTGGCCATAGGCACAAGACAGGCTCAATGGGCTGCAGCTGAACCAAAGGTCCAAGCAGGGTTAGAGCACCCATAAAACCACTTTAACTCAGCTCTGCTTACCTGGGGCACAGCAGGCATGAAATAACCCCCAGCAGCAGGCTGAAACTGGTTAATGATTGTGTTGGCAGGCAGGGCTCTCATCCCAGCAATGCGTTGCATGTACTGATTGGTTAGATGAGCTTTTCGCTCCTCTTTCCTTTGTGCAAGAGCAACGTACAGTGGCTTCGAGCCCACGATTCGCCCGTTCATCTCGGTCACGGCTTTCGTAGCTTCCTCTGGAGAGGAGAAGCAGACAAAGCCAAATCCTTTGCTCCGTCCATCTTCCAGCATCACCTGCAGTAAACACCAATTGCTAATGAAGCACCACAAGAACTTATATTCTCCCTCCACCAAGAAAAGTCAGATTCTCCAGGAGAACTGTTGCAGAGTTGTAGGGACAAGTATTCAGAGAAGTAAACACACCTGTCTGGATTTACTCTGCTTTTCTGTAAGCACCATGTGTCCCCAGGCCTGCACTAGGCAGCAAGGAATGGGAAAGATCAGGTGCAGCCCTTCAACGCGCACAGGGGAACAGTCAAGAGCAATTTCATGCTTGGAGTCGCTCAGGCATGTTGAGCTTTTCCTGCCTCCTCTCTTGGGGAGGCAATGGGAAGAGTTATTAGCAAAATCCTACCTCGACCCGCTGAAATCTACCTATTTCCTAGTCCAGATATTCTCAGAAGTTGAATAATCAAGGGAATACAAGAACTGCCCTTGAGCCTTTTGTCAGATAACAGTTTCTCCTTCAGGTCATAAACTCCAAATACCCCAAAAGCCCCAAATACCTTGGCACTTGTTATTGACCCAAACGGTGAGAACTCCTTCCTCAGTTTTTCATCATCTATGGTGTCATCTAGGTTTTTAATGTACAGGTTCACTCCCTAGAACAGAAAGAACAAGTGTGTCAACAAGGAGAAATCTTGAGTACATTGACTGTTAACACTCATCTCCCAAGCCTGTTAATTTAAGAACAGTTAGTTTAGCATAACTTTCTTTTTGTACCCCCAAAACCAAAGGCAATAGATGTTGCAAAGGTGTAGAGACAAGTCCCACTGTGGTGAAAGGGAGCCTGTCTGGATTTCCTCTGCTTTCCTGTTGCATCGCATGTCCCCAGTCCAGCACTACAGCAAGGATGGGAAAGATTCAGATGCCACCTCTAGTGCCATACAGACTGTGCTGTCTCTTCCTATCCTTCCAGGTATCCCCACAAAGGATCACAGAGGTTCTCATGTGCCCCCAACATCTTATCTTGTAATCTAGACTATGCTCTGATATTCCCTTTGTCCCCAGATCAAGTTTAAAAGTAACCCTATGGTTAACTTGCAGGATGAAAGTCCCACAGGATACGAGTGGCTTCCTTTGTGAAGCTCTCTGAAGTCTGACAGCACCCACACAACTTCAGAAGAGGAACAGACCTACCTGGTACCGGCTGATTCTCTCTTGCTTTAGCTGCTCAAACTTCCTTTTCAGTTCTGCCTGGCGCTCTACTTTCTTCTGTGCTCGGCCTACAAATACCATTTTCCCATTGACATCCTTTCCATTCATTTCTTCCACTGCCTGGGTGGAAGTTTCAAAGAGAAATTTGTCAACTCTTAAAAACAAGGCAGTAGCTGATGCAGCTAAAAGCCTGTCAAAAGCCTGTCTAACCAACAGCCAAGGTTGCCACATGATCTTTGTGTTACTCCCACATAACTTTAGTTTGTTTTATCCTGTGTTATCAGGAGAGACTATGCTGACTATCCACTATAAGTGCTGGACTAACAGCAACAATTTAGAAATTCCCCAGCCTTTTTTCTTGCAGTTAGCACCAAATTTTGGCAATCATATTATGGGGAAAAGAACATTTCTAAGCCGCTCTCTTACTCTAGACATCTTCCTTCCACCAAAACCCCCAACTATAGTGTTCTTCCAGCAATTATATTCTTTATTATTTTACTGTATTCCATATGGATCTAATAATCTGGAGAAACAGCAAGCTAGTGAAGTGCAAAAGGTTTTGAGTCTCAAAACCTAGATGAGGTTAGGCCTCAGGTAGAGTTTTATCTCATTTCGGTAAGAAGTAACAGGCTCCTGTGGTAATCCAGGTAAGTTTCTTCTTTAAGGATAACCAAGCCACGCAAGAGTTGCTCATACCTTGTTGGCATCTTCATGCTTTTCAAAGCTCACAAAGCCAAAGCCTTTGGATTTTCCAGTGGGGTCTGTCATCACTTTAACACTCAGAGTTTTACCTGTTGCAAAGGGACAGGGCTATTAAAACAAAATACAGAACTGTTTCAAGAGTATTAAACTCCATATAACAGCTCAAGCCTCCTCTCCCATCTGTTTGCCAGCCTCTGCCTCCTGCCCAACACGTGGCACAACTTGCCACATCTCAGTTCTTCCTGTTCATCCTCAAAATGACCCAGGTGAAGCTATACAGATGGTAGCAACACTGTCAGATTAACACAGGTTATGAAAATTACAGCTGCATTAAAATATGTTTTTATATTTACCATATTTGCTGAAGAGCTCCTTTAGTCTTTCATCATCCATGTCATCCCCAAAGTTTTTAATATAAACATTGGTGAATTCCTTTGCTTTGGCTCCCAACTCAGCCTCCCGCTCTTTACGAGATTTAAATCTCCCAACAAATCTAAGGGGGAATAAAAAGGGAAAAAACACATAACCAGATTGTTTTCAATAATGGGAAAAAAGGTATGTGTGATTTTCAGTAAGGCAAAAAAAACAGTGTGTAGTAGGAAGTAGGAATGGGGAAAAGGCAGGGTGAGAGGAAAAGAGGACAAAAGGCCACAGATCAGAGTCACTTGATATATGACAAAGAAGCAGCCAAAGATGCCCACCCGGCTCTGCAGTGGAGAGAGTTTTGGCTGCAGAAACCCACCCCAGCCCGCTAGGAAAGGTGGATCAAGGCTTGGTTAGGGCAACCCCGCAGCCCTGGGATGGAGAGAGAGCAGGCCGTGGCTCGGGCAGGGTCACTCACCAGCCCTGTAGTGGAGAGGTGGCAGGCCAAGGCTCGGGCCAGGAGAACCAGTGCCTTGTGTGTCCCTGTTAATACCGAGATGCATCACGGCTCATGCGCTCGCTGCTGCTGCTGGCTGTGACACTCACACTTTGCGGTCGTTGAGCAGCATGCCGTTCATCTTCTCGATGGCTCTATCGGCGGCATCCTGGGTCTCAAAGTGCACGAATGCGTAGCCCTTAGAGCCATTCTCATCACACACCACCTGGGCACAGGGAAGCAAACGGGACCGTCAGCTCTCTGGACACACATCACCTCCTTCCCCACGCTCACACTCAAGGCCTGCATGGGGAATAAGCTACTGCCGAGCGTCAAAGATAGACCCACTGTTTCCAGCTAGCACGTGTGGTCCTCAAAACTGACATAATTTCTCTGATCCTTGGCCTTTTGGTCAGCTCTGCCTTTTTAAAGATTCCCTCCCCTTGTGTTGAGCATATCTGATCTTCTCAATGGTGCAATGGACAAGCAAGCACAGCTCACCTTGCAGGACAAAATATTCCCAAACGCTGAAAACGTGTCATAAAGTGCCTTGTTATCAATGGATTTGTCCAGGTTCTTAATGAAGACATTCCCAACCCCTGACTTCCTCAAGGAGGGGTCCCTCTGAGACCACATGATGCGAATTGGTTTTCCTTTGATCACATCAAAATTCATGGTATCCAGAGCACGCTCAGCTGCAAAGAGAAGTCAAGAAGAACAGATTGCAGTGGCTTGTTAGAAAAAATAACTTCTTCCATCACCGGGGTGCTGCTCAGCTCATGGAGACAGCTGGGACAATAGGGCTACTTATTACTACATTTGGCTTGGTTCCTTTTCAAACTTGATGTTTTAAGGAAGGTCTTTGCAGCAAGATCACGAAACGTGCTTAAATAAGTACACAATAGGTTTAAAAGACAAATGGAGATGACAGGAATGCTTTAGCTGTCAAATGAATGTCAAAATGCCTGGGTTTTATAAACTAATTATATTCCTCATTAGGAAAATAGATTGCCATATGCATCAGAAGGAAAAGGGGAAAAAAGAACAAAAATAACTGTTTGACCTATTTGCTTTTCACAAGTCTCACATTTAACAGTAAGTATTTCTAATGAGAAAGAAGAAAAAAACCAATCATCCCCTATCAGTTCAGTGCCAGGGAAAACACACGTGAACACGAGGCTGGCTGGAAAGAAGATACGAGATAGCCCCTGCAATTCATGTGGCCCAAAAGTTATTCCTAAGGTATTTAGCCTAAGCATAACCGTACACAGTGGATAAAACCTTGGAAAATGACCATACAAGCTGTCTGGTAAAAGGGGAAGTGTGTTCTATCTGAATTTCAGGCTGCCCAGCAATGCCATCCTAACCTACACCAAACCCCCCTCCACGATTCTATTTCTGCTGCCTCCTGACATATTAAAAGGATCATTACGTACACGCACTGGGATCCTGTTCATAAAATTCAGATGCCTGGGACACTTCTGTGCCAGCAAACGCTCCCAGCATGGAGGGAGCGGAGAAAGAGACCATTAATTCCCAGCAAGAGGCAGGAAAAGAGGGATAAGCATAAAAAAAAGGAATATTAACATGGCAGAAAACTCTCTGATTTTTACGGCTCCATTCTTCTAACCCACGTCACCAAATGATACTTGCTGATTAGATTTCAGGAACATTTGATTCAAGGAAAATGCCAACTTGAATGTCTTCTCCTTTGCCATTGCAACTATAGTAAAAAATCAGCATTTCACAGAACTATCTGCAGAAACTCAGAGCATCCTCAGCTGGGAAACAAGTTCTGCTGGACTCCATTCCTGGAGCAGTCAGGTTTGCAAAAGAAAACAAAAGAAATATTAATTTAAGGAAAAAAATTAGCCCTGCTAGAACTCTATTGCTTAGTCAAAGGTGTTAAACTCAATTAACTGGCTTACTAAAATAACTCTTCAATTGCTATTCTGAACCAACACGACTCCACGGAGTTTTCAGCAGCCCATTCCTAGTAGGCGCTTCAGAAGGCGACCAAGTCCAGCTTGTCAAATTTGGCAATGTTTATTTATAGCAGGAAAGGTCCTCCAGAAGCATGTGTTGGCAGGGACACTAACTAAGCGTATATACCATTTGCAGCAGAAACAGGGCTCCTGTTGAAAGCTGCCAAGCAGATGAAGCAGCGGCACGCAACCAGAGAGAGGCCTCAAACTCCTTAGCAATTAAGATATATGCTAATTATGAACTTAGCCCCAGCTCTTTCAGGCTTTCAGCATTATTACCTAGAGGCAGACACTATTGCACTGCTGTTTCAGTAGCTTGCTTGCATTGCTTTATTTTCTATGCTGCTTGGAATTCACTCGAGCACTTTGTGTGAGCAGGGAGGTAAAAAAGCTCTAGACACACGTCTTAGTTCGAGGAAAGCTGCCATTCCCACAGGTAGAAGTGTAATCACATCACACCAGTACCCAGGAAGAGCTGTAAAGGAGCAGCAGGGGTGGTGGGAATGACTCAGACTAAAGAAATCCAACTCATTTCCTTAATCTGAGCAAGCACCTTCTCATTTTCTTCTATTTAAGCCACAAAGCTGCAGCCACTTCAGTTCCTGTATCTATTTCTCTCCCACTGGTTCCTGTCATCCTTCCAGCAGACCCAATTGCAACTCATATATAACACTGCACACACAGATAACCCCTTCCTTCTCATTCCTCTTCCCAGCCTTTTGGATAGGAAAAAGCCTCAAGTTTGCTTTAGGCCTCCAAAAACAAGCTAACATATGTAACTAACCACCCTTCCCTTTCAAATTCACACCTGCACTTATCTTTGATTTTAAGGAAAATAACAAAAAAAAGCTTATGTGTTTCTGTACACCTTTCTTTCTCAGAGGCACTTATCTAATCCCAGCTCTGGTTTCCTTCTTGGCTTGGGGAATGTGCTGTTTTCTGTGCATTTCCAGAATATCTTATCTTTACAGCTGTATTAAAGCTTCCCTGTTTCATCATCGGAACTGTCATGCTCGTGACTGTCATGGTATGAAACCCAAGAACGCAATTAGATTGCATGAGGAACATGAAAAAGGGGATTCAGCTTTTCTTTAAAAAAGCCTTTTCTCTTTCCTCTTGCCTTAAAGTCAAAAGAATAAATATTAAATACCATGGCTAAGCCTCCACAGCCCCAACTTTGAAGCCTTTCCTTAATCTGGCTATCACAGTATGGCAGATTCAGGGTTCAGCACTCCAGTTGCTACACCAAAGACCTGCAATCGAAGGCAGAAGAGCTCATTTCCATGAAAAATAACCCCTTTGCAGCAGACCACCAGCAAGAAAACTCATGTCCATGAGCTCAACACCCTTCCTGTGTCAAGCATCAATATGTTATCCAGCAAAACAAAGAAAAGTATAAGGGCTGGACCAATTTAGACACATTCTGGGACTACACAGCAGGTTTAGGATATGACAGAAAAATCTCCTGGTCATATTTGGTCATCCCTAACTAGAAAGGGCTCTGCTGCTATTTTGTGTTGAAATACTGAGTTGCTCTGTGGTCTCACAGCTTGGTTCTCTGGTTCTAAGGATATCCTATTTTCCCACCCAAAACAGGTAAGATGTGGTTCTCCTCAGGTTTAGGAAGTATTTACCTCTTTCCACTAGGGTGCCAGCAAAACGCAAGCTATTACACACTAGTTTCTTTAAAACTTGAAACCTAGTAACACTGCATCTACAGGGACCTCCCCGAAAAGAAACTTTATGCTAAAAAAGTAACTATTCTTTACTTTTATGTGCAACTTTGTAGCAATTTAGCAACACTCTATAAACCAAAATTGATCCCTACAAGGACAGGGGTAGAAAACACACTGCCTCTTTCCCAGACCTTTTGTAGAATGAACTCCAAGTGCATTTCTGGTCCTGCATTCCTGGAAAAAAAGGTTATGGGTTCTTTCCTTCTTGCTGAGGAGGTTTTAAACCATGCAAATGCATGGCTTAGCCTACAGAAAAAAAGCTCTTTGGAGAGGCTCATGAATGACATTATGCAGCGGGGTGAAAGCCAGCTTTTTAGGAGCCTGTCAAGGGAAAGGACCCCAAGCGCTCTATCGGATCCATCAGCATCCCAAGGAAAGGTGTGGAGGCTACAACAGCTACAACAGGTGGGAAGTCACAACCAGACTACAGTGTAGTCCAGGCAAGAGTTCATTCCATGGTCTCTACTGGTTTGCAGGACAGCAGGTCTGCAATAATGCCTCTATATTCTACATTAGAAAGAAAAATGGATTGACTGGGTCAAAATCTATGTAACAAAAAGATCATGATTTGTAGCCCCTGTCAAAAACCCTGTAAAGCAGGACAACCTATTAAAGGCTATAGGAGGGTTACTTGCAGCTGAAGCCTGGGGTGTTATGAACTGATTCTGGATTCAAGGAAAAAAGGCTTGGCTGTGTTTATCCCTGCAAATGACTATCTTATAAAGATACTACTAAGTTACAGCACAGAGCAATAAACTTGCACTAGGCAACAAGCAAAGGCTCTGAGATCTAGGGCGGAAAATGCTGACCCACTTTCCTTCCAGAAAGGACACGTTCCAGAATGACCTCTTCTGTTCCCATCTTTCATAAGCTTCTGCTGCTCTGGAATGCCTGCTCAAACAGGGGCCAAACTAGAGTATTAGAAGAGAGTCTGGGCATGGATTTTATGTGTGAGAAACCTGGTTTTACAGGCATTAAACACTGTGCCTTCTTTCCCATTATTGCAAGAATACCACAAGCTAGAAGACCCACCAGGCTATTTGCAAAAATAGCATGATCTGCAGCCTACCACATCTCCATCTTAAATTATAGGGGTGGGTAGTCAAAGACAGTTAATGGAACTGTTTGATCAGAGCTGACTGTTGTGAAGCTTTCCTGCCAGGACTGACAGTGTGGAGATCCACGTGGATAGCCCAAATCCTCACAGGAACAAAACAGAATATGATGATTATTCTCATGTTTGAATCGGAACAAACTGAAGTCTCCAAAGTTTTAAGTGAGAAAACAAAACAAAAACAAATTAAAAAGTCCTATCTGTGAGATATATTACTAAGGTGTTTGTAAAGGGTTTTGGAGCAGCAAATGTTCTAGTTCTGCAACTGCAAGTGGTTGCTTACACCATAATTGCAAAGGTACTTGGTAGCATATACAAACAGCAAAGGGTGGGTTGGAGGGGACTAAAAAGAAAAGGAAAGAAAAAGCCACAAATGCAGTCACAGATATCGCTTACCGTCTGCCGGCTGCTGGAAGTTGACATAGGCATAGCCCAGGGAGCGACGGGTGATCATGTCCCTGCAGACCCGAATGGACAGCACGGGCCCGGCGGGGCTGAACTTCTCGTAGAGCATCGCCTCGGTGACGTCGGGGTGCAGGTCGCCCACGTAGAGCGATGCCATGGGGTAGCTGCTGGCCGCCGCGTTCATCTTCTGCCCGCCACGCGCTCCCCGCGCACGCTAAGGTGGGGATTGCTTGAGGGGAGCAACGAGATTTTAAAACAAAGCTTGTAGCAAGTGTTTAATTAGGGGAGAAAGCTCAAAATCCTGCTGGAAAACCTCACTGAATGAGGCAGGTGCGCGGAGCAGAGGGACAGCAGCGATGCCGGGGGTGACCGCCCGGCCAGGCCACAGCACCAAAAGCGCCCGGACAGCAGGAGGCCTGGAAAGGGGCAAAAAGCAAAGTCAGACTTTTCCGCCCCAAAACCAGGGCTCGTAAATCAAGCCAAAACCCAAAGCCACTCCACTTCACTGCAGCATTTCCCCCTCCAGCTCCAAGACTGTGTCCCAATCACCTTAAAGACACTTCCCTTATTTTGCCACCCCCCTTCCCAGTACAACTTATCCCCAATTACTCCAGACCCAAGGCCACTTTAGGAGATTTAAAAGAAAATAATAACAGCAATAAATAAACCAAAATGAAGAAAACTAGGGAAAATAAGTATCCCTGCGGTATATAATAGCATTAACCTGCCTGTGGAGAGGCGGTTTCCTCCGTCGCGTTATAAAGCGGGGGCTCCCGGGCGGAGGAGGCCGCGCCGCGAGGGGGGCCGGGCCGGGACCGGACCGGGGGCCGCACTCGCCCGGCGCCCCCGCGCTTCGCCGAGCCCTCCCTGCCCCCGTAGAGGCGGCAGCGCCGGGATCCCGCTGCGGGCCCCGGGGCGGCGGCGGCGCTGGGCCCGAGTCACGCGCTGCGGGCGGAGAGGCGGCCGCGCGCGGCGGGCGCCCCTTTATAGGCGGCGGCGGGCGCGGGGCCGCGCGGAGGAGGCGGCGGGCGCGGCCCGGAGCGACCCCGGCTGCAGCGACGCCAGCGGGGGGGAGGACCCGCCGGCCTGAGGCGAGACGGGAGGAGGGCGGGAAGGGGAGGCCGCCGCCGCCATCCTCCTCCTCCTCCTCCTCCTCCTCCTCCTCCGCCCCCGCCATTTTGGCGCTGCCCCGCGCCGGCGCTGAGGCGGCGACATGGCGGCCGCGACCCCCTCAGCGCCGCGATGCCCGATCCGCCTCCTCGTTCCCTTCCCCACGTGGAGCGAGGCCTGAGCTCTCCCTCCAAACTTGCACTGCCCAACGTGGACATTCCCATCCCCTGTCCCGAGCTGAGGAATAACCCGATCAATAACACTGCTGGCTCCATAGGCCTTTTGTTGGAGAGCGGCAGGTTTTGGACAGTTAGAGTAAAACACAGTGGAGTTTGAGGAATATGTTTCCACACAAACCTCCCTTTTGCTTTTATTAGAACCATATTTAGTGACATTTGTGTCCCCTCCCACGGGGACGCTGCTTGCAGACTCAGCGGGAGCCTGGGCTCTTCCGGGACCTCAGTCCTTCTCACTCCTGAGACGAACTGAGGGATCCCCCCATTCCTGCTCCTCTCAGACACCCCAAGGCAGCTGGAGCTGGTGGCCGGAGATGCCGGAGATCCTCCCGGTTTTCCTTCTCAGGGGTACACGGAGCAAAGGTTACAACATTTAACGTGCTCATTTTCCCAACGGTCACGGTAGCCAAGTCCCATCCTGGTCTTCCCAGTGGCTCCATCATCATGTGTCCACGGTCCCAAGGTCCCGAAAGGTCCTCGGTAACATCAATAAGAGGTGGCCGAATTTCTCAACAAGGATGGCCAAGTCCTCAAGCAAATGCTGATCCCGCTTTAGGATTTCTCCCTAGTTTGGGGATGTCACCAGTAGGTGGCAGCTCGGGATTGCATCACGAGCCAAAAAAAGCAACCGGGAGTGCAAAAAAAAAAAAAAAAAAAAAAAAGAAAAAAAGAAAAAAGAAAAAAAAAAGACCATTGCACCCAAAGCAATAGGGCAACCCGGACAAGCGATCGTTTTCATGCAGGGGATTTGGGAGAGCGGGGCTTGCTCGCTGCTGGAGCACCTGCTGCATAACAAATCTCTCTGCTCCGGGTGGAAGCGGTTTCCCTCCCTCGGGAGCGGGTTAGGGCTCGTTAATTAGGACACGGACGCGGCTTCGCTCCGGCCCCGTGCGGGTGAGGCCGCTGCGTATCCAGCCGGACTGAGCGCAGCCCACGCGTTCCCATGGGCCTTTCCGTGACGCTTGCGCCCGAAGAATGAGGATGAGCCGAGTGCACGGAGAGTTTGGGGATTTCCCCTACAGGGCAGATCAAAAAGTTGCCAGGATGCGTTGTTAAAAGAGATGTTTAGGCTCAGGAAAACCCTGGGAAAAAAAGCAAAGCTCCGGTCCCGGGCTGCTGCGCTAATCACCGGGTTGCTGTGGGGAGAAAACCCCATGGGGCTGAGCCGATGCTCCCACCCGCTCCCGTTTGATCAGCCCAGATCAGGAAGTGGGATTTTTTTCCCTGTCTCTGTTTTGTTTTACCACCGTAGCCTCCGGGGCTGGTTTGTTTTCTCGCCTCCCACAGTCGGATAATTTTGCTGCTCTCCCCGGCGGAGGCCACACGAGAGCCCTGAGCCGCTCCCAAGGCCTCCAGACGCTCGGGAGCGCCGGAGCCACCGGCGGGACGACCCGCGGGACGACCCGCTGTCAATAGCCCTTTTATTGCTCTTGGAGCCACTCTTCGCTCCCAGACTTACCCCGCGTTACTCCAGCGCAGCTGCGGTTGCTCCCTTCCAGCAATTCCCAACGCAGTACTTAAGGCGGGGATTTATGGGCGGTTTTGAAAGGCATTTTGGAATGAAAAGGAGCTATGGGAAAGGAAGTCAAATTCCCACTGTTCCCCCAGAAAATTCTCCCAGCGTCTTTCACTACCAGTATCGTTTACTGGTCCTTTCCTCAAACAGAGACAAGTTCTCAGCTGTCGCTCTTTGTTTAATCCAAAGGGTTTTCCAACAGGAAGGAGCAGCAGGGGTTATTCTGGAGGCCACGGCAAGCCCCAATCCCCTGGTGCCGAGGCTCTGCTGCACTGATTAATTCCCTGACACATTTTGGACATCGGTAACTAAAGGGGGTTGTTCTCAAGCCACAGATTATTGCAAATCTTAGGGTGAGTGCAGCTGAGCTGACCAATTTTGACACACGCAACAGTTTGCAAAATAAAAAAACAGAGGACCAGAACAGAGCTCTAAGATGACCATCAGGGGTGTTATCTTAGAAGCTGGATACTACCCACCGTTTCTGAGGTCCTTTTGTCAACAAAATCTTATCTGCTACAAAACCAGTGGTCACCTAAGCAGGCCGGATTGGGTCGTCTCCAGCAAAACGGGCTCGCCCCAGCAGTGCATTTCACAGCCACGACGTGGGTTGGAAAGGCTTTATTGGACAGCTTTGCTGGATGCCACAAGTGTGAATCTAGCAGCTCTGTGCGGTGCAAAGCGAGGCCAGGCCGTTGCCGCGAGCTCCAGCGCCCAACCCGGCCGCAGGGACCTTCCTCGTGACCTCGTGAAACGGGAACGCGCTGTTCCCGAGCGCCCGGACACGCCGGGGTCCGTCCGCACGGACCAGCCTGTTGGAGCTGGGGCTGGGAGAGCTTCTCCCTGTTCCTCTCCTTCCTCCCTGCTGCCCTTTCCCTGCTTTTCTCTCGTTCGGGGTGGCTGAGACTCCTTAGGGTGGGAATGACGGGGTCGGGGCTGCTCGGCGTGGGTATCCCAGCAAATAAAGGCACGGATCCAGGGAGCAGGGGGTTTTGGGGTGGGATGAGGAGGAGGAGCAGCGGGATGCCCTGTCCTGCCCGCAGCGGAGCCGGGCAGCTCGAGGCCATCGCGTTCCCTCTGTGTCCATGCAAAGTGGATACAGGAACTACCTCCGTTAAGCTCTGTCCCAGCTCCAGCTCCGGGGCACAGAACCGGAGCTGGGAAGAACAGCCCAAAGCACGAAGAGCAGCAGGGAGGCCCCATCCGGCCTCGCCGGGTGCCAGGAATCCGGTGGGATCCGAGCTGGGTCTGTCCCACCATTCCCAAAGCCCTCCTGATCCCAGGGCTACATCCCGAGGGCCGAGCGCGAGCGAGTGTCCGTCTGCAAACCCCGAGTGTCCGCGGGAATGAGACGCTCCTTGGGGCCGGGCTGGTGTTTTCCCAGGAGGAGCAAGGCCGGGCTCTGCAGAGGGGGTTTCGCAGGAGGAGGGAAGGGTTTGGGATCGGGGGCAGCCGTCCCGCGGGGCCGGGAATGCAGCTGCGTGTGGGCAAGTGGAGGGGTTTTACACGGGAGAGGGGGAAGAGGAGGGACGGTGAGGGGAGGAAGGCAGCGCGGGGCGGCGGGGGACATAAAGGGGTTTTCTTAATGGGTCCTTGAGTCGTGCGAAGCAGGAAAGGCGCCTTCTCAGCTGGGTTCGTTCTCAGGCCTGTTGGCAGCGGCTGCTGAAGATGTTCCATCTCCCAAGGGAAGGGCAGGCTTCAGAAGGCCCCGATTTCGGTAGCCCAGGAGCGGCAGATCCTGGCTGTCCCAAGCCTGCTGCCGGGTCCCTGCGCGGCCGGCGGCGCCGTGTGAGCGGGCGGGACGGGGACGCCGGCCGGCGACAAGAGGAACGCGGCGATCTGGCCGCCCTTGGCCGAGGCCTCCCTCGAGACGCCCGTCGGCGGCATCCTGGGCACGGCGGCCGCGCCGCCGCCTCGGGCCCTGCGGCTCGACGAGGCCGCCCTGGCGGCCAGGGCGCCGCGGCGGGCCGGCCCCGCGTCGGCGGGCGCGCGGCGCAGGGCGGCCGGCCGCGCGCCGGGGCCCGCGAGCGCCAGCGAGGATGCAGTCAAAAGCACCGGCGCGGGGGCCGCTTCCCTCCTGGCCACGTGCACGGGGCCGGCTGCTCCGGGCAGGAAGGCCCACGGCCAGGCCGGGACGGGCAGCAGGGACGTGGCCACGGGCGAAGGCTCCATTTCGGCCACGTAGTTGTTGAGGTGGGAGAGGAGGCGCAGGCGGATGGGGTCGGCCGTGTTTTGTCCCTCGAGGATGCCCAGGTACCTGACCACTTCCGTGAGGCATTCGCGGAAGCCGATGCTCCTGTAATCCACGGCCAGGGCTCGGGCATCGAGGAAGCCTGCAGGGAAGGGACGGGGGTGACGGTGAGCGCGGGGACAGCTCGGGGACGTGCTGGTTTCTAATGCCCTGCGTATCCGCTCGAGGCCCTTGGCTGCCACACGACACCCCCCAAGCAGACAGCCGGGCTCTGTGGATATCTCCCTAGGATAAAACCTCCCGGGCCAGGAAGCCTCCAGATGAGCAAGAGTTTTCATTAACCGGGCTCGGGAAGGCAGGAATTGGAGTTTCCCGGTTAGAGCTGCGGGAAACGGGACAGGGGCTGGATGGGCACCGGGTCCGCGCGGCCGAGCACCCTCCTCCCGTGCCCGGCTCCCGCTCCCAGCCCTTTACACTCCATTTAAGCGGATGCCGGAGGACACAGGGCAGCAGCTGAGAAAGCTCCAAGAAGGAAAACTCCAGGAGACAAAGTGCAACCACCCGCCAATTCCGTAGGCTCCTGCTCCCTGCCTGCATCTTCATGAGACACTGAGCAACGGAGCAGGGAATGTCACAGCAGAGCGGAGCGCTGCGCGCGGCGGGGTCCCGCGTGACAATGCGGCCCTTTGTCGGGGTGCAGTCAAACCGAATCTCTAAACAAATGTCCCAGACCAAGTCACGGCTCCGAAGCAAAGTCTGGATGCCAGCAGTGTCCCCGGCAAGCCAGAAATGGGTGGTAAGCAAAGCCAGAGGCTGCTTTCCTGGGGCTGCCATCTCCATCCTGTTAACTGGAACAGGACCGAGGGGCTGTGCTGAGGTCTCAGCACAAACGAGACCTTTGTTGAGTTTTGCACAGGGCTCCCTCTCTCCTCTCATAACAACCCAGAGACGAAAAGAAGAAGAACAGAAAGGGGGGGGAAAAAACCCTCGTTTATTTGCAGAATTTGGCCTGTGCAGGAAATGTATCCCGGGGAGGAGGTAAAGAATTTAACATGGATTTTCCAGGCTCCATTTCCAAGCGGGAGCTTTTCGTGGGTCTTGCAAGCAGGGTACACCAGCCCTGAGATATCCCTTGCTGTTTTGAGCAATTCCCTGGGGAATTTTCCCTTCAGGATTTCACCCTGGGTTCATACATACACTTAAAAGAGGAGCTCCTACCTGCTCCTCCCGTGGCATGAAGCATCTTCAAGTGATCCACTGTCATCTGCAGGATTTCTGCCTTCTCCAGCTTGGAGGAGCCCTGCATGTTGGAAGCAGGGAAGAAAAGAGCAATCTGTCATTTTACAGCTTATATTTTGTGTCTCGCAGGAGGGTTTTGCCTGATACCCCCCTCCGCAAACCCTCCCGGGAGCGCTCGGATGCCTGGATGGAGACATTGGCTCGTGTTCTTAAATCAAGGATGCAGAAAGCACCGCTCCTTCCCAAGGTCCCCCAGTGCAAATCAAAAATCCTCATTTCTGCGCATCTTTCTCACTTCAAAACATTTTCTACATTGCCTTTATACTCCCTAGGGCTCCTGAATGTTATTCGTTAATGTTTTTTTTACCACCCAATTCTACCACCTAGTTACTTCCTGAAGTGATAACGATAAGGAAAACATAACATTGCTGCAGACTTTTTAATTCCGAGGGCTCTCCCCGCCTTACACTGCTGAAACGCAGCCAGCGTGGAGAGATAAGTGGAAATCACAGCAGCCCTTTTGTCCTGCCAACACTGAATAATCAGTTTTCCTGAACATGGTCGGAGAGGAATTTGGGGAAGCAGAAGCCAGCAAACCTTGGAGGAGACTCCAGAGTAAAACCCTCCGTGCTGCAGATGGCTAAAAACACACGTGCTTGAAAACTAATAGGGAATGCAAAGGTGCAACGGCTCCTTTTTGCTTTGCATGGCTCGGACCAGGCTTTGGAGCGTTTGGGGCCACTCGAGAAGGACAAAAAGCTGCGTGGAGATGGGTACTGAGCGCTGCACGTACCTGTTTCTCGAAGGCCGTGGGCACCAGGCGCCGCAGCTCCGAGAGGCTGCTGTTGATGCGGTCGCGGCGCCGCTTCTCGATGATCTGCCGAGGAGAAAGCGCCGTCGCTTTGTGCCCCAGCCCCGGCGCGGCCGCCCCGCGAGCCCCGGCGCCGACACTCACCCCGCGCCGCTTCTTCCTGGCCTGGATCTGGGAGCTCGTGGTGGGCGACACGGCGCGGGACGCGTGGCTGGAAGAGAGGAGCGGGCGCTGGGTGCGCGGGGGGCTCCGCGCGCCGCCGCCGGCTGCGGCTTTCGCCCCGGCGTAACGATTCCTGCGGCTCCCGCACGGGTTATCCCGGGAATTGGAGAGCTGCAGCCTCCTCTCCCGAGCGTCCCAGCACGTCTGGTGGCTCTGGGGACCTTGGGGACAAGAGCCCTGCGAACCGTCCCGTGCTGTCGGGCAGGGTGAAGCTGCAGACACCAAAGGCCGTGCGAGAGGCACGAGGGGAGGCAGCGCTCAGGTCCCCAAGGAGCCCAAGTCACCACAAGGACGGACAAGCGGCCATGGGAAACTCCCAGGGAAAAACACACTTGGCTTGGCCCAAATGGGGCCATTCCAGAAGCGGCTTTGCATAAAAGCAGGTGGAATTAGAGGCTCTTCCACAGCCCCACGGAGGTGCCTCCCGGCAGGGCTGCTATGGGGCTGCCCCACGGCTGCGCGTCCCAACCCGCGCGCAACGCGGCTGCGATAGCCGAAACGCTCCGTACGGAGCTGCTGTGATAGGACAACCCACCCGGCTTCCTGCAAAATGTCCTTTAAAACCATGTTCCACTGGCAGATAGGAGACAGCCCTGCAGCTGAACCCCACCATGATGAACATCTCTGCGTTTCCCTTTGCTTGAATTTTATAACATTGTTCTTTGGACTGCTAACTTCCTAACAGCACCAGAGTGATCAAAAATGTATCATAACTGCTCACCAAAATACAATATTACAACAGTTCCTCTGTTCCCCTGGGGTTCTGCAAACTCAGGATTCTCTGCCGAGGTTGCATCCTTGAGATATGAGCATTTTGCCATATATTCATATATTTATATTTTTCCTATATTTCATAGATTTTTCCTATATTTCATATATTTTTCCTATATTTCATATATTTTACCTATATTTCATGTGAGCATGAAGACAGATGCAAGGACGCTGATATCTCAAGCTGGGTTAGGGCAAGGGGGTTTGCGTGGGAGGCCCCACGGGGTCGGATCTCGGGTTTGGTGCCGCGAGAAGCTGAGCTTGGCACCGGGCAGGGCGATTCCTGTTTGGGAGACCAAGCAGCAACAGGGAATGGATCCGCACAGGGCCCTGCTGGGTGCAGAGGGAGGGGGACACTTGGATACTGAGACTGGAGTTCGAAAGCAGCTGATTTTGGGAATAGGATGAATAACAGAGCGTTTCCTCATGCCCAGCGCCGTCCGTGCGCTCGGAGCACGGAGCCGGCTGCGAGGAGCACCCGGGATGCCCTTTGCCCGGAGCCGGGGCGCACGGAGAGCCGGGGGGGACACTGCTGTCCCTTCCTTGCTGTGGCACGGAGCGGCGGAGCCTGGAGAAGCTGCAGCTCCGCATCCCGCAGGGATGGGGCTGCCTTGCTGAAAAGCCACGTCCGAAGCCAGGCTCCCTTCCCCAGCTCCCTTTTTCCTGCAGATCAAAGCCCCGGCTGGTGCCGTACAAAACGCGCGGACGGAGGAGCCGCGTTTCTCCTGCGAAACCTCCCTGCTCCTTCCACATTCCCCGGGAGCCTCTGGATCACTTGGAGCGCAGCCACGCGGGCAGCTGATGGATGCGGTTGCTCCGGGGGGCATCGTATGTGGAGGGGAGCGGTGGGAATAGAGACCCCGCGAGCCGAGCTCGGACCCTCCGCTGTCCATGCGGAGCAGGAAAAGCCGATTCCGGGAGCTCTCCCCATGGCGCTTCCCTGGAACTCGCTCCGCTTGTCACGTAGCGTCACCCTGGGTCGCCCTACGGCTTCGGAGTCGCTTTTCCCTGCCTTGTCACCGCTAACGACCGCGGAAAGTCGGCGAGCGCAGCCTGGAGGGGTCCAGCGACCCCCGAGTGACACCCGCGGGTGGTGGCAGCGCTGGGGACCCCCGCGCCGCGCTCTGGAGAGCGCCCAGCGCCGGGCACGGGGCGCTGGGGACCCGCGGGGGACACGGCGAGCCCCGAAACCCTCCCGGCCGGCGGGTCGCGGTGTCGCCGTCCCCTCACCTGTACTCCTCCTCCTTGCCCACGTCGATGGTGCCGTCCGACTCGGTGTCCGAGGAGCTCTCCTCGCACAGGCGCTTCATCCTCGCGGGCAAAGGGGCTCGGCCCCACGCGCGGCCGAGCAGCGCGGGACACGCGCGCGCGCTCCCCGCGACGGGCTGCGCGCGAGTGGCCCCAGCGCGTCCGCCCGGCCCGGCCCGGCCCGGCTCGGCCCGGCTCCTCCCCTATCCCCCCGCCCCGGCCCGTCTGCAGCCTCCGCGGCTAATGGGTTAATGAGGCATCTCCCAGGAGCCAGGGATTACGCGGCCGTTCCCAGGTTCCCAGGCCCCCCCCGCGCCGCTCCAAAGTCTTCCTGTAAAAGGAACCGTCTGTGCGAGGCGGCCCCGGGCCCCCCGCGGCCCCCCCGGCCCGCGGGCCCCCGCGCCCGCCCGCCGCGGCTTGGCCCCGGCCCCGGTTTAAAGGGACCGGTGACCTCACTGGCAACAGAAAACCGTGGGAAAGCGATGGGGCTGATAAAGCGCGCGCTTGTTGCAGGGAAAAATCAACAGGCAGCCCCACACGCACACACATGGCCGCCTGACGCCGCCGCCGCCGCCTGTGCGGGGACACCGGCTGGCCCAGGGTCGCGCCGAGGGCCTCGCGACAAGGGTGGCCCGGGCACCTTGTCCCCCCTCGGCCGCCCTCCCGCCCGCGGCGCTTGCCCTGCAGAATAAACGGGCCAGACCCAATTTTGGGCTTTCTAACCCCGGGCCGGGCTGCTGTTTTCCACCTCGTAGCGCAAGGCTGGAAACTTTGACCCCCGCCTCCCGCTCCAGGCCCAGCATCCAAGGAGCATCCCCCGCATCCAGCCCGCAGGGATGGGGGCTGTTGTTTAGAGCCCGGCGCAGCTAAAATCCCCAAAGGCAGCGAAAACGTGCGCGTGGGGGAGGAGAGGCGGAGGGAAAGCGCCGCGGCGGAGGTTCGCAGCACGAAAATAACGCCCTCGGCTCCGGAGGGGGAGAGAAAGAAAAGGGAAGAGATCGGCACCGAGATCTGGCAGCGCTCGGCCTTCCCAAAGCCTTCGGAAAGGCGGCGATAACAGCCTGGAAGCGGCTCCCAAGGGTGCCCATAACAGCCTGGAAGCAGCTCCCAAGGGTGCCCAGCGCCCACCCGCGGCCCCGGGCACCGACGGAGACCCGGCCGCGCCGTCCTCCCGGATGGGGAAAAACCGACGGCTTCAAAGGGCTCACAAACCAGAAAACCGAGAAAAATATACTTGCTTTAGGCTGCAGCGTTTGTTTACACCATTTTGATATTTTCCTCTGATTTTACCATTAAAGCCAAGCTGTTATTAGCTTGCGTTTCAGAAGTAAAAGCCACTTTTAAACAGAAAAAAAAATAGAAATGAATTATTCTGGCCATTTTGAGTCTCCACCTTCCTTTCCAAAGTGATTTCAGTTTATACGTGTACATATGTGTATCTCCAAACCAAGCTTCCCATAAATAATGTGTTTTTGAGAGATTAATACTTTTTCCACGGATAAAACCAGTTAAATGGGATCCAGAGATTGGTTACTTGAGGCTCTTGCTCGTATCGCACCGAGCCTGAAGCGAGCGGAGCCCAGACCTGCCACCGAGGAGCACTTTCCTTCTCCATTAGAAAGGAATTCGCTGTCCAGACTTTGGCTTTTCTGGGCCTCGTCTAAGCATCATTATCTGGGTTCAATTGAAGTGTAATTGGCAACATGTTTTCCTAGGATTACACTTCATTATGAGCAGAGCGGGGGCCCTCAAACCCACTTCTCCTGTAACCAGATCCGTTTTCCAGCCTGTGCTCCGGGAGAGCCGTTTCCAACGGCCCCCAGCGAGCCCTGGGGGACGGCGAGGCCGGGGCTGAGGCCGGAGGCCGCGCAGGTCGGCAGGGGCGGATTAAAAGGAATTTGCGTCGGGATGGGGCAGCCAGGTGCAGAAATCGGGATCCTCCCGCCCGTTTTCCTGCTCCCAGCACTCGGGACAAGCTGGATAAGCCCCCTGAGGCCCCAAGTCAGGAGCTGGGGATGGAGATCTCTCCCCTCTGCTCTTCCCCTGGGCATTGCAAGGGGATTTAGTAGCGGAAATGTCTCTCCTGCCACGGCTGGAAAACCATCCGCTTCGTGGCGAGACCCCATCCGTGCACCCACTGTCAGCTCCCGCAGCCTGATCCGGGAGGGAAGGCGGCAGGGAATGGCCAGGGTGCCACGCGGCCGTCGAGGGCTGTGTCCTCGTCCCCGTGCGGTGGGAGCCCTCCGCAGAGGACGGGTGTCACGAGGACGAGGCCAGTTGGCTTCCCTGCTTCGGACTCCAAGGAATACGTGAGCTCCCAAAGATGGATGTCCCTCCGCGGCAGCAGGAAAAGCTCCGCGGTGCCAGGGCGGAGGCTGGATCCCTGCCAGGGGTTGCCCAGCTCTGCCTGTGCCAGCCCTCTCCGGCACGGAATGACTCCAGCAGGAGCGGGGTCCGGCTCCCTTCCCTGCTCTGGGAATCGTCCCCGGAGAGCGGCCAGCTGCGAAAGGCTGCGGCAGCTGGAATGTGGGAGGGCGGCAGCGCTTTTGGAAAGCGGGAGGCAGCGAGCGGAGCCGGACGGCTCCGTTACCTCCCGGTGAACCGACACCTCGGCCTTAACCCCGTGGGTGCCCTGTCCGCATGACGGTGACGGCGTCACCGCCACGTCCCCCCGCCACCCGCCGGGATCTCGGGAGCGGAGGCCTCGCGGGGAGGCTGGCCGGGATCCCGGGCTGCTCCGTGGCCGAGCCGAGGGATCGGGAGGAGCGCGGGGCTCGCAGGAGGCCGCCGGGGATGCCGCGTGGGTGCGAGGACGGCGTCGCCTCCGCGCTCCGTGGGGACGGCAGGATCGCTCGCCAGGGCCGCGTTCCAAGCCCCGGAGCAGCGGCTCCCCCTGCTATCCCAGCCCACACGGCACGCAGCCGGCTCTGCCCACGGCCAAGGAGGGAAAACAACGTTTTCCCACAAATCCAGGGTGCCCTTCCCAGGCGGGCACAGGGCAGAGCCCCTGTCCTTCCGACTGGGCTGCTCCGCGCCCGGGCTCCTGGAGATGGGATGTGTCCCACGGGGCCGGACACGGGCGCCGTTGAGGCTGCACCGGGAACGCGCTGGGAAAACCCATCCCGCGGTGCAGCCCAGGCCTCGGCCTGGCCCCAGGGCCGGTCCCTGGGATTCGGGGAACACAAAGGCTCCGTCTGCGCCTTGGCCTGGAGCCCTTCCCTCGCTCCGGAGCCCTTCCCTTGCTCCGGAGCCCTTCCCTCGCTCCGTTCCCGTCCCCCTTCCCTTGCTCCGTCCCGTCCCCCAGCCATGCTAATGTTCCCGGGGAGCCCTGGGAGCTCTGCCCTGCCAGACGGTTTCAGCACTTGTTAAATGTGTGTTTAGCGATCTCGGGAGGAGACAAGAGCAAACACAAACAGGCCGGGCTGGAGAGCCCCTGCCCCGCCGCCCTGCCTGCCACGGCAGCCCCAGAGCCTTTCTTCTCTAACCACTTCAAACTTTCGTTTCTTCTGAAGCCACAACAAGGCACACTTTGTAAAGCAAATGAGTAAACAGCAACTTTCAGCTTAAAAGGAAAACAAGGAGGAGGGACTGCTTTTAATTACTGGATTTGAAAAAAAAAAAAGGGGGGCTTTATTCAGTTAATTGCTTTCTGTTGTAAAATGTTCCCCTCTCCGGGGCTGCTGTGGGCCAGATGGCACCGCAGGGGCAGTGCCAGCCTGCGCCTCCCCTGCTAGGGGACACCAGCGCCGTGGCCCTCCCGGCCCCATGGAGTGACAGGAGGAACCCGGGTTTGCTCAGGCACGACCCGCGGTTTGGCACGGCCGGCTGGCCCCGCTTCCAAGGGAGCAGGGGGAGCGCCCGGCACGCACGGAGCGGAGCGCGCGGGGCTGCTCCCGAAAGGGCCCGGGGGGACCAGCTGCGTCCGTGCGAGGAGAGGACGAGCGCGGGCGGCTCGCGGTGCGGCGCGGCGTGCGTACGTGTGTGTGCTGGTCTGAGAGCACACGCGTGTGCCGGCGTGCAAGCACGTATGTGTGCAGGCTCGCGTGCACATGCATGTGCTGGCCCACGAGCAGCCCCCCCGTGCACATACGTGTGCTGACATGCAAGCACATATGTGTGCAGGCCCCCGTGCACATACGTGTGCCAGCCTGCGAGCACACACGTGTGCAGGCCCCCGTGCACATACGTGTGCCAGCCTGTGAGCACATATGTGTGCTGGCCCCCGAGCACATGTGCAGGCCCCCGTGCATATACGTGTGTCAAAGTGCGAACGCATACATGTGCAGGCTCCCGTGCACATACGTGTGCCAGCCTGTGAGCACATATGTGTTCTGGCCCCCATGCATATACATGTGCTGGCCCCCATGCACATACGCGTGCTGG